>NC_089846.1:3460936-3774686 GCF_035609145.1 Eleutherodactylus coqui | reverse complement strand
CCTTCTGTGTGACAGCGGATGTGTCAATCTGCGGCTGTGATGTTCCCAGAGCCCCGTCCCATTACAGTGATGCACGTTTCGTTCTGTTGACCGCTGTCTCCAAATCCGACCCACGGTTGTGGTTCCTGCCACAATATGAGGCAAAGAGGCACGGGCTGCATGTTGCTCTACGGGGGAACCTTTGAGCCCTTCCGTTTATTGGAGCAGCTCTTGACGGCGTCTTTGAAGAACCTTCACTCCATCCTTACCGTGGCACAATAAAACACATTCTCAGCGGGCGTGACAATGACGCCAAAGTTATCTTCACAGACTGGTTTTCCACTTTTATGGCGCTCCCGGATCACATGGTTTGCGGGAAACGGCATCCATTTGTAGACTTTGTTTGTCAGATCCTACTCTGAAAGTTGCCAACGCTGCGCCAAAACCTTCATAGTGCCGTATTTTCTCTTCGTGCTGCGGCGGTTTCTCCGTGACGCAGTGTAATTCGGTGTAAAGTCTGACAGACGGGGCCGTAGAGCCGACACCGTGCCCACCTCCGGAGCAGGGAGGCTTAGTGACTAAAGGATAGCGCCAAAGCTTCCAAACATGGCTGCCGTGATACTTCTTAGTGATTGTGGCCCCTGGGAATTCGTGTGCTGCTGTTATCTGAGTGCGGATGTATAGAAGGCGCATTATGCGCGCCGTCACGCGTGTGTTCCACTTGACAGTAGTGGATGTGGTGTGACAGGGGGATCGTTGTCTCGTCTGGACCACACAAGGATGAATACAATGCTATATTGTGCCGCGAGCCGACCGTAGAAATCCTTCACACAACAATAATAAAACCGCCGCACTGTTTACCCGAGCTGAATAAACTCATTCATTTGTTGATAGACGGGCGGCGTCCCGGACCCGCTGCAGCCATGCTTCCTCCTGATCCGCGTGTAAACAGACGAGCTGTACGTATGCGCGGGATATCGGAGCGCTTGAGGGACGCCGTGTAGCAGGGGGAGCAGAGAGCGTCCTGAGAACGGACGCCGCACTAATGTGAACGGGGAGGAGACCATCACTAGACTCCGTAGAAGGATACGCAGCAGGCGAGAGGGTTCACATGAAGCCCACCGGGCACGCCAAGACGCAGGAACACGTGCCACGAGAAGCGCTTCAGCTGCCGCAGCGGGCGGGCGGTTTAACCATTTATAGTTACCAAAATCAATCTCTAGATTGCGCAGCTCTGGGATGGAGGGGCAGCGAGACCCTCGTATATTACAGAGATAACTCTGAGCGCTGAGCCCGCAGCTCGGACTTCTCATTCCCGCCTCCAAGACTTCTCCAGAGCAGCACCGGTCCTCTGGAACGCACTACCAAAGGCTACCCGAGCAATCCAGGACTCGCAGAACTTCAGGCGTGCTCTAAAAATGCACCTCTTCAGGGAGGCATACCGCATTCCCTAAACAAACCCCTCTGTACTCCGCCTGATAACATGCTCCCTGACCTACTGACTGCAATCCCTGCTAGCCATCATGAACCGCTCCTGCAGTCATACTGTTTCTGCCGTCACACGGCTAAATGTCTGACCATTGTCTGTGTATAGTATCCCTCACTCTCCACCTCACCATACCATGCACATTTCCAGCCCCTTTACCTTCTGTATCACCCCATTACTTGTAGTATGTAAGCTCGTTGGAGCAGGACCCTCACCCCTATTGTTTCCATCCATTGATTACTTTGTAACCGCGGTTCTGTAATGTTTGTATTTTGTCTTTCTGTATTCCCCCTGTCTATGTAAGCGCTGCGGGATATGTTGGCGCTATACAAATACAGATTATTATTATTATTATTATAAGGATATATATGGGTTATGAGGGTAAATAGGAGTGTATGGGGGTATATGAGGGTATATGGGGGTGTGTGAGGATATATGTGGGTGTATGAGGGTATATGTGAGTGTATGACGATATATGGGGGTGTATGAGGGTATATGGGGGTGTATGAGGATATATGGGGGTATATGCGAGTGTATGAGGATATATGAAGGTATATGAGGGTATATGCGGATATATGAGGGTATATGAGGATATATATATGGGTGTATGAAGGTAAATAGGAGTATATGTGGGTATATAAGGGTATATGGGGGTGTATGAGGATATGTGAGTGTATGAGGGTATATGGGGGTGTATGAGGATATATGGGGGTATATGCAAGTTTATGAGGGTACATGTGGATATAGGAGGGTGTATGAGAATATATGGGGGTGTATGAGGGTATATGGGAGTATATGGGGGTGTATGAATATATATGGGCGTGTATGAGGGTATATGGGTGTGTATGAGGGTATATGGGGTGTATGAGGATATGTGTGCGTATATGGGGGTGTATGAGGGTATATGGGGGGGTGTATGGGGGTGTATGAGGATATATGGGGGTATATGTGAGTGTATGAGGGTATATGTGGAAATATGAGGGTGTATGAGGATGTATGAGGGTATATGGGGGTGTATGAGGGTATATGGGGGTGTGTAAGGATATATGTGAGTGTATGAGGGTATATGGGGGTGTATAAGGGTATATGGGGGTGTATGAGGCTATATGGGGGTATATGCGGATATATGAGGATATATATGGGTGTATGAGGGTAAATAGGAGTGTATGAGGGTATATGTGGGTATATAAGGGTATATGGGGGTGTATGAGAATATATGTGAGTGTATGAGGGTATATAGGGGTGTATGGGAGTGTATGAGGATATATGGGGGTATATGCAGATATATGAGAGTATATGCGGATATATGAGGATATATATGGGTGTATGAGGATAAATAGGAGTGTATGAGGGTAAATAGGAGTGTATGAGGGTATATGGGGGTGTATGAGGGTATATGGGGGTGTATGAGGATATATGGGGGTATATGTAAGTGTATGAGGGTACATGTGGATATAGGAGGGTGTATAAGGATATATGGGGGTGTATGAGGGTATATGATGGTATAAGGGGGTGTATGAGGATATATGGGGGTGTATGAGGGTATATGGGGGTGTATGAGGATATATGGGGTAAATGCGAGTGTATGAGGGTATCTGTGGATATGGGGGTGTAAGAGGTTATATGGGGGTGTATGAGGGTATATGGGGTGTATGAGGGTATATGGGGGTGTATAAGGATATATGTGAGTGTATGAGGGTATATGGGGGTACATAAGGGTATATGGGGGGTATATGCGAGTGTATGAAGGTATATGTGGGTATATAAGGGTATATGGGGGTATATGCGAGTGTAGGAGGGTATATAAGGGTATATGGGGGTGTATGAGGATATGGGAGTGTATGAGGGTATATGCGAGTGTATGAGGGTATATGTGGGTATATAAGGGTATATGGGGGTATATGCGAGTGTAGGAGGGTACATGTGGATATATGGGGGTGTATGAGGATATATGGGGGTGTATGAGGGTATATGGGGGTTGTTTGATGGTATATGGGAGTATATGTGGATATATGAGAGTATATGTGGATATATGAGGGTGTATGAGGGTATATGGGGGTATAAAAAGGTATATTATCTGTTATTAGACTATAGATACACGTTATCATTTCTGTATACTGAGCCCTTTAATATCTCCCCCCGCAGTCCGCTCCCTTTTATCCTCTCGCTCCATAATATGTTCGCACTTAATTCCCGCATTACTTTCTCACAAGTATCACGATGGTCTCAACTCCCAAACTAAACCATAATGAAATCCTGTCCGGACGCCCCCTCTGCAGCCGGCACTAACGAGGGGCTGGAGCGCTGCCACCGCAGACTTAGAGGGACGTCTGACTTAAGTATCTGCCGGACTGGATTTACTTGCAGGATTAGCAGTGAGCTTAACACTGTAGGCTGTGAGGCCAGCAATGTTCTGTATTGTAATAGCCAGATAATTAACGGGGGTGCAGGATATATACAGAGCCTAATGCTTCACCTGAGAGCAGCCCCTCCCCCACACACAGTAAGACGCGTAGGAGTGTAAACCATGGGGGACACACAAAGGGTTACAATAAGTTGAGCAGATGTACCTCCCAGATTCGTGTGCCCGCGGGCTGCCACCCAGAAGTTCTGTAGCGCCACCCAGCTTCCTGGGCAAGTATTTTATATATTTGGTATCTCGGTCTCATGCAATGTGTGAATGTAAATCGTCAGACGTAGCGGAGCCGCGGTCAGAGGAAGCCGGTCCCTACAGATCTCAGGCCTTCAATGGGTTCATATAGGAGGCAGGCTAATAAGCAGATTATTGGCCTCCAATGTAGGAAGGAACCGTCTATATACATCCAACCTCATGGCTCTTATAGGAGCTACCAACTGTCTGGGACCTACAGATCCCATCAGGATGTCCAACCTGAAGGTTCCTGTAGGAACGGTGGGCTGTCAGCTGCCCCTACACTTGGACGGCTACAAGGAGTCCTTGGCTTCTCCCTCCGTCCTCAGGATCTTCACATCCATTCTGGGGCTGGAGCTTCATTTTGGCATGGAAGCATTCGCTCATGTGCTTACATTTGCGCGGCTCACCTTTACACGAGGTTCCTACAGGACCTGCATTATATATGCGCTGGAATACACCGGTGACCAGTATATCCTGAGGATGGTGAAGAGGTCAGTAAGATTGGTTGTCTTGGAAGTTTTGTTTATGGTCAGCTGGGAGATCTTTCAGCCATTAGGAGACGGGACGGCGCTACTGGTGAAGGTGATGGGGTCACACGTCCAGCTCTGTCCAGAGGCGTAACGTGAAGCTCCTGGGCCACAATGCAAACCCTGTAACCGGGCCCCCAACAGTAATGAGTTCTTCATAGTACTGGGCTCCCCATGTGGAGAGGAGAGGCCTTATGGACCCCTTAGGCCTCATGTCTACGGCATGCACACATTGTGAGTGCGGAATCCCGCACACAGTCCGCTTGCGGCCATGGGACATTTGTTACCTCTCCAGATCCAGCGCGGGTCTCCTCCGTTACGGCTGGATCTTCCTTCCTCTGCATGGTGGATGCATTCGGGCGCCAACCGACGTGCCCGACGCATGCGCAGTGTTTTTTTTTCTACAAATCTCGTGCTTTGCCGGGGGATCTGCAGCATACCTGCAGTGTCAGCTGCGGAGGGCCACGGATCGCATGGCTTCCACTGACTTCAGACATCCGTGCAGAAATCCACAGAGGATACAACACGCTGTGTTCTCTTTCCCATGCGTGTGATCCACACGCCAGGAAATAATGACATCCGCAGGTAACTGAATACAATGAATGTCTATGAGCATATTGTACTGCGGGTCACCCACGCGGAGTCCACAATTCAATTTTGCTTGTGGACATGAGGCCTAAGGCTCCGGGGCCCGGCTGCCACCGCAACCCTGCATCCCCTATAGTGCCACCCGCTCTGTATATGCAGGGTCAGCTGGACTTTGCATCGGGGTAGTGGACACCACAGGAATGTATGACCTGGACAGCTGAAGACCCTGACAGAGCAGCAGGCCTATGAGGGGCTTAGTGTCGGCCATATATCACAAGGTCTCATCTCCAGTGACCGCAGCTTGCAGGTTAGTCCAATGCATGGAATGTGTTGGACTGCGCCGCCTGCCGGGCCGCTCCGCTCCCAGCACACTCGGGACCAGCAATCCATCCCATCTCTGCTTCTCTCCTACAAGAGTCCCGTTTCCTGGACTGGAGAGTTTTCTGTGTTGTGGTTTTGCTCAGTTGTATCTAAGCTTACTTTTCTTTGTTTTTATGGACTGACTCCCAGCTAAGTCCAGGCCTGGAGCCAACCGCAGACCCGAAGTCCCAGCATAGAGAGTAGGGAAGGATCTTCAGCCGTTCACTAGCACCAGGCGCGGTCACCTCCATTATTCTTAATTTCATCATAGACATAAAGTAACCATAAGGACTCACCAACAACAATCTCATGTTTATAGCCACGTTTACACCTACTGGTGCTGTGCGTCTCAAGCTGTTGTGGAACTACAACTCCAAGCATGCTCTGGCAGCAACATGCATGCTGGAAGTTACAGTTATGTGACAGCGCGAGAGATGACAGTTGGAGATGAATGGCTATAATGATGACAACATCTCATGTGTAATGCCCGTGTTGCTTTGCTTCAATTACTCTTGTTTACTGCAACCTTCTGGAATTTCAGCTATTAATCCAGGAAGAGACATAGCAGGAATGTTTGCATGAAATCATCATCCATTACACATGGCCTCCAGTTGCTTGACATTAGGTGCTAACCTTGTGTGTACAAAAACAAGTACAAGAATAGAACTACTATAATACTGCCCCCTATGTACAAGAATAGAACTACTATAATACTGCCCCCTATGTACAGGAATATAACTACTATAATACTGCCCCCTATGTGCAAGAATAGAACTACTATAATACTGCCCCCTATGTACAAGAATAGAACTACTATAATACTGCCCCTATGTACAAGAATATAACTACTATAATACTGCCCCCTATGTACAAGAATATAACTACTATAATACTGCCCCCTATGTACAAGAATATAACTACTATAATACTGCCCCCTATGTACAAGAATAGAACTACTATAATACTGCCCCCTATGTACAAGAATAGAACTACTATAATACTGCCCCTATGTACAAGAATAGAACTACCATAATACTGCCCCCTATGTACAAGAATATAACTACTATAATACTGCTCCTATGTACAAGAATATAACTACTATAATACTGCCCCCTATGTACAAGAATATAACTACCATAATACTGCTCCTATGTACAAGAATATGACTACTATAATACTGCCCTCCTATGTACAAGAATATAACTATTATAATACTGCCCCCTATGTACAAGAATATAACTACTATAATACTGCCCCCTATGTACAAGAATATAACTACTATAATACTGCCCCCTATGTACAAGAATATAACCACTACAATACTGCCCTCTATGTACAAGAATATAACCACTACAATACTGCCCTCTATGTACAAGAATATAACTACTATAATACTGCCCCCCTATGTACAAGAATAGAACTACTATAATACTGCCCCCTATGTACAAGAATATAACCACTATAATACTGCCCTCTATGTACAAGAATAGAACTACTATAATACTGCCCCCCTATGTACAAGAATAGAACTACTATAATACTGCCCCCTATGTACAAGAATATAACCACTATAATACTGCCCTCTATGTACAAGAATAGAACTACTATAATACTGCCCCTATGTACAAGAATATAACTACTATAATACTGCCCCCCTATGTACAAGAATATAACTACTATAATACTGCTGCTATGTACAAGAATATAACTACTATAATACTGCCCCTATGTACAAGAATATAACTATTATAATACTGCCCCCTATGTACAAGAATATAACTACTATAATACTGCCCCCTATGTACAAGAATATAACTACTATAATACTGCCCCTATGTACAAGAATATAACTACTATAATACTGCCCCCTATGTACAAGAATATAACTACTATAATACTGCCCCCTATGTACAAGAATATAACTACTATAATACTGCCCCCTATGTACAAGAATACAACTACTATAATACTGCCCCCCTATGTACAAGAATATAACTACTATAATACTGCCTCCTATGTACAAGGATATAACTACTATAATACTGCTCCCTATGTACAAGAATATAACTACTATAATTCTGCCCCCTATGTACAAGAATATAACTACTATAATACTGCCCCCTATGTACAAGAATATAACTACTATAATACTGCCCCCTATGTACAAGAATATAACTACTATAATACTGCCCCCTATGTACAAGAATATAACTACTATAATACTGCCTCCTATGTACAAGAATATAACTACTATAATACTGCCCCCTATGTACAAGAATATAACTACTATAATACTGCCCCCTATGTACAAGAATATAACTACTATAATACTGTCCCCTATATACAGGAATATAACTACTATAATACTGCCCCCTATGTACAAGAATATAACTACTATAATACTGCCCCCTATGTACAAGAAAATAACTACTATAATACTGCCCCCTATGTACAAGAATATAACTACTATAATACTACCCCCTATGTACAAGAATATAACTACTATAATACTGCTCCTATGTACAAGAATATAACTACTATAATACTGCCCCCTATGTACAAGAATATAACTACTATAATACTGCTCCTATGTACAAGAATATAACTACTATAATACTGCTCCTATGTACAACATGATACATCAGGCATGGAACTTCTACCTCTAGCTTGGATACAAAATGTGATACAGGAGGCGTACAGGTTCTGTATAGTATCCTTTGGCATATTGCTGCACATTTGTTGTTACTGAGCCTCTATCGTGTAAACTCGTCGGCTGTGAAACTTGGTATCCCAGATGGTCCCATACATGTTCTATGGTGATAAATCTGCCATTGTTATGGGGGCTCCTGTGACCCCCTTGTGTGTGCGGCTGAGTATTATCCTGCTGCCTCTTGGAAGCCACCATGACAGGAACACATGTGGCTGCAGGAGGTCTTGAACATATTGCTGAGCTGTCATTGTCCCTCGTACCATCACTAAGGGTGACCAACCGTCATATGCAATGACCCCCAGACCATCACACCAGCAGGGGGCAGGGTTGAGGCGCTGATACCGAGGTCTCCAGACCCGATAACTGCCTTCGTCAGCGCCAAAAATAAACCCGTATTCACCGCTGAAGACAACAGAGTTCCCCTACGTAGCGTCCAGTTTCATTGTTCATGACATCCCTACAAACGGAGGCAACGGTGGGTGTCAGAGGCCATACATGTAATGTAATGTCCTTCAGCCACGTGCCTGGAAATGGTTCTGTCAGACGCAGGGGTCTAATGCCCCCTGTCTCTGCATGGCGGATAATGAAACACTTGGAGCTGCTGGTGTTTGTTGGTCGATCAAACGCTCCTCTCTACTGGTGGTCTGTAGGGGGTGTCCTGAGCCCAGTCACCTTGTGTGCCCCCATCCTCTGGATCCAACACCTCCTAACAGTCTGGTCAGACGCTCCTCTCCACTGGTGGTCTGTGCCTGGGCACTTTGCATGCCCTCACACATCCACTGGTCTCAACACCTTCCAACAGTCTGGTCAGATGATCGTCTTTACTGGTGGTCTGTCGGGGGGGTCTTGAGCCCGGTCACTTTGTGTGCCCTCATCTACTGGTCCCAACACGTCCTTACAGCCTGGTCAGACGGTCCTCTTTACTGGTGATCTTTAGGGGGCGTCCTGAGCCCGGTTACCTTGTAGAAGGAATTAATGGGGTATTCATATGGGCATAGGTGAAAATCTCCTCATTCTGATCATAGTGCCACATAAACACAGGTCTTCCGCATTTATTGGAGCCACCTAGAGACAGAAAGATGCTGGAGGAGTGATATGGGGCTAATAGATTATGGTGAAAGCTGCATATCCAAGTGCTATATTGGGGCATGATGTTCCTCTACGTTCGGACTTGTGGGGGAAAGCAACAAGTCCTACTAATGTAACCTCTAGAAGCCAGCTGCCTCCCCCTGACAGCAGAGAAGTTGTGGACATTGAAGAAGAATGTACTAAGTTTCCGGTCTTGGCTGGAGACGATGATGAGGATCCTCCTCTGGCTCAGGGTGTTTCTGAACTGGAGGTTTCCCATGAAATCTTTGGGACGGCACAGATGAGAGATCTCACTCTCACAAATGTTATAACCGATGTACTACAAGAACCAGACGTTGACCAGCCGTTTCCCTGTTTTTCGATGAATAATGATCTTTTGTATAAAGTAACTAAAAATAATGGGAAAATTGTTGAACAGCTGGTTGTCCCCAGGTCATATAGACTTAAGGCCCTTGATATGGCATATGATCATGTACTTGGAGATGGATAAGACGCAGGACCGAGTCCTTCAAAGGTTCTTCTGACCTGGAATTTATAAAGGGATAAAGAAATCCTGTCAATCAATCTTGCCCCCGGTGTCAGATGACCGGCCTGGAGCCATACCTCCACAGCCCATTAGGGCCTCTACCCATAATCAAGAAGAATTGGTATGGATCTAGTGGGTCCCATGGTCAGCGAGAGGACATCAGTATATCCCGGTCATTCTAGACTATGCTACCCGGTATCCTGAAGCTGTCCCTTTATGGAATACTGCTGCCAGGGAATTGTTCTATATGTTTTCCAGGAAACGGATCACTAAAGAAATCTTTACTGACCCGGGGAACCCATTCATGTCAGAGATAGTGAAAGAATTGTGCCAACTCTTTAATATCAAGCACCTACGTACCCCTGTGTACCAATCACAGACAGATGGATTAGTGGAGAAGTTTAACAAGACCCTAAAGTAGATGTTGAAAAGGGCAGTAGAAAAAGATTCGCGTAACTGGGGCCGTCTGTTACCGTACCTGATGTTCTCCATTAGAGAAGTACCACAGGTGTCTAATAGATTCTCACCCTTTGAGTTGGTCTATGGCTGTCACCCAAGGGGGCTGCCTGACATAGCGAAAGAGATGGGAAGCAAAGTTGGCTCCCTACAAGAGCGTTATTGAGCATGTGGCTCAGATGCAGGACCGCATTGCTACAGTAATGCCTATTGTAAAGGAACACCTGCAGAAGGCGCAAGAGGCCCAAAATTGAGTGTATGACTGGTCTGCCAGGGTCAAAACTTTTAACCCAGAGTCCTGTTCTTTGTGCCCATGGTTGAAAGCAAATTTCTGAGATGGTTGGTGAAGTAATTTTTATGGTATGCCAGCCGGGAAAAAGAAAGCCTGACCAGATTTATCATGTCAATTTAATTAAGCCCTGGAGGGATAGGGAACATTTTGGTGCCTCGGGTGTTAGCAAGTAAAATTTGCAGCAACCCATTCCTCCAGTCAGAATAGGAGATTCCCTCTCGGTGCACCAACAACAAGAGGCCAAAAAGTTCCTGCAGAGAAATAAACGTTCTCTGACCATCCGGATAGAACCCATGTCCTAAAGCATGATATAATAACAGAAACCAGGATGAACATAAATCTCAAGCCATAGAGGATACTGGAAGCCCGTAGAGAAGCAGTCTCTGCCGAGGTTAAGGGCATGCTTGAGCTAGGAGTGATGAAGGAGTCAAAGAGTGGATGGTCAAGCCCCATTGTTTTGATTCCCAAACCAAATGGCACTTGGAGGTTCTGTCATGACTTTAGAAAATAAATGAAATCTCCAAGTTCGATGCTTACCCCATGCCGAGAGTGGATGAGAGACCTGGTGATGCCCGATATATTACCACGCTTGATCTTACAAAAGGGTCCTGGCAAATACCTTTGACAGATAGAGAAAAAGAGAAAACCATGTTTGCCACCCCAGATGGTTTGTTCCAATACAACATGCCATTCGGATTGCACGGGGCGCCGACTGCTTTGCAGAGGTCAATGGACCGGATTTTGAGGCCACACCGTGACTGTTCCTCTTCATACCTGGACAATGTGGTCATTTACACTGCAGATTGGGAGAGTCACCCTTGCAAAGTACAAACAGTCGTGGATGCAATAAGGGATGCGGGTCCTGCCATAAAGCCAGAAAAGTGTGCTTTAGGCTTGGAGGAAGCCAAATACCTTGGCTACATCATTGGCGAGGAGTAATCAAATTACCAAAGTGGACTCCATACAGAGTTATCCTAGGTCTTCAACCAAGAAACAAGTCAGGGGTTTTCTTGGAATCACGAGATACTATCGCAGGTTTGTGCCAAATTTTGCCTCCATAGCTGCACCAGTGACCAACTTGACTAAAGGTCGGAGGTCAGTGATGGTGACATCATGGAATCCAGAGGCCGAGAAGGCTTTTCAGAGCCTGCTGTCCACTTTGTGCGAACAGCCAGTACTAGTCACCCCTGACTTCACCAAGAAGTTTATAGTACAAGCAGATGCTTCTGACATGGGTTGGGCACAGTGTTGTCTCAAACACTAAATGGTGAGGAACATCCAGTAATGTATTCCAAAGTTGTCTCCTGCAGAGATAAATGATACCATCGTAATACAGACGTGTACAGCGGGTAAGTGCTCACTGGAGGCATAAAATCTTATCTCCTGGGCCGCCGGTTTAGTTTGGTATCAGACCAT
This sequence comes from Eleutherodactylus coqui, assembly GCF_035609145.1. Lineage (NCBI taxonomy): Eukaryota > Metazoa > Chordata > Amphibia > Anura > Eleutherodactylidae > Eleutherodactylus > Eleutherodactylus coqui. The sequence goes on along the minus strand of NC_089846.1, from coordinate 3,762,604 downwards.
AATTCCTTGAAATGGATGAAACCGAACAATGAGAAAAATGCAAGGGTAATGAGAAGGTTCTTGTCTCTACAGAACTTTGATTCTACTGCAGCGTCTGAGGAGCGGGCCACGGCCTAGGAGACAGCGGGGTAGAGTGTGGGCCTTGTCACGGTGGCTTTACCGTCTCCCACACGGAGGGTAACCGGTGACATGTCCAGGAGCCGAGGGCAGGTTAATAAAAGGGAACCCAATATTGGATTACCTTAGTCTCTGTTGTCACGGGTGACGCCACTGTTTCTTCTGCAGCGGGTAATTCCTAGATGGTGGAGTAAATCTTCTCTCACGTAGCTTCTGTGTGGGAATTCCTGCTTGTCAGAGTAAATCCACACACACGTGTACTTTTTAAGACGCAGCCTCCAAAAAACGGACGGGCGACCGGTCGTTTTACTCAACTTCAGTAACAAATACAATTCAGCAGTTTCCTGGACAGTCGGTGCGACAGAGAAAACCACAGCCACAGTTATCTGTAGGTCCTGGCCCGGTACCACACTTCTTTCTCCTAATCTCTAACAGTCCACACTAATGGTCAGGTTCACGCTGCCGAACTCTTGGGGATAGTAGTCCTCGACAGTCATTAGGCCATCCTCTCAGCCTCTTCCATTCTGCACCAGACAGGTTGAAGGTACCTGTGTGGAACTCCTGAAGACCTCTGCTGTAGGTCCAGAACACTCTCAGAACAGAAGACCCTTGCACACTCCTTGCAAGCACAAATATCTCACAAGGTCACATGACAAACAAACGGATACACTTTCCAGACAGTCAGCTCACATACCAGGCAGTTAACTCTTTCAGTGCTGCAGCTAGGCAATGCACACCATTCTTGCAACACAGAAGACACTGACAAGACAAATGCATGCATAGAGTTATGGAGGGGCCCCGCTGTACTTGGCCACTACACTACCATTAAACATAGACCAGGCAAGTCACAGGGTAATGCTGACACCTTATATCAGTATACTGTATGATGGACAAAAATGCCCAGCCCTCCCGTCTGGAGAAGAGTGTGGAGTGCAGGGAGCGTACATGTCCCTCAGATGACTATGCTGGTTGAAATTAAAAAAGAGACGGTTTGTTCAGGAATCTTTGTTGATCTGTTGTATTAGGCCTCCTTCACGCGGGCGACACGGAACCGTCGCGAGAAAAATCGCAGCAATATCGCATCGCTGCACGGGGCAATATTGCTGCATCTGCTCGCAGCAATACTGCGATTGTTGTAGTTCTACAAAGTTGTATGTGACGCTACCAAGTTGTGCGACTTTGTAGCATCACATGCGAGGATTTTCGGGTGGAAGGCCTTGAAATATAAACCCTACTGTGAAAATAAGCTGTAACTGAAGAAGATAAAAAAAAATACACATCACTTCTCCCGCACTGTCTGGGACGCCGCAGCAGCTTCTCCTCGGGTCCCGGCACTGATCATCTTCATCTTCTGGCTGGGGATTGAAAAATCCCCGGCTGCTGGAAGCGCTGGATGCGATTGGCTGACGCTTAGCCAATCACAGTCAGTGCTCGATGAATGGCTGTGATTGGTTCAATCACTGGCATTCATCAAGCACTTGCTGTGACTGGCTGACGCTTAGCCAATCACAGCCAGCGCTTCCAGGAGGTGGGGATTTTTCAATTCCCGGCCAGAAGTTGAAGAAAAGAAGCAGTGCCCAGGGAGAGGCTGCTGCCACTGCATTATAGCTTTCTCCTCCCCCACAATTGAGGTCTTCTGGTGTGCTGCTGAGACCTTTCCTTTATTTAATTTTTTTCCTGCAGCTTGGGCTTAGGTTTTGGCTTTGACAGTAGGATTTCCTGATGTCAAAGTTGGATCTCATCGCACGAAAATTGCGTTTTTGTGCAATGCGATGCAACAGGGAGAAAGGCTACATGGGGAAACATGAACTACAATACCTCACGTGTGGCGGGCATATCGCCGGACCTATGAGGTTTTTGTGTCGGGTTGTCGCATGCTACAAAACATCGCATGTGTGAAGGAACCCGTAGGAGAGCATGGGCTGCACATACATGCGATTTGTAGCATTGTAGCAGCACAAAACAATCGCGCACCTTTGTCGCCCGTGTGAAGGAGGCCTAACTGTTGTACGGGCTGGATTTATATTGGAGTGCTGGTTGGTTGGTAGTGAGACCCATCCCTCCCTCTCAGGACTTTCCTGGTTCCTCAGCTGTCTCCACTAAGCTGATTACTGGGATATAAAAGACTGCAAGTCCGGCAGCCTGGGTCAGAGCCTGGGGCGAACACAAGGCCACTGTCAACTTCTGGCAAGCACTGCATGTTATTGTTAGGTGAGCAGAGCATCGTCTAGTTAGTGTCCAGCTGGGCAGGTGTTTATGTACTGCAAGTGGCTATATCTATACTGATCTGCTGCTGCTGGCATAAAGAGAGAAATTAAAGTTTTCATCCTTAACTATGCAGCGTAGTGGCGAGAATAGTTCTGCACACAGTTGACACCGCCCTTACCCTGATGTCGTGCGGTTTGTTATCACGTGGATGCATTATGTACCACTACGCGGTATGTCGCTCATCGTCGCCATAGTATCTACAGGGTGGGCCATGGAAAAGTGGTCCAACACCACACTTGTATGAAAGCTTTCTGAAAGAAAATCTGCCTTTGTTGTCCATAGCAACCAATCACAGCGCAGCTTTCATTTCTTATAGTGCTGAGTTAACTGAAAGCTGCGTTGTGATTGGTTCAGTCACCGTCTAATGGTGGCAGAGTTGTTCTAATATCAAACCACAGCACATCAGGCTCAGATATATATATTAGATTCCCAGGAACGTCAGGCCGTGTGCTGCAGTCACGGTGCGTCAGCTTCCAGTTGAAGCAAATAGTATTACTTTCCCATAAAGCCCACTGACTGAACCTGGTCCTCATAATATGTGATTTGGGGCCAAAACAAGGGTCCCCACCCCAAACCCACAGAGACGGACCTGGAGGGGTCATCCTGCTGGCTGCGATTCTGACTTTGGAATGCAATTACAGCTTGTTGAATGATCAGGATGAAGTCTGAAAGTCATTACCACGTGACATATGTGCTGTGTGCCCGAGAGACGTCCTGCCAGACTGTACACAGCGAACATAATATACAGTATATACTGCATACAGCACAGCGAGGAGAGCAACTGCCAACAGCATTCACTATTATATGCTCTTGTACATAGGGGCAGTATTATAGTAGTTATATTCTTGTACATAGGGGGCAGTATTATAGTAGTTATATTCTTGTACATAGGGGGCAGTATTATAGTAGTTATATTCTTGTACATAGGGGGCAGTATTATAGTAGTTATATTCTTGTACATAGGGGGCAGTATTATAGTAGTTATATTCTTGTACATAGGGGGCAGTATTATAGTAGTTATATTCTTGTACATAGGGGGCAGTATTATAGTAGTTATATTCTTGTACATAGGGGGCAGTATTATAGTAGTTATATTCTTGTACATAGGGGGCAGTATTATAGTAGTTATATTCTTGTACATAGGGGGCAGTATTATAGTAGTTATATACTTGTACATAGGGGGCAGTATTATAGTAGTTATATTCTTGTACATAGGGGGCAGTATTATAGTACAGTTAGTCCCCGACTTGCGAACAGGTTCCGTTCCGGGAGCCCGTTCGCAAGTCCGTTTTGTTCGCAAGTCGAACAAATGGTTGTATGGAGGGGATCGTGGGTGGATCCCGCTCCATACAACGTCGGGTGCTGGCTGTTCTTATAGCGGGCACCCGGCGGCAGCAGTTCCGACGAGCCGTGGCACTTGTCGGAACGGTTAACACTTTAAATACCGCTCTGACAGCGGTATTTAAAGTGTTAACAGTTCTGACGAGCGGCGCGGCTCGTCGGAACTGCTGCCGCCGGGTGCCCGCTGTAAGAAACAGCCTGCACCCGACGTTCAGGGGGCCCGTGCAGCGTCCCATGATGAGATCGCGGGACGCTGTGTGGTTGCTAGGCAGCCGCGGACTCCTGAAAGGCCCCAGGGCTGCCTATGCAGAGTGCCTATCAAGCGCACGGCTTGCTAGGCGCTCTGCATAGACAGCCCTAGAGCCTTTCAGGAGGTCCCCGGCTGCCCAGCAACCGCGATGTGACCGGACAGGCTTCTATCAGGCTTGATAGAAGCCTGTCCGGTCCCTGCACAGTATGATGTAATGCCATAGCATTACATCATACTGTGCTGTACAGATAGTTCGTATCTAGCGAAATTCGTAAGTCGAATGTTCGCAAGTCGGGGACTATCTGTAGTTATATTCTTGTACATAGGAGGCAGTATTATAGTAGTTATATTCCTGTACATAGGGGGCAGTATTATAGTAGTTATATTCTTGTACATAGGGGGCAGTATTATAGTAGTTATATTCTTGTACATAGGGGGCAGTATTATAGAAGTTATATTCTTGTACATAGGGGGCAGTATTATAGTAGTTATATTCTTGTACATAGGGGGCAGTATTATAGTAGTTATATTCTTGTACATAGGGGGCAGTATTATAGTAGTTATATTCTTGTACATAGGGGCAGTATTATAGTAGTTATATTCTTGTACATAGGAGGACAGTATTATAGTAGTTATATTCTTGTACATAGGGGGCAGTATTATAGTAGTTATATTCTTGTACATAGGGGGCAGTATTATAGAAGTTATATTCTTGTACATAGGGGGCAGTATTATAGTAGTTATATTCTTGTACATAGGGGGCAGTATTATAGTAGTTATATTCTTGTACATAGGGGGCAGTATTATAGTAGTTATATTCTTGTACATAGGGGCAGTATTATAGTAGTTATATTCTTGTACATAGGAGGACAGTATTATAGTAGTTATATTCTTGTACATAGGGGGCAGTATTATAGTAGTTATATTCTTGAGCATAGGAGCAGTATTATAGTAGTTATATTCTTGTGCATAGGAGGCAGTATTATAGTAGTTATATTCTTGTACATTGGGGGCAGTATTATAGTGGTTGTATTCTTGTACATAGGAGGTAGTATTATAGTAGTTATGTTCTTATACATAGGAGCAGTATTATAGTAGTTATATTCTTATACATAGGAGCAGTATTATAGTAGTTATATTCTTGTACATAGGAGCAGTATTATAGTAGTTATATTCTTGTACATAGGAGGCAGTATTATAGTAGTTATATTCTTGTACATAGGAGGCAGTATTATAGTAGTTATATTCTTGTACATAGGGGCAGTATTATAGTAGTTATATTCTTGTACATAGGGGCAGTATTATAGTAGTTATATTCTTGTACATAGGGGCAGTATTATAGTAGTTATATTCTTGTACATAGGGGCAGTATTATAGTAGTTATATTCTTGTACATAGGGGGCAGTATTATAGTAGTTATATTCTTGTACATAGGGAGCAGTATTATAGTAGTTATATTCTTGTACATAGGGGGCAGTATTATAGTAGTTATATTCTTGTACATAGGGTGCAGTATTATAGTAGTTATATTCTTGTACATAGGGTGCAGTATTATAGTAGTTATATTCTTGTACATAGGGGGCAGTATTATAGTAGTTATATTCTTGTACATAGGGGGCAGTATTATAGTAGTTATATTCTTGTACATAGGGTGCAGTATTATAGTAGTTATATTCTTGTACATAGGGTGCAGTATTATAGTAGTTATATTCTTGTACATAGGGGGCAGTATTATAGTAGTTATATTCTTGTACATAGGGGGCAGTATTATAGTAGTTATATTCTTGTACATAGGAGCAGTATTATAGTAGTTATATTCTTGTACATAGGGGCAGTATTATAGTAGTTATATTCTTGTACATAGGGGGCAGTATTATAGTAGTTATATTCTTGTACATAGGAGCAGTATTATAGTAGTTATATCCTTGTACATAGGGGGCAGTATTATAGTAGTTATATTCTTGTACATAGGGGCAGTATTATAGTAGTTATATTCTTGTACATAGGAGCAGTATTATAGTAGTTATATTCTTGTACATAGGAGGCAGTATTATAGTAGTTATATTCTTGTACATAGGGGGCAGTATTATAGTAGTTATATTCTTGTACATAGAGGGCAGTATTATAGTAGTTATATTCTTGTACATAGGGGGCAGTATTATAGTAGTTATATTCTTGTAAATAGGGGGCAGTATTATATTCCTATACAGGAGAGTCAGTGTTTTATAACTGGGAAATGTGTCTCATGAAGAATAGCATCCCAGGGATAGTCAGAAGATGCCTCCAATTATTGACAGTTTCTGGTTCTTACTTGTGGACGCTCCATGTTGAGTACAGATGGTTTTCTTGTGACGTCTCACTGTATAATGAAGGAAAGCTCTGGATGATTAAAATGTGATGTCCAGATTTTATTCTGGTTCCCTGGGACTGATTATCTTCAGCAGATGCATGGACTGAGGAGAGTCATTATCGGGGATGTTTGGAGAAGTGAGGAGATGCACATCTGTGTAACACAACACATTATCCACCAGATGTCAATACTGACCTGGCCGGTGACCTTCTGTTTATTGCCATCATACCATTAAATGATCTTCAGCCCTGAGAAGCTTATGTAGACCAGTCTAAAGTTACTGTAGAAGTTCGCTGTTCTTCAGAAGAGTCCTTGCCGGCCTTGATCACTGCTGGTCTGAGGTCCTCCAGGAACCTCTTCACCCTTAGTTGTGACTGATTGCAGAAGCTCATATGGAACTTCTTTGGTTCAGATTGTTTCTGGGTTCTAGCATTCCAACAGGTCTTTGGCATTTGACCCGGGAGTCCTGATTTCACCCTAATTGCAATCTTTCTCTTGATTGTCATTTGGGAGGCAAGAATTGTCCTGAAGTCATAGCTTTTACTTAAGCACAAAACCTGGTACTCGTTGTTTGCCCTTCTGGTTTTGACCCTTGATTTGTATCTCGGTTACATCCTCTTTGTCCTATCTTGATCTGCTGTCGGGGTGTTGACTTCCAGCTTTGTTGTGACTCTACTTCTGCTCCAGGTGTACCTGCGGTGCATCTACCGCCACTTGGTGACTTCTCTGGCGACTCAAAGTTTTATCGGGAAGGATCATTCCCTATCTTGCAGAGAATTCTAGAGTGCAGAATGTTGAGATTTCTTGGACTCCACAGCTCAGTTTAGTCAACGTCAAACCAATGATAACATTGAGCATGATGGAAGATCTTCAGCTTCTCACCCATTTCTTCTTCCTGGTTGGCCGTCTGGGGGTGCTAGTGATATTCTTTGTGGTTTTACATTTGTACTACATTAGCGACCACTTTTTGGATGTTGGGTTTAGTCTGACGCCTCTTCTTATCCCATCCCATCATTCAAGGCACATTCCATGAAGCTCCCTCAGAGATCCATGAGCCTTATGAAGGCACCACTCATGATACAGCTCTGCAGCTAAGTGGAAAGCGATGAAATAATGTAATATAACACTTCATCCCGTTCACAACTATTTTGACAGCTTTAAAAGACTGATGTTATTCCCCGCAGAGGACCTGGCATGGAGATCTCACCATGTTGCAAGTGATAGGGTGAAAAAGCCATATTGATCCTGCAAAGTAGAAGTTGGGGACCTCATTGGGCTATGATGGAGCCATTGGATCTTGAAGCCTCCAGACCACAAATCTACTCAGACCCTGCCTTCAACCCAACAGTTGGCAGCCTAGTCTATACTTTCCAAATGTCTAGTTCTAAGATGAGACCCACAGACCAAGCTTTAATTAAACTCCTTGAAGTCTATCCTCACGTCCCTTAGTAGCCGAACCTCATTGACCTAATCCCCATGAGCAGTTTGACTTCAACTCAACCATCAAATAGCTCATCAACCACTGCTGATCGGCCTCACCCAACCCAATGGTTAGGTTAACTCATCCACCCCCCACAGCTGATCTGGACCCTTCCCTCTGGTTTCTGGTGGGCCTGTGGTTTGGAGTGGATCATGGCCTGTCTGTTTTCTTCAGGGGTCACTTTCATGTCATTGTAGGTGATCTATGGTTTCCTCCAACATTTGGATGCCCAGTGGTTGGCACCATTGGCCAATTCTGCACTATTAAAGAAGCACTTGTCCTTTACTGGTATCTCCATCCGCTTGGGTGCTAAGAATCTAAGCTACACAGCCGGGGCGGTGGTAACGAATCTGAGCCGGGCAACCCCAAAATGTCTTTTCTATGCACCCCGCATGTCATAAACATAGCAATAGGTGACTTGCTTCGGGCGCGCACAGACATATGCGTACTGGGTCATGTAAGTACGCTGCATATTTACACGACTGAACGCGTGTATTTTCAGCTTGTTGCATTTGTTTTGTGTGCATAAATACGCAGGAATCGTCATGTATTTATGTGCAAAAAAAAATGCAAGAAGGCCTCATTATTGTCATGTGTAAATACACAGCGGATACACGCGCAACCAACATATTCACTGCGGGTTTGTAACGCTCCCATAGACTTGCATGGGGGATTTGGGTCTGTAATGCAGAGCAACAGAAGACTGGCTGCTAGATTTTGTTTTGCTTCCACCAATGTACGTCTACATTGGGATGATTAGTGATCCTGCACTTAGTGGGGGGTGGGACCCGATCACCCTGGGAGGACGCAATCACCCTGGGAGGACGCAATCACCCTGGAGGTCCCTTCCGACTCTACCAGTCTATGATTCTATGGTGTTGATGCTGTCCGTGTTACGTGCGTATTCACATGAAGGGCGTTCACTAACAAGTTATGTCTGACTGTGACATGGGCAGCGCTCGCACGTGAAAAGAATCCCTTGATTTCAGTGGGTTAATTAACACGGGCGTTTTTTTGCTCGCACTGATAGATCGAACGATGGCAGAACCTCCTATTTTTTGGGCGCGATCATCAATTATTTTCTATGAGACAAAAAAACCCTGAAACATTCCAATTGCGTAAATGTGATGCGATTTTTAACTCGTCAGATAATAAGCGATTGTTCTGCAAAATTGCAGAAATAGGTAGAACCTGCAGAGATCGATCCAGCTGCATCGCTGCGGGAAAAAAAGATCGCGCACGTAAATAAACCGCGCAAATAACCGCTTCTATTTCTGTGTGAGTTGTGTGTCTCGCAGTGCTCAGAAGTGTAAATACAGCCGTATTAGGAGCCGACCTCCAGGAGCCGGCCTCTAAGAGATGACCTCTGGGAGACTGACTCTAAGAGATGACCTCTGGGAGACCGCCTCTAAAGAGATGACCTCTGGGAGACGACCTCCAGGAGCCGGCCTCTAAGAGATGACCTCCAGGAGCCGGCCTCTAAGAGATGACCTCCGGGAGCCGGCCTCTAAGAGATGACCTTTAGGAGCCGGCCTCTAAGAGATGACCTCTGGGAGACTGACTCTAAGAGATGACCTCTGGGAGACCGCCTCTAAAGAGATGACCTCTGGGAGACGACCTCCAGGAGCCAGCCTCTAAGAAATGACCTCTGTGAGACAGCCTCTAAGAGATGACCTCTGTGAGACAGCCTCTAAGAGATGACCTCTGGGAGACGACTTCTAAGAGATGACCTCTGGGAGACGACTTCTAAGAGATGACCTCTGGGAGACGACCTCTAAGAGATGACCTCTGGGAGACGACCTCCAGGAGCCGGCCTCTAAGAGATGACCTCTGGGAGCTGGCCTCTAAGAGATGACCTCTGGGAGCTGGCCTCTAAGAGATGACCTCTGGGAGCCGGCCTCTAAGAGATGACCTCTGGGAGCCGGCCTCTACGAGATGACCTCTGGGAGCCGGCCTCTACGAGATGACCTCTGGGAGCCGGCCTCTACGAGATGACCTCTGGGAGCCGGCCTCTACGAGATGACCTCTGGGAGCCGGCCTCTACGAGATGGCCTCTGGGAGCCGGCCTCTACGAGATGGCCTCTGGGAGCCGGCCTCTAAGAGATGACCTCTGGGAGCCGGCCTCTAAGAGATGACCTCTGGGAGACCGCCTCTAAGAGATGACCTCTGGGAGACCGCCTCTAAAGAGATGACCTCTGGGAGACGACCTCCAGGAGCCGGCCTCCAAGAGATGACCTCCAGGAGCCGGCCTCTAAGAGATGACCTCCGGGAGACAGCCTCTAAGAGATGACCTCCGGGAGACAGCCTCTAAAAGATGACCTCCGGGAGACGGCCTCTAAAAGATGACCTCCGGGAGACGGCCTTTAAGAGATGACCTCCGGGAGACGGCCTCTAAGAGATGACCTCCGGGAGACGGCCTCTAAGAGATGACCTCCGGGAGACGGCCTCTAAGAGATGACCTCCGGGAGACGGCCTCTAAGAGATGACCTCCGGGAGACGGCCTCTAAGAGATGACCTCCGGGAGACGGCCTCTAAGAGATGACCTCCGGGAGATGGCCTCTGGAAGACGACCTCTGGCAGAGCGGTTACCGCCTACAATCACATTTTTAGATTTGTCGGATTAGGAGCCGTTGAGCAGCGGCGTCTGATGGTCCGTGGCCTCCTCTGTGTCTCTAGTACATCGCAGGGTTATGTAGTGGAATACCTGTCCGCCGCTGTCATATTCTGGCGTCGCCGCTGATAACGATACTCTCACATATGTTCATGCCATTACTCACTCAGCTGTATTCTTGCTCGATCTGCGCTGCGAAGTCGGCCAAAACGTGCAGCATGGAGCGCGAGCGAGCCGCTTACATATGAGACGGCAAGTCTGCTGCCTCTTAAAGTTACCTCCCTCTTCCCGCCCGCAGTGACCCCTCCCCCCCTTCATCCCCCTCCCTCGCAGTGACCCCTTCCATCGCCCTCCCTCGCAGTGACCCCTCCCTCCATCCCTTTCCCTCGCAGTGACACCTCCCCCCTCCCTCGCAGTGACACCTCCCCCTCCTTCCCTCGCAGTGACACCTCACCCCCCTCCCTCGCAGTGACACCTCACCCCCTCGCAGTGACACCTCCCCCCTCGCAGTGACACCTCCCCCTTGCAGTGACACCTCCGCCTCCCTCGCAGTGACACTTCCCCCCTCCCACGCAGTGACACCTCCCCCCTCCCTCGCAGTGTCACCCCCCCTCGCAGTGACACCCCCCCTTCCAGTCACACCTCCCCCCTTGCAGTGACACCTCCCCCTCCCTCGCAGTGACACCTCCCCCTCCCTCGCAGTGACACCTCCACCCCTCGCAGTGACACCTCCCCCCCTCCCTCGCAGTGACACCCCCTCCCTCGCAGTGACACCTCCCCCCCTCCCTCGCAGTGACACCTTCCCCCCCCCCCTCCTTTGCAGTGCATTGTGGCACTATTAAGGCACGGGTGAGTTCGGCACGTGTTTGACCTCTCACACAGTACTGACCCTGCCACCATGTTGGATGTAGTTACCACACAGTACCCGACCCAGCTGCCGCCATGTTGGGTGTATCTACCACACAGTACTGACCCCGCCGCCATGTTGGGTGTATCTACCACACAGTACTGACCCCGCCGCCATGCTGGGTGTATCTACCACACAGTACTGACCCCGCCGCCATGCTGGGTGTATCTACCACACAGTACTGACCCCGCCACCCTGTTGGGTGTAGTTACCACACAGTACTGACCCCGCCGCCATGTTGGGTGTAGTTACCACACAGTACTGACCCCGCCGCCATATTGGGTGTATCTACCACACAGTACTGACTCTGCCGCCATGTTGGATGTAGTTACCACACAGTACTGACCCCGTCGCCATGTTGGATGTAGGTACCACACAGTACTGACCCCGACGCCATGTTGGATGTAGTTACCACACAGTACAGAACCTGCTGCTGCCATGTTGGGTATAGCCACCACACAGTACTGACCCCGCCGCCATGTTGGATGTAGTTACCACACAGTACTGACCCCGACGCCATGTTGGGTATAGCCACCACACAGTACTGACCCCGACACCATGTTGGGTGTAGTTACCACACAGTACTGACCCCGTCGCCATGTTGGATATAGGTACCACACAGTACAGAACCTGCTGCTGCCATGTTGGGTATAGCCACCCCATAGTACTGACCCCGCCACCATGTTGGGTATAGTTACCACACAGTACTGACCTTCCTGCCGCCATGTTGGGTGTATCTACCACACAGTACTGACCGTGCTGCCGCCATGTTGGATGTATCTACCACACAGTACTGACCCCGCCGCAATGTTGGGTGTAGTTACCACACAGTACTGACCCCGCCGTCATGTTGAGTGCAGTTACCACACAGTACTGACCCTTCTGCCGCCATGTTGGGTGTAGTTACCACACAGTACTGACCCTGCCGCCATGTTGAGTGCAGTTACCACACAGTACTGACCTTCCTGCTGCCATGTTGGATGTATCTACCACACAGTACTGACCGTGCTGCCGCCATGTTGGATGTAGTTACCACACAGTACTGACCCCGTCGCCATGTTGGATGTATCTACCACACAGTACTGACCATGCTGCCGCCATGTTGGATGTAGTTACCACACAGTACTGACCCCGTCGCCATGTTGGATGTATCTACCACACAGTACTGACCGTGCTGCCGCCATGTTGGATGTAGTTACCACACAGTACTGACCGTGCTGCCGCCATGTTGGATGTAGTTACCACACAGTACTGACCGTGCTGCCGCCATGTTGGATGTAGTTACCACACAGTACTGACCCCGCCGCCATGTTGGGTATAGCCACCACACAGTACTGACCCCGCCGCCATGTTGAATGCATTTCAGATTGATAGACTGAAGCAGAAGATGTGCGGAGGGCGAACGCGCTGCAGCACGAATGTTGACTTATTTCCTTGCTTTCTACTTCCCAAGTCTGGGCCAGAGCTCAGCAGCGGCCTGATGTGCGGCGGTCCACCCTCTCCCCGGGCGGCGATGAACCTTTGATAGCGCAGCACATTTTCCTTCTCTCGCCGCCCAATCCGACCGTCCTGAAGTAATAGCAATGTAGAACAGACTGTGCAGCCTAAATATTTAAAGGGCCGGTACCCCCGATGATTCCTCTCATGTAATCTGCAAGGAGATTGAGACCTTCTGACTGCAGAGACGGAATTAGTCAGCCGGACTGCGTCCCAAGAGCTCCTGGAGGCTGAGCAGCGGCGGCGCCGTGTACGAATGTCGCTGCATGAAGACAATAGTGATGAAATGGACGGACGGGCGACCCCCAGCGCCGGCTCAGCGGCAAAATATGTGAAAAGATTGTTTATAAAAACAGAAAATGCCTTGAAATATTCCACGATGCGGGACGCGCGGCGCGGGAGGTGGTGTTCGCACTCTACCTGCTCGCGATTCTCACCAGACCAACGTACAATCTCCTCGCACAAACTGTCCGCGCGTCGCGTTACGTGTTATTAGTAAGTCTGTCGCCGGACACAGGCTGTATTTAAGATTGTGGTAGTTTTACATCACGCGATCCGTCCGTAAACCTCGTACGCTGCGACCGCGCTCGTAGAAGTGGAATACGAGTTTAGAAATAACTCGCGATCCTCGATGCCAGCGCGATGCCTTCTTGCTTGGAACGCGCTGCTATATAGGGCCTCCGATAGCGCCAATGTGAAACACCGCACTCACACGCAAACCGCGTGGCGTACGGGCGCAATAGGAGGGACAGAAGGTAAATGGGCGTCGGGCGGGCAGATGCCAGGCTTTGGTCTCTGCTGTATGTTGCACCATGGTTAACCGGGCACCTGTATATTCCCATCGGGCACTGCTGGCCTTTTGTACAAATATTGTGAAGTTCTGGCCGCCCCCCCCCCCCCCCGGTCTCCCCCCCCCCCCCCGCCCGTTTACCTTCTGTCCCTCCTACTGGACCATATGAATGGTGTCCTACCCTCCCTGGTGTTACCTGTAGGCTTAGTCCTAAGGGAGGAGCATTCTGAGAGGTAGGTACCCAACTTTCCCAGATTGAGATTTACCGCCTGGTATCAGCGTTAGGACCCCTCTGAGCGCAGTCACCGGGACGTTGGGGGATGGGCCGATGTAATATGATCATTATATACCAAGAGCCTTGCATTATTAATGTAGTTGGAGTACTGATTACAGGTATATAGACCTCTGATAGTGAATATATTTTGCGCGCTGTTGCCGTTGTTGGTTTCCGCTTCTATGCGATGTGTTTTGCGCCGCGTCTTCGCACGTCCGATATTTACGCACCTGAAAATTGCATCTTGTTTCAATAGGAAAACTTAAAAAATTGCGCATGAAATCCGCGTCTACATGTCAGTGCGAGGCGATGTTTTTAGTGCTCTTATAGAAGATAATGGGTGATATCACCCCCACATATAGCGCCTACAGCGAGAGAACAATCGTCCTATTCCTGTGCCGCCATAACCCGTCCGTGTAAATACAGCCTAGTGGGACGCACTGCTGTGATCAGTCACATATATGGATGTAGGGGGTCTCTGTATATATGGGACATAAAGCAGGGGCCTCGGGGGCCACAGGACACTGCAGTCAACCTCTCCAAAGCCTGAAATGGCTGATGACAGAAAGCAATGGCCTGCAGTCAACCACACAGCAGCAGAACTATGCGTGTACTGTCCCTTTAAATGTACATGCAGCCACTTCGGTATGGATCACATTCTGATTTCTTTTTACTCAGGGATCCGGAAGCCTACGGGATCTAGTGGACGATCGAGGGAACCGCAGCGGCTCGTCCTTATTTCGGACATGAGGGTCTGGCGAGCGCTGAGGTAGGTACAGGATCCGACCACCATAGCCGCAGTCTGTGAGTTGTCACCCAGCTTTCCATGGTGTACAGCTCTGTGCTGTAAGCATACGTTCGCACGGCGCATTCGCTTCGGAATTACTTGCCGTGGATTCGGCCTCTGAGCACTGCGGCTTCCTTTGGCGCGGCTCCTCCTGCGGATGACAAGTCACTTCCTGATCTGGAAACTAGTGGAAATGCAATGTACCCCATCGGACTGCAGCAGGACTAAATCCGCATGGGAATCCGCGCCACAAACTGCGGCTTTCTGGCACAGTTTTTAGAAGTGGAATTTGCTATGGAAAATTCAGTGGTGCCAACTGTGATCCAGAGACGTCAGCCGTCGGCCATGTTGTTCTGTGTGTCCGGCCGTCGGCCATGTTGTTCTGTGTGTCAGGCCGTTGGCCATGTTGTTCTGTGTGTCAGGCCGTTGGCCATGTTGTTCTGTGTGTCAGGCCGTCGGCCATGTTGTTCTGTGTGTCAGGCCGTCGGCCATGTTGTTCTGTGTGTCCGGCCGTCGGCCATGTTGTTCTGTGTGTCCGGCCGTCGGCCATGTTGTTCTGTGTGTCCGGCCGTCGGCCATGTTGTTCTGTGTGTCCGGCCGTCGGCCATGTTGTTCTGTGTGTCCGGCCGTCGGCCATGTTGTTCTGTGTGTCCGGCCGTCGGCCATGTTGTTCTGTGTGTCAGGCCGTCGGCCATGTTGTTCTGTGTGTCAGGCTGTCGGCCATGTTGTTCTGTGTGTCAGGCTGTCGGCCATGTTGTTCTGTGTGTCAGGCCGTCGGCCATGTTGTTCTGTGTGTCCGGCCGTCGGCCATGTTGTTCTGTGTGTCCGGCCGTCGGCCATGTTGTTCTGTGCGTCAGGCCGTCGGCCATGTTGTTCTGTGTGTCCGGCCGTGAATGGTTGGAATGCAGTCATAGAGGTTTATCACCCCCGCCGCATTAGCACGAGGATACGGGGTTGTACGGCCAAAACTGTTCACCCGGTGGAGGGCGGCTTGTGGACAGCCGAAGGTTCAGATTAGGGGAAATCTTGAAATAAGACGGAATCGATCAGGCCGATCTTGCTGATCAGAGAACCTCGTGTGGAGATATGACCTCCGGGCTTCATCAGATGGGCGCGTTTTAGTCCCGTGAGAATGATGGCCGCATTACGGGATAAAACGAAGCCATTGGTTTCACTGCTTTTGCCTTCCCCAGCGGGACTTTCGCCCGTTAATACGGCGTGCGCGGCGGATCGGGCAGCAACTATATTCCCGATGCTTTCTTCGAATTCCTGCACCCGTTTATGCGCCATGCTCCGTAGCAGCGAGCGTATCTGCGGCCGTGGGCTTATCTTCACATGAGTGATTCCGCCTCCCGCGACGGCCTGAGGCTGGGAAATCGCACTTTTTCGCCAAGCACGCCGCGTTATTGTAGGTCCTCCTATGAAAAAAACATGCGATTTTTCATTTGGCGCAACTTTCTTGCAAACCGCCTCAAACACGCAGAGAAAATCGCAGGTCAGAGGGCTTGTTCGCACGAGCGATGTTCTCGCGTTAGCTTTGTGT
This sequence comes from Eleutherodactylus coqui, assembly GCF_035609145.1. NCBI lineage: Eukaryota > Metazoa > Chordata > Amphibia > Anura > Eleutherodactylidae > Eleutherodactylus > Eleutherodactylus coqui. The sequence continues at coordinate 3,746,389 of NC_089846.1, read as the reverse complement.
AATGCGATGCGGATAAAACTCGTGCGATGTGAAATCAGCAGAACCGCCTGCGATCCTCTGACGCCCGTGCACCAGGCGCGATGTCACAGAAGCGTTGTGACGCATCGGCATTAAAACTGCAGGTTGGTGGCGCGATGTCACACTCTGCAGAGTCCCATCCCATGATCCCTCACTCCTCCTCTCTCTGTGTGTCAGTCTGAACTGTTATTTAGTGACATTCTATTCGTGAAGCAGGCGGCTCAGGATGGGAGAGGATTGTTGCTTCATTCCTTGCAGACACGGCCGACGGGGTTTACATCGGGGTTAAACAAGGATGATGAATGCCGTATATTGTCTTATGGTCCCGGGGGGCGCGGTGCCAGCTAGGTGTCTGCAGACTGCGCCACTAATACCCACTGTGCGCCAGACAAGGGTAACGCTCGCCAACAGATTAACCCCTTCATGACTGCAATACGCCTTCTACTGCCCTCACTAATGGGCTTCATACCTGCACATACAGGTGGCATGTCTGACCACTGACAGCCGGCTCCAACCACCAGAGGGGAGGAACCTCCGATCCTGGCAGTTTAACCCCTTACATGCCGTAATCAACAGCAACTGCAGCCTGTAAGCAGATGACAGGGGGAGGGGCTCTTTGTCACCCATCAGCACCCCATAATGTGACTGCAGGGTGCCAGCAGCCTTAGGGTGACAAAGGCCTCCATGTCTGCTATTTAACGCAGCCTATTATGCCCCGCCTCCGGCAGACTCTGATAGGCTGAGTAGAATGCAATACAGAAGTAATGCAGTGTATTGTCCGAGAAATCGTACGAGTGCATCTACCTCCAGGGACTAAACTAACAGGACCAAGAACCCAGAAAATATTTTATCATTTATCTCGCAGAGAAAACCGTAAATATGATACAAGAACTAACGTCACAATTGTTGGTACATCTCCAACACATTATATGTCCCCCAGAGTGCAGCCAGTAACATCTCCAACACATTATATGTCCCCCAGAGTGCAGCTAGTAACATCTCCAACACATTATATGTCCCCCAGAGTGCAGCCAGTAACATCTCCAACACATTATATGTCCCCCAGAGTACGGCCAGTAACATCTCCAACACATTATATGTCCCCCAGAGTGCAGCCAGTAACATCTCCAACACATTATATGTCCCCCAGAGTGCAGCCAGTAACATCTCCAACACATTATATGTCCCCCAGAGTGCAGCCAGTAACATCTCCAACCCATTATATGTCCCCCAGAGTGCGGCCAGTAACATCTCCAACACATTATATGTCCCCCAGAGTGCAGCCAGTAACATCTCCAACCCATTATATGTCCCCCAGAGTGCGGCCAGTAACATCTCCAACACATTATATGTCCCCCAGAGTGCAGCCAGTAACATCTCCAACCCATTATATGTCCCCCAGAGTGCGGCCAGTAACATCTCCAACACATTATATGTCCCCCAGAGTGCAGCCAGTAACATCTCCAACCCATTATATGTCCCCCAGAGTGCGGCCAGTAACATCTCCAACACATTATATGTCCCCCAGAGTGCAGCCAGTAACATCTCCAACACATTATATGTCCCCCAGAGTGCGGCCAGTAACATCTCCAACACATTATACGTCCCCCAGAGTGCGGCCAGTAACATCTCCAACACATTATATGTCCCCAGAGTGTGGCCAGTAACATCTCCAACACATTATATGTCCCCCAGGGTGCGGCCAGTAACATCTCCAACACATTATATGTCCACCAGAGTGCAGCCAGTAACATCTCCAACACATTATATGTCCCCCAGAGTGCGGCGAGTAACATCTCCAACACATTATATGTCCCCCAGAGTGCAGCCAGTAACATCTCCAACACATTATATGTCCACCAGAGTGCAGCCAGTAACATCTCCAACACATTATATGTCCCCCAGAGTGCGGCCAGTAACATCTATTACACATTATATGTCCCCCAGAGTGCAGCCAGTAACATCTCCAACACATTATATGTCCACCAGAGTGCAGCCAGTAACATCTCCAACACATTATATGTCCCCCAGAGTGCGGCCAGTAACATCTCCAACATATTATATGTCCCCCAGAGTTCGGCCAGTAACATCTCCAACACATTATATGTCCCCCAGAGTGCGGCCAGTAACATCTCCAACACATTATATGTCCCCCAGAGTGCGGCCAGTAACATCTCCAACACATTCTATGTCCCCCAGAGTGCGGCCAGTAACATCTCCAACACATTATATGTCCCCCAGAGTGCAGCCAGTAACATCTCCAACACATTATATGTCCTCCAGAGTGCAGCCAGTAACATCTCCAACACATTATATGTCCCCCAGAGTGCGGGCAGTAACATCACCAACATATTATATGTCCCCCAGAGTTCGGCCAGTAACATCTCCAACACATTATATGTCCCCCAGAGTTCGGCCAGTAACATCTCCAACACATTATATGTCCCCCAGAGCTCGGCCAGTAACATCTCCAACACATTATATGCCCCCCTGAGTGCGGCCAGTAACCTCTCCAACACATTATATGTCCCCCAGAGTGCGGCCAGTAACATCTCCAACACATTATATGTCCCCCAGAGTGCAGCCAGTAACATCCCCAACACATTATATGTCCTCCAGAGTGCGGCCAGTAACATCCCCAACACATTATATGTCCCCCAGAGTGCAGCCAGTAACATCTCCAACACATTATATGTCCCCCAGAGTGCAGCCAGTAACATCTCCAACACATTATATGTCCCCACAAGTGCGGCCAGTAATATCTCTAACACATTATATGTCCCCCAGAGTGCAGCCAGTAACATCTCCAACACATTATATGTCCCCCAGAGTGCAGCCAGTAACATCTCCAACACATTATATGTCCCCCAGAGTGCGGCCAGTAACATCTCTAACACATTATATGTCCCCCAGAGTGCAGCCAGTAACATCTCCAACACATTATATGTCCCCCAGAGTGCAGCCAGTAACATCTCCAACACATTATATGTCCCCCAGAGTTCGGCCAGTAACATCTCCAACACATTATATGTCCCCCAGAGCTCGGCCAGTAACATCTCCAACACATTATATGCCCCCCTGAGTGCGGCCAGTAACCTCTCCAACACATTATATGTCCCCCAGAGTGCGGCCAGTAACATCTCCAACACATTATATGTCCCCCAGAGTGCAGCCAGTAACATCCCCAACACATTATATGTCCTCCAGAGTGCGGCCAGTAACATCCCCAACACATTATATGTCCCCCAGAGTGCAGCCAGTAACATCTCCAACACATTATATGTCCCCCAGAGTGCAGCCAGTAACATCTCCAACACATTATATGTCCCCACAAGTGCGGCCAGTAATATCTCTAACACATTATATGTCCCCCAGAGTGCAGCCAGTAACATCTCCAACACATTATATGTCCCCCAGAGTGCAGCCAGTAACATCTCCAACACATTATATGTCCCCCAGAGTGCGGCCAGTAACATCTCTAACACATTATATGTCCCCCAGAGTGCAGCCAGTAACATCTCCAACACATTATATGTCCCCCAGAGTGCAGCCAGTAACATCTCATAGGGCTTTCAGTGAGTTATGTCTCTTGGTCCGTATAGCAGCTAATAGGCTGGTCACTAAGAGGTTACCCGCCCCGCCATGTTGGTCGGACTCTTGGCTTGTGGTCTTCGCTCTCTGTACGACGGCCGTTACGCGTTTCATGACTTTTGCGCCGTCCCATGCGTCACATCAGTCCGTACTACAGACGACGACTGGAGACGCTGCGACTGAAATCTGCGTGAAAAATACACATTTGTGAAAACAGCCGCTGAAATCATCGGGTTCTACTCATTCCGTATCGGGGCAGTAACCCGCGGTCGCCCGTGCTGATACTCTCGCCGGCGCGTTGTCACGCATGAACAAGGTTTTTGTTTCCTCCTTGGACCATTCAAACTCCACGCCAGAGCGCAGAAGCAGGGGGAGGATGGCGTTCACCGATCCCACGTGGCGGTCGCCGGGGCGGGTCCTAGCTGCTGCCGCCAGCGCTGTTAGCGGGCGAGACTCTCGCTAGTGAAATCAATGGTTTGGTTCTACATAAATCACGCCCATCACATTTGCGCGGTGCGAGCGGCCCGTTACGGTTCTCAGGAGGGATCTCTGTGCGCTGCGAGGTCAGCAGAGGTCGGTCGGGAAACGATCCGGCGGTTTTGTGTTTTTACTGGCGCAGTTTTGGTGATTCTGTTGCTGATTCTTTCCTATGGGAGCAAAACAAACAAAACGACGCCTCGCGGTCGCAGGTAAACGTGCGTTTCATGGGGGGTCTGCCGCCATGCGTCTTTGTTTCCATACGGAATAACAGACAGCGAGACGATTATGTGCAGTTTTCTTGTATCACACGCATATATATCGGACCGATCTCGCACCCCAAGGCAGCCATATTGCCAGCTACTGCAGAACTCCCAGCTAGTATATGGTGGGGGTGGTAGTACACGGTGGGGGTAGTAGTATATGGTGGGAGTGGTAGTACACGGTGGGGGGCAGTAGTACACGGTGGGGGCGGTAGTACATGGTGGGGGCGGTAGTACACGGTGGGGGGCAGTAGTACATGGTGGGGGCGGTAGTACATGGTAGGGGTAGTAGTACACGGTGGGGGTAGTAGTATATGGTGGGAGTGGTAGTACACGGTGGGGGGCAGTAGTACACGGTGGGGGCGCTAGTAAACAGTAGGGGTGGTAGTATATGGTGGGGGTCATAGTATATGGTAGGGGTTGGTAGTACACGGTGGGGGCGGTAGTACACGGTGGGGGCAGTAGTACACGGTGGGGGCGGTAGTACACGGTGGGGGCGGTAGTACACGGTGGGGGCGGTAGTACACGGTGGTGGCGGTAGTACACGGTGGGGGCGGTAGTACATGGTGGGGGTGGTAGTACACGGTGGGGGTAGTAGTACATGAACCTCATACTGTACACACTGGAACAATAGAGGCTGCAGAAGAATGAGGTCTGAGGAGGTTCTGCTGCTCAGGGAGCGGTGACAAGCCCAAAGCTTCCCAGCAAACGTGAAGCGGCCCTGCGGCGATCACCGGGGGAGAGGATGGGAGTTGCTGCGCTTGGATCCGCTCCCTGCCCCCAAGTCCCTGGTAATCAGCCACTCCAGGAATTCTCCCTGGCAGTGAATGAGTCCAGCTGGGCCGGGGGCCAGGCCTGCATCGCATCTGGCCAGAGAAGTTTCCGGAAAAAAAGTTTAAGTGCGGTGGGGGAGGAGGTTAGAACAACTTGGTGACGCAGAAGGGAGCTTAACCCCTTCCACACCAGCACAGCACTCACTCACCTTAAAGGAGCCGCTCCGCCATTAACTACAGGGTTGGCCGGGTGGCAGGGCTCATGTCCACGGGCGTACGCCTAAGACGCTGCGTATCAAAGTCTGCGTATTCCTAGCGTGTTTCCCTGCTCCCGAGCGCGTTTGGCTGCATGTGTAACCGTGCATGAAAAAAACGCCAGCTGGGAAACAAGCAAATACAGCCATTAATTAGCATCTTGCTAGGCAACAGGCGTTTCACACGCATCCATGGAGGTCAATGGGGGCCGTACGCGGATTACACGGTAAAATAGAGCATGGCGCGTTTTTTTCATGCGCATACTGATACAGTGTCCCCTCGCCGGTGCGCACGAAAGAATGAAAGTCGCGGAACACCTGCTAAAAAAAACGCCCGTGGACACTGGGCCTACAATGCCCTCTACAGTGGCCCCAGTAGTAAGTTACGCCTATAGTGACCCCCCCCCCCCACACACACAGTGGCCTCCGTAGTAATAGTGACCCCCACAGTGGCCTCAGTAGTAATAGTGACCCCCACAGTGGTCTCAGTAGTAATAATGACACCCCACAGTGGCCCCAATAGTATGTTACCCCACAGTGGCATCAGTAGTAATAGTGACCCTCCCCCCCACAGTGGCCTCAGTAGTAAGTTACCCCCACAGTGGTCTCAATAGTAAGTCACCCCCTACAGTGCTCTCAGTAGTAATAGTGACACCCACAGTGGCCCCAGTAGTACGTGGCCCCAGCAGTAATAGTGGCCCCCTACACTGGCCCCAGTAGTAATAGTGTCCCCCTACAGTTGCCCCAGTAGTAATAGTGTCCCCCCACAGTGGCCCCAGTAGTAGGTGTCCCCCACAGTGGCCTTAGTAGTAATAGTGACCCCCCCCACAGTGGCTCCAGTAGTAATAGTGTCCCCCACAGTGGCTCCAGTAGTAATAGTGTCCCCCACAGTGGCTCCAGTAGTAATAGTGTCCCCCACAGTGGCCTTAGTAGTGATAGTGTCCCCCACAGTGGCCTTAGTAGTGATAGTGTCCCCCACAGTGGCCTCAGTAGTAATAGTGTCCCCCACAGTGGCCCCAGCAGTAATAGTGACCCCCACAGTGGCCTCAGTAGTAATAGTGTCCCCCACAGTGGCCTCAGTAGTAATAGGTCCCCCACAGTGGCCCCAGTAGTAATAGCGTCCCCCACAGTGGCCTCAGTAGTAATAGTGTCCCCCACAGTGGCCCCAGTAGTAATAGTGTCCCCCACAGTGGCCCCAGTAGTAAGTGTCCCCCACAGTGGCCTTAGTAGTAATAGTGACCCCCCACAGTGGCCCCAGTAGTAATAGTGACTCCCTGAGACCAAAATACTTACAACCTCCTGGTCTTCAGGGCGCCGCTGTTCCTTCACTCGGCATTGCTGCAGTCGGCACTGTGTGCGCCCGAAATACACCTCCCCTCTTTTCTGCTCCTGCAGTATCAATGAGGAGAGGCCAGGGGAGGATGATCCTGGGTGCACACACTGCCGTCAGTGTGTGCATCCCACAGCAGTGCCAGTGAGTGACTACCAGCGGGCAGCCGCGGCTGGTAATCATCTTCATGATGACCAGATGTCCCAAGGTAGGACAAACAATGTCTGTCCCGCTTGGGACTCAGGGCAGCGCGGTACACGGGGGACATCTGGTCACCTCAGTACTATGTATTACGTACGTGAAAAGTCTGTGCATAATACGGGGGCCGCGTGCGCCTGTGCGAGCGCTCGGGCTGCATTCACACGGCCTGACATGGTCATCGTTCGCTGCGCTGCTGTGTCACCGCTGGCCCGTGAGGAGGAGGAGCCAGTGCTACGACCGCCGCACAACGCTGAGAGGGAAGCAGTCGCCATTTTCTCCTCCCTCCGATGGAAGGGGATGGCCGGCCTGTTATAGGGTGGTGGGAGCCGGGGGCACATTTATTTGTGCTATTCCTTTGATCTGTACAGCTGTCTGCACAGTTGCTATGGAGGCACTGCATAGCAACTACAGCCTTCTGAATAAGGTTGTCAGGCAGCGTGACCTTAGCAACCAGCCTGGGGAGCCATGGGCGGGAGTCCAATCAGGGTGGCTCCTTTGTTGCCCTTAGAGACCAATCACAGTGCGGCTTTCATTTCATATCCTGCTCTTGAAGACTGAAAGCTGCGCTGTGATTGGTTGCCATGGCCACCTTCATAAATCTGCCCCTATGTGTTTCAGTTCTCCAGCATTTTCAAGATCTCTGCTTGCTGTCATTGCTGAAATTCAGAGGCTGAAAACCCAGCGGAGTCTGATCCTCGGACAGCCAGCGTTACTACCAAAACATACGGTCTAGGGTATAGCGGGGCGGGGCTTAATACAACACAGGGCGGGGCTTAATACAACATGGGGCAGGGCTTAACACAGTCCTATTAGAGCGCCGTCCTCTACGGCCCCTTGTACTAAGACAGCAGCCGCCAATACGGGGCCACTAGCTGCTGACTCCTTCCTAAATAGACTCGGCTGCTTCAGGGGCCACTCATTACCTGCTATAGTCAGGGGTGTACACAGCACCCATGGCCCCGGAGCAAAACACAGAATTGGACCTTACCACCCAAAAAAAATTATAAACCTCTCTATAGTGTAGTCACCATATAATAGTCAGATACCCACTCTATACAGTGATAGTGATTGCAGTGCAGTTACCTCCAGTGACCACAGGTGACGTCTCCTCTGACATTGGCCTCATTGGCCCCACTGAGATGTAGTTCCCTGCTCTGTGGCCCCCTCTTAGTTTTAGGGGCCCTGCTCTGTGGTCCCCTCTTAGTTTTAGGGGCCCTGCTCTGTGGCCCCCTCTTAGTTTTAGGGGCCCTGCTCTGTGGCCCTCTCTTTGTTTTAGGGGCCCTGCTCTGTGGTCCCCTCTTGAGGCCCATTTACATGAGCAGATAATCGCTCAAAGATCGCTCCCACGACAGTGACGGCTTTGAGCGATCACTTTCCATAAAGTAGTAAGTACCAATCCGGTGTGTAAATGAAGCCTTCCCTGCCCGCAGTTACTAGCCAGAGGGTCCTATCTGCGCTCAGAGCCTTTGTTCTCCACGGGGATCAATGCTGTCAGCGCCCAGCGCTCCCCGTGGAGAACGACCGATAGAAGTGAGTGATTTTTATGTTGGACTGAATTTAACGATCAGCCGACAAGCAGACGATGGGCGCCCGTTTACACGCACCGATTATCGCTAAAACGATCGCCAATTAGCCTTTTTTTTTTTTTTGCTATAATCATCCAGGGTAAATGGGCCCTTAGCTTTAGTGCCCTGCTCTGTGGCCCCCTCTTAGTTTTAGTGCCCTGCTCTACGGCCCCCTCTTAGTTTTAGTGCCCCGCTCTACGGCCCCCTCTTAGTTTTAGTGCCCCGCTCTACGACCCCCCCTTAGTTTTAGTGCCCCGCTCTACGACCCCCCCTTAGTTTTAGTGCCCAGCTCTACGCCCCCCCCCCCCCCCTTAGTTTTAGTGCCCCGCTCTATGGCCCCCTCTTAGTTTTAGTGCCCTGCTCTACGCCCCCCCTTCCTTAGTTTTAGTGCCCCGCTCCATGGCGACCTCTTAGCTTTAGTGCCCCACTCTATGGCCCCCTCTTAGTTTTAGTGCCCCGCTCTGTGGCCCCCTCTTAGTTTTAGTGCCCCGCTCTATGGCCCCCTCTTGGTTTTAGTGCCCTGCTCTGTGGCCACCTCTTGGTTTTAGTGCCCCGCTCTGTGGCCCCCTCTTAGTTTTAGTGCCCTGCTCTATGGCCCCCTCTTGGTTTTAGTGCCCTGCTCTGTGGCCACCTCTTGGTTTTAGTGCCCTGCTCTGTGGCCCCCTCTTAGTTTTAGTGCCTTGCTCTGTGGCCCCCTCTTAGTTTTAGTGCCCTGCTCTACGGCCCCCTCTTAGATTTAGTGCCCTGCTCTGTGGCCCCCTCTCAGTTTTAGTGTCCCGCTCTACGGCCCACTCTTAGTTTTAGTGCCCCGCTCTGTGGCCCCCTCTTAATTTTAGTGCCCTGCTCCGTGGCGCCCTCTTAGTTTTAGTGCCCCGCTCTATGGCCCCCTCTTAATTTTAGTGCCCTGCTCCGTGGCCCCCTCTTGGTTTTAGTGCCCTGCTCTGTGGCCCCCTCTTGCTTTTAGTGCCCTGCTCTGTGGCCCCCTCTTTGTTTTAGTGCCCTGCTCTGTGGCCCCCTCTTGGTTTTAGTGCCCTGCTCTGTGGCCCCCTCTTAGTTTTAGTGCCCTGCTCTGTGGCCCCCTCTTAGTTTTAGTGCCCCGCTCTACGACCCCCCCTTAGTTTTAGTGCCCAGCTCTACGCCCCCCCCCCCCTTAGTTTTAGTGCCCCGCTCTATGGCCCCCTCTTAGTTTTAGTGCCCTGCTCTACGCCCCCCCTTCCTTAGTTTTAGTGCCCCGCTCCATGGCGACCTCTTAGCTTTAGTGCCCCACTCTATGGCCCCCTCTTAGTTTTAGTGCCCCGCTCTGTGGCCCCCTCTTAGTTTTAGTGCCCCGCTCTATGGCCCCCTCTTGGTTTTAGTGCCCTGCTCTGTGGCCACCTCTTGGTTTTAGTGCCCCGCTCTGTGGCCCCCTCTTAGTTTTAGTGCCCTGCTCTATGGCCCCCTCTTGATTTTAGTGCCCTGCTCTGTGGCCACCTCTTGGTTTTAGTGCCCTGCTCTGTGGCCCCCTCTTAGTTTTAGTGCCTTGCTCTGTGGCCCCCTCTTAGTTTTAGTGCCCTGCTCTACGGCCCCCTCTTAGATTTAGTGCCCTGCTCTGTGGCCCCCTCTCAGTTTTAGTGTCCCGCTCTACAGCCCACTCTTAGTTTTAGTGCCCCGCTCTGTGGCCCCCTCTTAATTTTAGTGCCCTGCTCCGTGGCGCCCTCTTAGTTTTAGTGCCCCGCTCTATGGCCCCCTCTTAATTTTAGTGCCCTGCTCTGTGGCCCCCTCTCAGTTTTAGTGTCCCGCTCTACAGCCCACTCTTAGTTTTAGTGCCCCGCTCTGTGGCCCCCTCTTAATTTTAGTGCCCTGCTCCGTGGCCCCCTCTTGGTTTTAGTGCCCTGCTCTGTGGCCCCCTCTTGGTTTTAGTGCCCTGCTCTGTGGCCCCCTCTTTGTTTTAGTGCCCTGCTCTGTGGCCCCCTCTTGGTTTTAGTGCCCTGCTCTGTGGCCCCCTCTTAGTTTTAGTGCCCTGCTCTGTGGCCCCCTCTTAGTTTTAGTGCCCTGCTCTACGGCCCCCTCTTAGTTTTAGTGCCCTGCTCTACGGCCCCCTCTTGGTTTTAGTGCCCTGCTCTACGGCCCCCTCTTAGTTTTAGTGCCCTGCTCTACGGCCCCCTCTTAGTTTTAGTGCCCTGCTCTACGGCCCCCTCTTAGTTTTAGTGCCCTGCTCTACGGCCCCCTCTTAGTTTTAGTGCCCTGCTCTACGGCCCCCTCTTAGTTTTAGTGCCCTGCTCTACGGCCCCCTCTTAGTTTTAGTGCCCTGCTCTACGGCCCCCTCTTAGTTTTAGTGCCGTGCTCTGTGGCCCCTCTCTTAGTTTTAGTGCCCCGCTCTGTGGCCCCTCTCTTAGTTTTAGTGCCCCGCTCTGTGGCCCCTCTCTTAGTGCCCCGCTCTGTGGCTCTCTCTTAGTTTTAGTGCCTTGCTCTGTGGCCCCCTCTTAGTTTTAGTGTCCCGCTCTACGGCCCCCTCTTAGTTTTAGTGCCCCGCTCTACGGCCCCCTCTTAGTTTTAGTGCCCCGCTCTATGGCCCCCTCTTAGTTTTAGTGCCCCACTCTACGGCCCCCTCTTAGTTTTAGTGCCCTGCTCTATGGCCCCCTCTTAGTTTTAGTGCCCTGCTCTACGGCCCCCTCTTAGTTTTAGTGCCCTGCTCTACGGCCCCCTCTTAGTTTTAGTGCCCTGCTCTATGGCCCCCTCTTAGTTTTAGTGCCCCGCTCTACGGCCCCTCTCTTAAATTTAGTGCCCCGCTCTGTGGCCCCCTCTTGGTTTTAGTGCCCCGCTCTACGGCCCCCCTTTGTTTTAGTGTCGCACTAAATATACAGCTCCACTGGCAGCAGTAGGAAGTCCTGACGATCACGCCTAGTATGCTGCAGCCGGAGGTCGCTGTGCTTTACACTACCAGACGATTCCCTCCAGTCGGCTGTACATACTGCACTCCGGGGAGACGTCTGGTAGTGTAGAGCACAGCGACCTCCGGCTGCAGCATCCTGTGACTGTGAGGACTGCTGCTGGGAACTTGCCAGTGAAATGGAGGGCTGGCACCCGGCGGAGCGCAGGTCTGAAATGATTTACCGGCAACGTAATACCGACATCAGCCTGTGCACTGAAGGGGGCGACCCTCCCTCTAATCCACGTAGCGAGCGGGACCAGATCTCAACCAGTTTTCACCTCCCAATGCAAATAAGTGTCATTCTTAACTGACAGCAAGCAGAGGTTTTGAGAATGATCAGGACTGGATTCACAGAGCGGTGTGATGCGATAAGTACAATCTGCAGTGAAGTGCGACAAGCGTAATAAGGGGCACAAACCTCCGCCGCCTGCGCCAAATCTGGTATCTACACCAGTGACTCGCTGAGTGGTGGCGGCCGGGGGTGACCTGGGCGGGGGGCGTACCTGTGCTCTGCAGCCCAGTCCGGGCACCCGGCCGTCCACCGCCAGCGTTTGGGCCGTAGGTTTCCGTGCGTTTGGCAGCCATCTTCTGTTTGTGGACTGTCGGCGGTCCTCATCATTATGGGGGTCTCCGAGGAGTCGTCTGTTGTCTCTGCAGGTGGATGTGTTATCTGTGGGCGCAGAAACCGAAAATGAGGGTCACCATCTGCGCCGCGTTTAGAACCATGTCGGCCCGCTACGATATACACTGATCCCTAATCCTCTGCCCCGACTATAACCCGCTGCCGACCCATAATCCCCCTGTATGCCCCGAATACTATATACCCATAATCCCCCTGTATGCCCCAAATACTATATACCCATAATCCCCCTGTATGCCCCTAATACTATATACCCATAATCCGACTATATACCCGACCCCAAATCCTCTGCCCTGACTATAACCCACTGCGACCCATAATCCCCCTGTATGATCCTAATACTATATACCCTAATCCCACTATATACCCTACCCATAATCCCCCTGTATGCCCCGAATACTATATACCCATAATCCCCCTGTATGCCCCGAATACTATATACCCATAATCCGACTATATACCCGACCCCAAATCCTCTGCCCCGACTATAACCCGCTGCCGACCCATAATCCCCCTGTATGACCCTAATACTATATACCCTAATCCAACTATATACCCTACCCATAATCCCCCTGTATGACCCTAATATTATATAACACTATATACCCATAATCCCCCTGTATGATCCTAATACTATATACCCATAATCCCCCTGTATACCCCTAATCATATGCCCTGAACATAGCCCTTCACCGTATACTGTACCCCTGCCCCTAGCCGCACTGCCCCGGGGTAATAGGGGACATTTGGGGTGTGGGGCAGTCCTCGCTGTGTTCTGTAGGTGCGGTTTACATCATCTGTGCCCGCGCCCACATTTATGGCACACATCACATATTTTCCTCTCCTCTGTGCCAGCTGTAGGACGGCACCGAGCTGCAGCGCCCTGCGCCATGTGCCGGCCCATCCTAATGACTTGCATGTGACAGGAACTCCTACATGGCAGCAGCCTGTGCCCCCTATGCCAATGGGTAGGGCCGTGGGTCTATCCACCATAGGGGATGGGGCACTGGGGGAGAGCGCACCAGTCAGTATGGTGGTATAAGTTGAGCACTATATGGTGGTATTACATGAAGAGCGTAGGATGTTTTATGGTGGTTGTATTTGGGCACAGTTTGGTAGTTTTGTTTTATCATTCTATGAGGTTTCTTGGGCGCCGTGCAGTGGTGATATCTGGGCACCATATGGTGGTATCCTCTGTAAAGCATATGGGTTTTAGGTGTTTTGTGGGGTATTATTTGGGCACAGTATGGCGGTTTTATTTTATCGTTGTGACCCGTTTTCGTGGTGTTAGCCTTAGTTGCGCACCGTATGATAACATCATTTGGGTTCTATATGGCGGCATTATATATAAAGCAGAAAATGGATCTTAGATGAGTTACGGAAGTATTATTTGGGCACAGTATGGCGGCTTTGTTTTATCCCTGTATAAGGTTTTTCGGACACCGTATGGAGGTATTATGTGACGAGCGTATGATGTTTGGGGTACAGTATGGTAGTGTTGTGAGCACTATATGGTGGTATTCTATATAAAGCCTATGCTGGTTCTATGTATTTGGGCGCAGTATGATGGTTTGGGGTACAGTATGGTAGTGTTGTGAGCACTATATGGTGGTATTCTATATAAAGCCTATGCTGGTTGTATGTGTTTGGGCGCAGTATGATGGTTTGGGGTACAGTATGGTAGTGTTGTGAGCACTATATGGTGGTATTCTATATAAAGCCGATGCTGGTTGTATGTGTTTGGGCGCAGTATGATGGTTTGGGGTACAGTATGGTAGTGTTGTGAGCACTATATGGTGGTATTCTATATAAAGCCGATGCTGGTTGTATGTGTTTGGGCGCAGTATGATGTTTGGGGTACAGTATGGTAGTGTTGTGAGCACTATATGGTGGTATTCTATATAAAGCCTATGCGGGTTGTATGTGTTTGGGCGCAGTATGATGTTTGGGGTACAGTATGGTAGTGTTGTGAGCACTATATGGTGGTATTCTATATAAAGCCTATGCTGGTTGTATGTGTTTGGGCGCAGTATGATGTTTGGGGTACAGTATGGTAGTGTTGTGAGCACTATATGGTGGTATTCTATATAAAGCATATGCTGGTTGTATGTGTTTGGGCGCAGTATGATGTTTGGGGTACAGTATGGTAGTGTTGTGAGCACTATATGGTGGTATTCTATATAAAGCCTATGCTGGTTGTATGTGTTTGGGCGCAGTATGATGGTTTGGGGTACAGTATGGTAGTGTTGTGAGCACTATATGGTGGTATTCTATATAAAGCATATGCTGGTTGTATGTGTTTGGGCGCAGTATGATGTTTGGGGTACAGTATGGCAGTGTTTAGAGCACTATATGGTGGTATTCTATATAAAGCCTATGCTGGTTGTATGTGTTTGGGCGCAGTATGATGGCTTTCTGATATCACACAGTTTTTGTGATTATGACGCTATCGCAGAGTATATGATGGTTTGGGGTGTTTTAGGTGGTAGTATTTGGGCATAGTATGGCAGTTTTGGTTCATCGCCATATAACGGTTTGCGGCATTGTATGGTGGTCCCCATGATTGCTGTGTATGTCCATGTTATGTCCAAGAAAGATGGAACAATCCCTCTGCAGCGCCACCTATTGGATGGCAGCAGTCCTGCAAATCAATGTCCGACCCTTCATAGAACAATGATTGGGAATTGTCCCACCTTCCTTATTTGCATATTTCCCAGAGCAGCTTGCAGGGCCTTACACACCTTCTAGGGGCTCTCCCTAAGGAGTGATGATATCCATGCCCACCAGTCACATGACTTCATGGTTCAGTGGCCCTAGGACCGTTTGGCAGCAGCTTTGAGACACACGTACACTGGCGTTACTATAGGGGATGCGGTTGCACCCGGGCCCCAGAGCCTTGGGGGCCCATAAGGCCTCTCCTCTTTACATAGGGAGCCCAGTACTATGAATAAAGCATTATAGTTGGGGGCCCGGTTACAGGTTTTGCATTGGGGCCCGGAGCTTCATGTTACAGCTCTGCCCACGTATATATGTATTTGTTACTGCAGACCGAATTAAAATGAATTTCACTTTCTTATGGCCCAGTGCACCACACGTCCCACGTCCTCGGGGGAGGAGCCTCCGGCGCCGATCCCTACACCGGCCTAATATCTCCAGGGATGGAGCCTCATCAGGACATCTGCGCTTAGACCAGCTGGATGCTCCAGGGCCCTCCCCGCCCCTATGGAAAACAGCTATATATGAGGAAGTAGCAGAGCTGAGTTCGTTGTTTTATGATTGAGCCATTTCTAGTTTTCCTGACAGCTGGGTTTGCGCTCTTCACACTAGAGCCGGTTCAGTCAACTCTGCTACATTCTTTACAGCATATAGGCTTTGCTTAAATCACATGTTAGACAATTACATATGTAGCAGAGCTGAATTTGTCATTGAGTTGCATCTTTTGTGTTGAGTGATGGCTGAGTAAAGTAACGCATCAGGATTAGCACATGTACGGATGTAGCACAGCCGAATATAATGGCTAACTGTGCTGAGATGGTGATGCAGATGATGGCGGTAGCAGATGGAGAAGGCACACTACCCATGTCTGCTGAAAGGCACACCCCCAACGGCCTGACAGCCGGAGGCTTCTCACTGCCACATATTGCACTTGTTAGCTGCATGCCTTCTAATGCACTAAATTACATTATGTATGCAGCTGTATGGCGGTAGTATACGGGCACTGTATGGTGGTACAATGTGAGGCGGCTGGCGTATGGCAGTAGTATACGGGCACTGTATGGTGGTACAATGTGAGGCGGCTGGTGTATGGCGGTAGTATACGGGCACTGTATGGTGGTATAATGTGAGGCGGCTGGTGTATGGCGGTAGTATACGGGCACTGTATGGTGGTACAATGTGAGGCGGCTGGCGTATGGCTGTAGTATAGGGGCACTGTATGGTGGTACAATGTGAGGCGTATGGCGGTAGTATAGGGGCACTGTATGGTGGTATAATGTGAGGCGGCTGGCGTATGGCGCTAGTATACGGGCACTGTATGGTGGTATAATGTGAGGCGGCTGGCGTATGGCGCTAGTATACGGGCACTGTATGGTGGTATAATGTGAGGCGGCTGGCTTATGGCGGTATTATAGGGGCACTGTATGGTGGTATAATGTGAGGCGGCTGGCGTATGGCGGTAGTATAGGGGCACTGTATGGTGGTACAATGTGAGGCGGCTGGCGTATGGCGGTAGTATAGGGGCACAGTATGGTGATATAATGTGAGGCGGCTGGCGTATGGCAGT
Organism: Eleutherodactylus coqui; assembly: GCF_035609145.1. NCBI lineage: Eukaryota > Metazoa > Chordata > Amphibia > Anura > Eleutherodactylidae > Eleutherodactylus > Eleutherodactylus coqui. The sequence continues at coordinate 3,730,084 of NC_089846.1, read as the reverse complement.
AGTATACGGGCACTGTATGGTGGTATAATCTGAGGCGGCTGGTGTATGGCGGTTGTATACGGGCACTGTATGGTGGTATAATGTGAGGCGGCTGGTGTATGGCGGTTGTATAGGGGCACTGTATGGTGATATAATGTGAGGCGGCTGGCATATGGCAGTAGTATAGGGGCACTGTATGGTGGTATAATGTGAGGCGGCTGGTGTATTGCGGTAGTATAGGGGCACTGTATGGTGGTATAATGTGAGGCGGCTGGTGTATGGCGGTAGTATAGGGGCACTGTATGGTGGTATAATGTGAGGCGGCTGGTGTATGGCGGTAGTATACGGGCACTGTATGGTGGTATAATGTGAGGCGGCTGGCGTATGGTGGTAGTATAGGGGCACTGCGTGTTGGTACAATGTGAGGCGGCTGGTGTATGGCGGTAGTATACGGGCATGGTATGGTGGTATAATGTGAGGCGGCTGGCGTATGGCAGTAGTATAGGGGCACTGTATGGTGGTATAATGTGAGGCGGCTGGCATATGGCAGTAGTATAGGGGCACTGTATGGTGGTATAATGTGAGGCGGCTGGCGTATGGCGGTAGTATAGGGGCACTGTATGGTGGTATAATGTGAGGCGGCTGGTGTATGGCGGTAGTATAGGGGCACTGTATGGTGGTATAATGTGAGGCGGCTGGTGTATGGCGGTAGTATAGGGGCACTGTATGGTGGTATAATGTGAGGCGGCTGGTGTATGGCGGTAGTATACGGGCACTGTATGGTGGTATAATGTGAGGCGGCTGGTGTATGGCGGTAGTATACGGGCACTGTATGGTGGTATAATGTGAGGCGGCTGGCGTATGGCGGTAGTATACGGGCACTGTATGGTGGTACAATGTGAGGCTGCTGGCGTATGACGGTAGTATACGGGCACTGTATGGTGGTATAATGTGAGGCGGCTGGCGTATGGCGGTAGTATACGGGCACTGTATGGTGGTACAATGTGAGGCGGCTGGTGTATGGCGGTAGTATACGGGCACTGTATGGTGGTATAATGTGAGGCGGCTGGCGTATGGCGGTAGTATAGGGGCACTGTATGGTGGTATAATGTGAGGCGGCTGGCGTATGGCGGTGTTACTTGTATGGTTACTTGCTCTGAGCCTTTACCTTCTCATACGCAGATTGTTCCCCAACCTTCTCCAACTCCTCAATGGCAGCTCTGCCTCCGTACGGCGCGGGATGTATCAGGAATCTGGGAAACATGGCGGGCTACGTTAGTGCGTGTGCGCGGCCCCTCACTACACGTCAGTGTGTGTGCGCTGCCCCTCACTACACGTCAGTGTGTGTGCGCGGCCCTTCGCTACACGTCAGTGCGTGTGCGGCCCCTCACTACACGTCAGTGTGTGTGTGCGGCCCCTCACTACACGTCAGTGTGTGTGTGCGGCCCCTCACTACACGTCAGTGTGTGTGTGCGGCCCCTCACTACACGTCAGTGTGTGTGCGCGGCCCCTCACTACACGTCAGTGTGCGCATGCGCGGCCCCTCACTACACGTCAGTGTGCGCGTGCGCGGCCCCTCACTACACGTCAGTGTGTGTGCGCGGCCCTTCGCTACACGTCAGTGCGTGTGCGGCCCCTCACTACACGTCAGTGTGTGTGTGCGGCCCCTCACTACACGTCAGTGTGTGTGTGCGGCCCCTCACTACACGTCAGTGTGTGTGTGCGGCCCCTCACTACACGTCAGTGTGTGTGCGCGGCCCCTCACTACACGTCAGTGTGCGCATGCGCGGCCCCTCACTACACGTCAGTGTGCGCGTGCGCGGCCCCTCACTACACGTCAGTGTGCGCGTGCGCGGCCCCTCACTACACGTCAGTGTGCGCGTGCGCGGCCCCTCACTACACGTCAGTGTGCGCGTGCGCGGCCCCTCACTACACGTCAGTGTGCGCGTGCGCGGCCCCTCACTACACGTCAGTGTGCGCGTGCGCGGCCCCTCACTACACGTCAGTGTGCGCGTGCGCGGGCCCTCACTACACGTCAGTGTGCGCGTGCGCGGGCCCTCACTACACGTCAGTGTGCGCGTGCGCGGGCCCTCACAAGACGTCAGTGTGCGCGTGCGCGGGCCCTCACAAGACGTCAGTGTGCGCGTGCGCGGGCCCTCACAAGACGTCAGTGTGCGCGTGCGCGGCCCCTCACAAGACGTCAGTGTGCGCGTGCGCGGCCCCTCACAAGACGTCAGTGTGCGCGTGCGCGGCCCCTCACAAGACGTCAGTGTGCGCGTGCGCGGCCCCTCACAAGACGTCAGTGTGCGCGTGCGCGGCCCCTCACTACACGTCAGTGTGCGCGTGCGCGGCCCCTCACTACACGTCAGTGTGCGCGTGCGCGGGCCCTCACTACACGTCAGTGTGCGCGTGCGCGGGCCCTCACTACACGTCAGTGTGCGCGTGCGCGGGCCCTCACTACACGTCAGTGTGCGCGTGCGCGGGCCCTCACTACACGTCAGTGTGCGCGTGCGCGGGCCCTCACTACACGTCAGTGTGCGCGTGCGCGGGCCCTCACTACACGTCAGTGTGCGCGGGCCCTCACAAGACGTCAGTGTGCGCGTGCGCGGCCCCTCACTACACGTCAGTGTGCGCGTGCGCGGCCCCTCACTACACGTCAGTGTGCGCGTGCGCGGCCCCTCACTACACGTCAGTGTGCGCGTGCGCGGCCCCTCATCACACGTCAGTGCGCGCGTGCGCGGCCCCTCACTACACGTCAGTGCGCTCGTGCGCGGCCCCTCATTACACGTCAGTGCGCGCGTGCGCGGCCCCTCACTACACGTCAGTGCGAGCGTGCGCGGCCCCTCACTACACGTCAGTGCGCGCGTGTGCGGCCCCTCACTACACGTCAGTGCGCGCGTGTGCGGCCCCTCACTACACGTCAGTGCGCGCGTGTGCGGCCCCTCACTACACGTCAGTGCGCGCGTGCGCGGCCCCTCACTACACGTCAGTGCGCGCGTGCGCGGCCCCTCACTACACGTCAGTGCGTGCGCGGCCCCTCACTACACGTCAGTGTGTGCGCGGCCCCTCACTACACGTCAGGGCCCCCCAGGAACCTCCAGCATGTGGACATTCTGGGAGTTGTAGTTCCTCCACAGCTGGAGAGCCGGGGGCTGTGGACCTCTGATCTAGATCTCCGTCTCCCTCTTCAGTCTCAGAGCCCCTTCATATTTACGTGCAGCCGACTATCTCTGGGGGTCCCACTGATGTGAACGACATAGATGTGCCCGTGCGCTGCCACGCGATCCCTGATGCGCCAGCGTTGATGACCCCCATCTACTGGGGATATTACTTCACCTGGAAAATGTTATTTAGAGCAAGCTATTGTTCGCTGTTATCAGCCATAAAAGTCAATAGTTCTAGTATAAAAGTTGTCATTTACTGTCATTCTTGTTTAGACTAAAGAGCATTATACTCTTCTGCATCCACTAGGTGGCGCCATAGAGGGATTCTGCATCCACTAGGTGGCGCCGTAGAGGGATTCTGCATCCACTAGATGGCGCCGCAGAGGGATTCTGCATCCACTAGGTGGCACCGCAGAGGGATTCTGCATCCACTAGGTGGCGCCGCAGAGGGATTCTGCATCCACTAGGTGGCGCCGCAGAGGGATTCTGCATCCACTAGGTGGCGCCGTAGAGGCATTCTGCATCCACTAGGTGGCGCCGTAGAGGCATTCTGCATCCACTAGGTGGCGCCGTGGAGAGATTCTGCATCCACTAGGTGGCGCCGTAGAGGCATTCTGCATCCACTAGGTGGCGCCGTAGAGGCATTCTGCATCCACTAGGTGGCGCCGTAGAGGCATTCTGCATCCACTAGGTGGCGCCGTAGAGGCATTCTGCATCCACTAGGTGGCGCCGTGGAGAGATTCTGCATCCACTAGGTGGCGCCGTGGAGGGATTCTGCATCCACTAGGTGGCGCCGTGGAGGGATTCTGCATCCACTAGGTGGCGCCGTGGAGGGATTCTGCATCCACTAGGTGGCGCCGTAGAGGCATTCTGCATCCACTAGGTGGCGCCGTAGAGGCATTCTGCATCCACTAGGTGGCGCCGTAGAGGCATTCTGCATCCACTAGGTGGCGCCGTGGAGGCATTCTGCATCCACTAGGTGGCGCCGTGGAGGCATTCTGCATCCACTAGGTGGCGCCGTGGAGGGATTCTGCATCCACTAGGTGGCGCCGTGGAGGGATTCTGCATCCACTAGGTGGCGCCGTGGAGGGATTCTGCATCCACTAGATGGCGCCGTGGAGGGATTCTGCATCCACTAGATGGCGCCGTGGAGGGATTCTACATCCACTAGATGGCGCCGTGGAGGGATTCTACATCCACTAGATGGCGCCGTGGAGGGATTCTGCATCCACTAGATGGCGCCGTGGAGGGATTCTGCATCCACTAGGTGGCGCCGTAGAGGGATTCTGCATCCACTAGGTGGCGCCGTGGAGGGATTCTGCATCCACTAGGTGGCGCCGTAGAGGGATTCTGCATCCACTAGGTGGCGCCGTAGAGAGATTATGCATCCACTAGGTGGCGCCGTGGAGGGATTCTGCATCCACTAGGTAGCGCCGTGGAGGGATTCTGCATCCACTAGATGGCGCCGTGGAGGGATTCTGCATCCACTAGATGGCGCCGTGGAGGGATTCTGCATCCACTAGATGGCGCCGTGGAGGGATTCTGCATCCACTAGATGGCGCCGTGGAGGGATTCTGCATCCACTAGATGGCGCCGTGGAGGGATTCTGCATCCACTAGATGGCGCCGTGGAGGGATTCTGCATCCACTAGATGGCGCCGTGGAGGGATTCTGCAATCTTTCTAATTTGCATAAACTTCTCTCCTGAAACACTCTGCACTGCTGGGCGCTTGGCTGCTGCCTGTAACCTCTTGCTTGTCCCATTTTACCTCCTCGCTTATATTACATGGGGGGGACAGGTCACGACCCCTGACCCTCTCCTGAAATACTTTGTGCCCCTTCCCCCCACCATAACCCCTGTGATTCCCTCCAACGCTGCAGATCATTAGAGGAATTATCTACATAGACAGATAGTGAGAATCTGCAGATCTGTGCTGCCCTCTACTGGTCACACATAGTATTACATGTCAAAAATTACTAAACGCTTAAAGGGGTCTCCGGGGTTCTATTGCAGTTCAGCTGCATTGAAGTGAATGGGAACTGTGCTGCAATACCAGACACAACCTACAGACAAGGGTGGCGCTGTGCTTGGAAGAAAGCAGCCCTGTTTTCCTAACCCTGAACTACCCCATTAAAAGGGTATTCTGACGTCTTCAAGTGATATCCCGCGGCCTCCGTGTAGCATCTTATTTAACCATTTCAGATCGGCTCCCTGTTTATCGTGTCCACCTACTTGTTTCAGACTATAATTGAGAGATTCTGATCTCGCCGCCTTACGCCGGTCATCAGCGCGAGTCCAGGTTGTGTGATTATATTCCTTCTTTTTACAGAAATGTAGCCGAGTGAAGTTGGTGGGCGTCAGAGACCTGGACCGCCAGCGGGGGGCCGCACCGCCGGGGCGCCGCAGAATGTATCTCCGCATTTTCCTGCTGGCTTTTCTGACTGGACGCTCCACGGCTGAAGTCATCCCTGGTGAGGGCGCCGCTGCTCCTTCCAAACGGCTTGTGTGATTCAATGTCTCACTGTTTTCAAGATCTCTGCTTCCAGTCACTGAATAGAGTCATTCTTAACCCCGTAGTGACGCCTATTTTGGTCTGAAGAACCTGAGGATTTTTCGGGATTTTCATCTCCACGTTCTAAAAGCCAGAACCCTTTTATTCTGTCATCTACGCGGCCGGATGAAGGTTGTGTTTTGCGCGGCGAGCTGTTTTTTTTTTTTTTATTACAGCGTTAATCGTGCAGCATGAATGACGTGATGCGTGTTTTTTTTCTGCGGATCGGTACGATTACGACAAGACCAAAATTATATATATATATTTATTTTAGGTTTTTCAACTTTTGCCAAATGAAAACCCGTTTTCCTATTTATTTTTTTGCATTCCAAGTCCAATAACGTTTTTCTCTCTCCCGGGCGGAGCTTTGTGAGGGCCTCCTTTTTTGTGTGACGCGCTGCAGTTTTTCGTGGTACCATTTTGGGGTAGATGCGGCTGCTATGATTGCTCTGGTAATTATAATACACTGTAGTACTTCTGTACTGCAATGCACTATTGATTATCATAGCAATCATTGGCCCTGGCAGACCTATACACCATTGTTTGGTGTCCAGTTGCCATGGCAACCCATCAGCCCTCCACGATTACATTGAGTCGATGATGTCACAGAGGAGCGCCCTCCTTCTGTGAACCCTTTACATGCCACGATCGGCATTGGTCGTGGCATATGAGCAGTTAACAGTGGGGATCGGGGTCAGCTGGCTCCCGCTGTGGATGGCACAAGCTCAGCTTATGCATTCAGGGGAACCCCTTCCCAGCCAGGAGGTAGACTTTGTCACAATTGTATCCGGTCTCGATAATATTCTGTGAGACGCTGATACACTGTAACAAACTACCAACACCGGAGAGCTTTGTACGTGGCTGGTAGTCGTCCTGTCACCCCCCCATTGTTGTCTCTCTTGTTCTCTCCTGGCAGCCATCTGTCGGTATGCCCTGGGCATGCATGACCGAACGATACGTGATGAGGACATCACTGCCTCCAGCCAATGGTACGAGTCAACGGGGCCGCAGTTTGCCAGGTATGGAGCCGATGTTATCTTTATACAAGGGCTTGGTCCTATCATACAGGCTGACCAACAGCCAATCAGAACTCTCTAAGGACTAGATCACTTTTTAGCCAATAGGAGCCTTGTTCAGTTGGCCATTAAGATTAGATGTTCCCCTTGAAGATAAGCGGCATCAGAGAAGTGCGCCATCTTGAATTGCGCCCCATATCCTGCATGCAGCGATATTCCTAGTTGTCTGTGAGAAGCGCTCTATATTCTGTGTGGCACTCTCACCCTTTCTAGTTTCCATAGAGCGCTTTATCTTCTGTATGTTCCCTATAGGGTGCTTGTGGCGCTCTTCTACATGCAGCATTATATGTGACACTCTCCTGCTATACCTGGCACTCTAGATTGTACCAGCAGCACTCTATATTCCATATGTAGCCCTCTGTTACATACATATAAAATATCTGTTTCTACATGTCGCTCTCTATACTTGGTAGCACTCAATGGCACTCTATATTCTGTCTGTAGCATGCTATATTCCATATGTAGCACTCTAATTCTACCTGGCACTCTATACTCTGTATGCAGCACTCTATTTCTACCTGGCACTCTATACTTTGTATGCAGCACTCTATTTCTACCTGGCACTCTATACTCTGTATGCAGCGCTCTATTTCTACCTGGCACTCTATACTTTGTATGCAGCACTCTATTTCTACGTGGCTCTCTATACTCTGTATGCAGCACTCTATTTCTACGTGGCACTCTATACTCTGTATGTTGCACTCTATTTCTACCTGGCACTCTATACTTTGTATGCAGCACTCTATTTCTACCTGGCACTCTATACTCTGTATGCAGCGCTCTATTTCTACCTGGCACTCTATACTTTGTATGCAGCACTCTATTTCTACGTGGCTCTCTATACTCTGTATGCAGCACTCTATTTCTACCTGGCACTCTATACTCTGTATGCAGCGCTCTATTTCTACCTGGCACTCTATACTTTGTATGCAGCACTCTATTTCTACGTGGCTCTCTATACTCTGTATGCAGCACTCTATTTCTACGTGGCTCTCTATACTCTGTATGCAGCACTCTATTTCTACATGTAATTCTATGCACTATTTTTCGCCTGTCCTCGGTCATCACTGCACCCCCTGTCCCCGTCCCGTCCCGCACCTTTTTGGGTGTCCTGGTTACACTATCCTGCACACTCTGGTTCGGTTTATGCTGCGGCACAAGCATTACCCAATTAGGATAATGCATTCTTCTCCAGTCCCTCCCAAAGCTGCATTCCAAATTCTGCCAGTTGCACCACAGTGCATTGTGGGAACTCAGGAATGTTATGTTGTAGCAGTTCTGTCTACATTGTCTCTATCGGGAGGTCATGTGACTCCACATTCCAACCTGCTGAATTTTTTGTGCTTTGAGAGTGAGTGGAGAAGAAAATAATCCTAAATGATAATGATGTCTGTGGCATGAAAGAGGGGGCCGTGATAATCTGGGGGCTGCGTACCCCCACCCAGGGGCAGATTTACTGTGGTTGATGTCTCCTAATGCTTCTCCCAGACTCCAGCGAGAAGAGGGGGACGGCGCCTGGTGCCCCGCGGGTCTGCTGCAGCCCGAGGACGTGCAGTACTTACAGATACATCTACACAAACTCTTCTTCATCACCTTGATTGGAACTCAAGGCCGCCACGCCAGAGCCACGGGAAAAGAGTTCGCCAGAGCTTACCGAGTGGACTACAGCCGCAACGGGGAGCGGTGGCTCTCGTGGAAGGACCACCAAGGGCAACAGGTGAGGGAGCGCTGCACTGCAGGTGGTTGGAGGCATTCACCCCTAAAAATAGTCTTCCCAAGGTTGTCAGATTCCTGGAGGACAAACCCGCCTGGCGGGGCATAAAACCGCGGTGGCGGCCATGTTTCTATTCTCAGCCCTCCGCATCCCTGTATGGCGCACGTGTAACTGGGCCTTCAACCAGCAGCATAAACATTGCTTTATGGCATCATTTTTGTGAGTTATACATTTCTTATACTCCAATCACATCCAAAGCTGCATTTAGACTTCTGCTGGTTACTATTTCCCGCAGTGCATTGTGGGAGCTCAGGTGACTCCTCTGGTTTTCTTGAAGCTGTAAGGTCCTAGAAGCAACCAGTAGAATCTAAACTGAATGGAGAAGAAACTGATCGGTGGAGGCCGAAGTTGGTTTCTGATTCAGAATAAATGTCTTTTGTTTATTAATGAGGACCTGTGATGCCCGGAGCTGCCCGGAGGGGCACCGCTGACAGGGGCATCGAAAAATAAAAAGACGGCATAAAAATAGGCAAAACTGTGAGCCCGAGCTTTCAACTAGTTTTCGCCCGCCACTGATCTACGTTTGTCAGCGTACGGGGGGTGGGGGGTGATGCCCCAGATTAACCATGGTTGAGTTCAGCCTGGCCCAGACTGGTTCTGGGCATGACAGCTGGCATCAGAGTGGAGAGGAGGAAACGTTTTGCTGATTTGAATAAGTAACTGGTGTTTTAAAAGGGTTAAATGGGTTGGGGCCGCTGAACTAACAGTGCCAACACACAGGGTGATGCCCCACATCAAGTACAGCTGAGTCTGGCACAGATTGGTTCTGGACATGAAAGCTGGCATCAAAGTGGGTAGACAGAAAGCAAAATAAGAAACTGAAGAAGTCCGAAGCCAACGTCGGCATCCAGGCTGTTTGGGATTCACCATCTAGGAATGCCGGGGGACAACAGCCCAATGGAGGCCATATTGGTTATCTCAGGACTCGATCTTCACTGCGCAGTGGAGTGAGAGCCGTGACATCCGTGGCGTCTCTCGAGGAGGTGATGGAGACGCGGAGTCCTTCCCTCATGGCTGCGCCTCATCTTATCCTGACAGATACACAATGCGGATGATCGCTGCGCAACAGAAGGCAACAGAGAAACTGAAACCAGTCACAGCCTTCCACCAAAGCAGACGGCTACATGCATGCCACACTCGCACGGCTCTGCTACATGCATGCCACACTCGCACGGCTCTGCTACATGCATGCCACACTCGCACAGCTCTGCTACATGCATGCCACACTCGCACGGCTCTGCTACATGCATGCCACACTCGCACGGCTCTGCTACATGCATGCCACACTCGCACGGCTCTGCTACATGCACGCCACACTCGCACGGCTCTGCTACATGCACGCCACACTCGCACGGCTCTGCTACATGCACGCCACACTCGCACGGCTCTGCTACATGCACGCCACACTCGCACGGCTCTGCTACATGCACGCCACACTCGCACGGCTCTGCTACATGCACGCCACACTCGCACGGCTCTGCTACATGCACGCCACACTCGCACGGCTCTGCTACATGCACGCCACACTCGCACGGCTCTGCTACATGCACGTCCCACTCTCACGGCTCTGTTACTTGCACGTCACACACACAGCTCTGCTACATTGCTTTCCCATATCTGCTGCATGAGATTTACAAACCCCAGCTGGTGTTTGAGGTGACTTTGTGGCTTGTCGCTGTCATGTAGGTTGCATTATCTTCATGGCGACGTTGAACCCTGTGTGGTGACATGTTTGTTCCCACACTGGACAACGTTTGATGATTAGGTGGACGCTGGACTGGTGTTGGCGGCATCAGCACTGGAGATGACCTGATATCACGTTCAGGCGATGTGAAGATAGCGGGGAAGGACAATGCACCAATGTTTTTGGTCATTATGCAGCGCCAGCCATGTTCGTGGACATTTGTGAGGTGTCATTTATTGGAGTCTCCACACAGGGGTGCAGCTGTCTCACAACCAGCTACAAACTGCCAGACGGAGTACTGCTGTACAAATAGCAAATGAGGCCGCAGGGGTTTGTGGTGGATGTAGTCCGCCCATAATTCCTCATTCACTGCACAATGATAAAGGACCTGTGATGACGTGACCATCATGTGATCAGGGGGCGGAGCTGAGAGCCGGTAACTGACATCCCAGGTGTTGTCAGGCTCTGCATGTAACTCGCACACACGGACAAGTGGTCGTTAGCACTTAGATGTGAGATATTTGCCCAGTAATTGATGTCGCTGTTCTCTCTGTAGATTATAAAAGGTAACGTAGACGAGTACGAGGTGGTTCTGACCGATCTGAGACCTCCCATCATTGCCAGTCACATCCGCGTCATCCCGGTCACTAAGGTTCCCATGACGGTGTGTATGAGGGTGGAGCTGTACGGCTGTGTGTGGCTCGGTAAGGACATTCATCTGTAGTGCATGCTGGGAGTTGTAGTTCTACAGCGGTTTGGAGTGACCAGTATTACCTGTGCCATAGATGGTCTGAAATCCTACAGCATTCCAGAAGGAGAGACGTACATGGCCCCCGGACACCCCGTCGCCTACCTGAATGACTCCACCTACGACGGATACCTGGAGAAGAGGTACCTCCCTTAGCTTCACACTCCCAGAACTTACCTTAAGGGGCCTGTAAGTAACCGTCTCCGGCCATCTCAGTGCAGGCCGATCACGAGAGGTCGCTGAGACCACAGGGGGGCCGTTAGACCAAGACCTTCGCCCCGCGTTCTACTCCACGCCATCTTCTGTAACACGTGTGTCATGGTGGAGACCAGACTGTTCTCCCTTCTTGTCTCCCGGCAGGCGGCTCTTTGACGGTCTGGGTCAGCTGACGGACGGCGTGCTCGGGTTGGACGACTTCACCCACAGCCACCAGTATCGTGTCTGGCCCGGTTATGATTATGTCGGCTGGAAAAACGAAAGCACGCGAAACGGATATGTGGAGATAGAGTTCCAGTTCGATGGACCCAGAAACTTCACATTTATGAAGGTAAGCGGGACGTGTCATCATGTATGTCCTGCTACAGACTGCGAGATAACTAGTATCCATCTAAGGTCATTCTCCTGGGGTCATTCCTAACAATGCAGACTGGCTCTTGGGGTCATTCTTTTCACTGTATCCTTCTCAGGTCATTCTCGTTGCTGTACCCTGTCTCCTGGGGTCATTCTCGTTGCTGTAGCTGTTCTCCTGGGGTCATTCTCGTTGCTGTAGCTGTTCTCCTGGGGTCTTTCTCGTTGCTGTACCCTGTCTCCTGGGGTCTTTCTCGTTGCTGTACCCTGTCTCCTGGGGTCTTTCTCGTTGCTGTACCCTGTCTCCTGGGGTCTTTCTCGTTGCTGTACCCTGTCTCCTGGGGTCTTTCTCGTTGCTGTACCCTGTCTCCTGGGGTCTTTCTCGTTGCTGTGTCTGTTCTCTTGGGGTCGTTCTCGTTGCTGTACCCTGTCTCCTTGGGGGTCTTTCTCGTCGCTGTACCCTGTCTCCTTGGGGGTCATTCTCGTCGCTGTACCCTGTCTCCTTGGGGGTCATTCTCGTTGCTGTACCCTGTCTCCTGGGGTCATTCTCGTTGCTGTAGCTGTTCTCCTGGGGTCATTCTCGTTGCTGTAGCTGTTCTCCTGGGGTCATTCTCGTTGCTGTACGCTGTTCTCCTGGGGTCTTTCTCGTTGCTGTACCCTGTCTCCTGGGGTCTTTCTCATTGCTGTATCTGTTCTCCTGGGGTCTTTCTTGTTGCTGTACCCTGTCTCCTGGGGTCTTTCTCGTTGCTGTACCCTGTCTCCTGGGGTCTTTCTCGTTGCTGTACCCTGTCTCCTGGGGTCTTTCTCGTTGCTGTACCCTGTCTCCTGGGGTCTTTCTCCTTGCTGTGTCTGTTCTCTTGGGGTCTTTCTCGTTGCTGTATCTGTTCTCCTGGGGTCTTTCTCGTTGCTGTACCCTGTCTCCTTGGGGGTCATTCTCGTTGCTGTATCTGTTCTCCTGGGGTCTTTCTCGTTGCTGTACCCTGTCTCCTGGGGTCTTTCTCGTTACTGTACCCTGTCTCCTGGGGTCTTTCTCGTTGCTGTACCCTGTCTCCTGGGGTCTTTCTCCTTGCTGTGTCTGTTCTCTTGGGGTCTTTCTCGTTGCTGTACCCTGTCTCCTGGGGTCTTTCTCCTTGCTGTGTCTGTTCTCTTGGGGTCTTTCTCGTTGCTGTATCTGTTCTCCTGGGGTCTTTCTCGTTGCTGTACCCTGTCTCCTGGGGTCTTTCTCGTTGCTGTGTCTGTTCTCTTGGGGTCGTTCTCGTTGCGGTACCCTGTCTCCTTGGGGGTCTTTCTCGTCGCTGTACCCTGTCTCCTTGGGGGTCATTCTCGTCGCTGTACCCTGTCTCCTTGGGGGTCTTTCTCGTTGCTGTACCCTGTCTCCTTGGGGGTCTTTCTCGTTGCTGTATCCTGTCTCCTTGGGGGTCTTTCTCGTTGCTGTACCCTGTCTCCTTGGGGGTCTTTCTCGTTGCTGTACCCTGTCTCCTTGGGGGTCTTTCTCGTTGCTGTACCCTGTCTCCTTGGGGGTCATTCTCGTTGCTGTACCCTGTCTCCTGGGGTCTTTCTCGTTGCTGTAGCTGTTCTCCTGGGGTCTTTCTCGTTGCTGTAGCTGTTCTCCTGGGGTCTTTCTCGTTGCTGTAGCTGTTCTCCTGGGGTCTTTCTCGTTGCTGTAGCTGTTCTCCTGGGGTCTTTCTCGTTGCTGTACCCTGTCTCCTGGGGTCTTTCTCGTTGCTGTACCCTGTCTCCTGGGGTCTTTCTCCTTGCTGTGTCTGTTCTCTTGGGGTCTTTCTCGTTGCTGTATCTGTTCTCCTGGGGTCTTTCTCGTTGCTGTACCCTGTCTCCTTGGGGGTCATTCTCGTTGCTGTATCTGTTCTCCTGGGGTCTTTCTCGTTGCTGTACCCTGTCTCCTGGGGTCTTTCTCGTTACTGTACCCTGTCTCCTGGGGTCTTTCTCGTTGCTGTACCCTGTCTCCTGGGGTCTTTCTCCTTGCTGTGTCTGTTCTCTTGGGGTCTTTCTCGTTGCTGTACCCTGTCTCCTGGGGTCTTTCTCCTTGCTGTGTCTGTTCTCTTGGGGTCTTTCTCGTTGCTGTATCTGTTCTCCTGGGGTCTTTCTCGTTGCTGTACCCTGTCTCCTGGGGTCTTTCTCGTTGCTGTGTCTGTTCTCTTGGGGTCGTTCTCGTTGCGGTACCCTGTCTCCTTGGGGGTCTTTCTCGTCGCTGTACCCTGTCTCCTTGGGGGTCATTCTCGTCGCTGTACCCTGTCTCCTTGGGGGTCTTTCTCGTTGCTGTACCCTGTCTCCTTGGGGGTCTTTCTCGTTGCTGTATCCTGTCTCCTTGGGGGTCTTTCTCGTTGCTGTACCCTGTCTCCTTGGGGGTCTTTCTCGTTGCTGTACCCTGTCTCCTTGGGGGTCTTTCTCGTTGCTGTACCCTGTCTCCTTGGGGGTCATTCTCGTTGCTGTACCCTGTCTCCTTGGGGGTCATTCTCGTTGCTGTACCCTGTCTCCTGGGGTCTTTCTCGTTGCTGTAGCTGTTCTCCTGGGGTCTTTCTCGTTGCTGTAGCTGTTCTCCTGGGGTCTTTCTCGTTGCTGTAGCTGTTCTCCTGGGGTCTTTCTCGTTGCTGTAGCTGTTCTCCTGGGGTCTTTCTCGTTGCTGTACCCTGTCTCCTGGGGTCTTTCTCGTTGCTGTACCCTGTCTCCTGGGGTCATTCTCCGTGTTGTACCCTGTCTCCTAGGGTCTGTGATTTCCCCCATGTTCATGTTGGCCTCCTCTGGGTACCCCGATTTTCCCCCACGCCCCAAACCCATGCTAATAGAGGCCTTTACATTGTGATCCATCACTGGGGTAGAATGTAACATCAAGTGATGTGCGGCTCTGCAGAATATGTTTGCCTCCGGGGTATACTCTCACTACAATGCACTGGCGCTCGTAGTCATTCTTATTTCTGCAGACTGTATTACTGAAGACCTTCAGGTTCACTTTGCAGTGATGTGATTTGAGAAGGAAGGGTCAGGACTGACAGATGGGGACATAAAGGGGTTGTCTGCTTCTGAACTATTGATGGCCTACCCTAAGGATAAGTCATCAATAGTTAATTGGCAGAGGTCAATTGCCCTAGACCCCTGCTGATTAGCTGTTTGCCGGTCTGGTGCCCTCGTGTACTGAACTGAATTTTGCAGGAAGCAGACAGCTCCGATTTAATGCAGTGGCCGGGCTTGGTATTGTGGTCAAAGTTCCCATTCATTTCAATGCCTGTAATGCCCAAGCCTGACCACTGCAGTAAGAAAGGAGCTGTCTGCTTCCTGCAGAATTCAATGCAGTACACGAGTGCATCAGGCTGGCAAACAGCTTGTTGGCAAGAGGCCCGGGCAACAGACCCCTGCCAGTCTACCAGTGATGGCCATCAATAGTTTACAACCTGACAACCTCTTTAATAAGCAGGTAGTCATTGCATGCAAAGGTTAAAACCTGGAAATATAAGTTTCATATTCAGTCTTCACTGCAGCTCTGGTATTCACCTCCTGAAGCAGCATGTAGTTCTATGGAAGCAGGCACTTCATACTGAGCTGCAAAGCATATTGGGGGACACTAATCCCTCCGCTTGGTCTTCCAGGTCCACTGTAACAATATGTTCTCCAAGGGGGTGAAGATCTTCCAGAGGGCTGAGTGCTTCTTTAAGTCCCGACAACAGTCTGACTGGGAGGCGGAGTCAGTGGGCGTGGTGACGGTGCTGGATGACAAGAACCCCAGTTCTAGGTTCGTCATCATCCCGTTGCAGCAGAGAGTTGGAAGCTTCATCCTCTGCAAGTTCTACTTTGCCGACACCTGGATGATGTTCAGCGAAATCTCCTTCCAGTCAAGTGAGACATCTTACCATCTATTTTCTCTTGTCGATACAGTAGTGTCTTTTCCTGTTTCCTTTTATCAGATGTTGTCCCCATGACAACACTTCTTGTCCTAATATCCCATAAGCTCAGTTTTATCATAGACATACAAAACCTCAATGAGTGAAAGCTGGATTCTGACCAGTTGCCATTAAGCCCAGTGTTCCTATGATAGCACTGACCTGCCAGGGAGTTGGACCAGGAAGTGTTGTCTTAGGGATGCATTCATGAAAGTTCTTCTCATAAGAGAGCTCGACCCAGGTATATGATTGAAATTCACATTTTTACTTCTTGTTGTCTTTTTCTTCCCCCAGACATGGATATTGAAGTGCCCACCATTGTTACCCTTCCTCCTACTACTGTCAAGGCTGCTACCACTGAGACCCCCATTCTGAATGCTACTGAGCGGAAATCTGGTGGGTGACATGATGACTGACACATACTATGACCTCCCAGTGCCTACCAATGAACAGCTGGCTACCAAATGCCAACCTATCACCATACTATGACCACAACCCTCCACATGCCTACATCTCAATGCCAACCATAAACCCAAACCTCCTTCATGGCCAACCCGCACTTGCCACGATATTCCAATCACCACCTCCTGCCACGGATGCCATAATCTACGTGTCAGTCTATAAACACCAACAGCCTCTACAATGCTGTAAGAGCCAACTAGTACTTGTCTACGACCATGGACACCCACCAGACTAAAAGGGTGTAAGGCTTATCATGGCATAGGTTTTTTACCCAACAGTAACAGTGACTCCCCCTCAGTGGCCCCAACAGTAACAGTGACCCCCCCCCCCTCAGTGGCCCCAACAGTAACAGTGACTCCCCCCTCAGTGGCCCCAACAGTAACAGTGACCCCCCCCCCTTAGTGGCCCCAACAATACAGTGACCCCCCCCTCAGTGGCCCAACAGTAACGGTGATCCCCCCCCCCCCTCAGTGGCCCCAACAGCAATTGTGACCCCCCACCTCAGTGGCCCCAACAGTAGCAGTGACCCCCCCCCTCCCTCAGTGGCCTCAACAGTAACAGTGACCCCCCCCCAGTAGCCCTCAACCGTAACAGTGACCCCACCCCCCTCAGTGGCCCTCAACAGTAACAGTGACCCCCCCCCCAGTGGCCCTCACAGTAACAGTGACCCCCCCCACCCCTCAGTGCCCTCAACAGTATCAGTGACCCCTCAGTATCCCCAACAGTAACAGGGCCCCCTTAGGGACGCCAACAGTAACCGTGACCCTAACAGTAACAGTGACCCCAGCACTGGACCATATACTAACAGTGCCCCTAGTAATGGTCCCAATAGTAACAGCAACCCCCTCAGTGACCCTAATAGTAACAGTGACTCCCTTAGTGGCTCCAACAGTAATGGAGTCCGCCCTGTGCCCTCTACACCCTGAACCTGTGCTGTGCAGCAACCCGCCAGCATCTGTTTTTCACTCACTCTCTCTTTAGCGCCTGCCAGCTGCTGTAATCGGAGCTTTGACCTCTGACCTCCCCCCACCACCACCATTGGCCTTTGCACTTCTTTATTGTATCCGTTGAGTAGATACCCTAACTTCTAACAAAACTTTGCCAATCACCAACCCTAACCTACATTAGCTATGAATGCTTCTTGTCACCTTGGATATAATATTGAGTAGCCCACCTACCCAACTATGAGCGCCGCTAACTGTCCACTTCCTTTTCCAGAAACCACTTTCCCCTTCACCATCAGCAGACCACTGGACAAACCGGATGAGCCAAAAACCTCCGTTTTGATTGGCTGCTTGGTGGCCATAATCCTCCTCCTGCTCATTATTATAGTCCTCATCCTGTGGAAACAATATATACAAAAGAGGCTGGAGAAGGTAAAGTACAGGGAGCAGAAATGTCGTAGGATCCTGGGGATCGGGATCGTCCTTCTAACCATAGCGTCACACATTGCAGGCTCCACGGCGCATCTTGGAAGAAGACGCCACTGTACGATTGTCATTCTACAGCTACACCATCGGAAACAACCAGACGCAGATCCACCAGTCCAACCCAACCTATGAGAGGATATTTCCTCTTGATCTCGACTACCAGCAGCCGACCAAACCACTGCGTAAACTTCCCGAACTGTCCCAGAGTGCCGAGGATTCAGGTGCGGCTTGTAATAGAAAACAAGAAACTCCGTACTGCACATTATATCTTCCTTATAGAATACTACTGCTATAATACTGCCCCTATGTACAAGAATACAACTACTATAATACTGCCCCCTATGTACAGGAATATAACTACTATAATACTGCCCCCTATGTACAAGAATATAACTACTATAATACTGCCCCCTATGTACAAGAATATAACTACTATAATACTGCTCCCTATATACAAGAATATACCTACTATAATACTGCCCCCTATGTACAGGAATATAACTACTATAATACTTCCGCCTATGTACAAGAATATAACTACTATAATACTGCCCCCTATGTACAAGAATATAACTACTATAATACTGCCCCCTATGTACAAGAATATAACTACTATAATACTGCTCCCTATATACAAGAATATACCTACTATAATACTGCCCCTATGTACAAGAATATAACTACTATAATACTGCTCCTATGTACAAGAATATAACTACTATAATACTGCCCCCTATGTACAAGAATATAACTACTATAATACTGCCCACTATGTACAAGAATATAACTACTATAACACTGCCTCCTATGTACAAGAATATAACTACTATAATACTGCCCCCTATGTACAAGAATATAACTACTATAATACTGCCCCCTATGTACAAGAATATAACTACTATAATACTGCCCCCTATGTACAAGGATATAACTACTATAATACTGCTCCTATGTACAAGAATATAACTACTATAATACTGCCCCCTATGTACAAGGATATAACTACTATAATACTGCCCCCTATGTACAAGAATATAACTACTATAATACTGCCCCCTATGTACAGGAATATAACTACTATAATACTGCCCACTATGTACAAGAATATAACTACTATAACACTGCCTCCTATGTACAAGAATATAACTACTATAATACTGCCCCCTATGTACAAGAATATAACTACTATAATACTGCCCCCTATGTACAAGAATATAACTACTATAATACTGCCCCCTATGTACAAGAATATAACTACTATAATACTGCCTCCTATGTACAAGAATATAACTACTATAATACTGCTCCTATGTACAAGAATATAACTACTATTATACTGCCTCCTATGTACAAGAATATAACTACTATAATACTGCCCCCTATGTACAAGAATATAACTACTATAATACTGCTCCCTATGTACAAGAATATAACTACTATAATACTGCCCCCTATGTACAAGAATATACCTACTATAATACTGCCCCCTATGTACAGGAATATAACTACTATAATACTGCCGCCTATGTACAAGAATATAACTACTATAATACTGCCCCCTATGTACAAGAATATAACTATTATAATACTGCCCCCTATGTACAAGAATATAACTACTATAATACTGCCTCCTATGTACAAGAATATAACTACTATAATACTGCTCCTATGTACAAGAATATAACTACTATTATACTGCCTCCTATGTACAAGAATATAACTACTATAATACTGCCTCCTATGTACAAGAATATAACTACTATAATACTGCTCCTATGTACAAGAATATAACTACTATAATACTGCCCCTATATACAAGAATATAACTACTATAATACTGCCTCCTATGTACAAGAATATAACTACTATAATACTGCCCCCTATGTACAAGAATATAACTACTATAATACTGCTCCCTATGTACAAGAATATAACTAGTATAATACTGCCCCTATATACAAGAATATAACTACTATAATACTGCTCCCTATGTACAAGAATATAACTACTATAATACTGCCCCCTAGGTACAAGAATATAACTACTATAATACTGCCCCCTATGTACAAGAATATAACTAGTATAATACTGCCCCTATATACAAGAATATAACTACTATAATACTGCCCCCTATGTACAAGAATATAGCTACTATAATACTGCCTCCTATGTACAAGAATATACCTACTATAATACTGCCCCCTATGTACAAGAATATAACTACTTATAATACTGCCCCCTATGTACAAGAATATAACTACTATAATACTGCCTCCTATGTACAAGAATATAACTACTATAATACTGCTCCCTATGTACAAGAATATAACTACTATAATACTGCCCCTATGTACAAGAATATAACTACTATAATACTGCCTCCTATGTACAAGAATATAACTACTATAATACTGCCCCCTATGTACAAGAATATAACTACTATAATACTGCCCCTATGTACAAGAATATAACTACTATAATACTGCCCCTATGTACAAGAATATAACTACTATAATACTGCCCCCTAGGTACAAGAATATAACTACTATAATACTGCCCCCTATGTACAAGAATATAACTAGTATAATACTGCCCCTATATACAAGAATATAACTACTATAATACTGCCCCCTATGTACAAGAATATAGCTACTATAATACTGCCTCCTATGTACAAGAATATAACTACTATAATACTGCCCCCTATGTACAAGAATATAACTACTATAATACTGCCCCCTATGTACAAGAATATAACTACTATAATACTGCCCCTATATACAAGAATATAACTACTATAATACTGCCCCCTATGTACAAGAATATAGCTACTATAATACTGCCTCCTATGTACAAGAATATAACTACTATAATACTGCCTCCTATGTACAAGAATATAACTACTATAATACTGCCCCCTATGTACAAGAATATAACTACTATAATACTGCCCCTATGTACAAGAATATAACTACTATAATACTGCCTCCTATGTACAAGAATATAACTACTATAATACTGCCCCTATGTACAAGAATATAACTACTATAATACTGCCTCCTATGTACAAGAATATAACTACTATAATACTGCCCCCTATGTACAAGAATATAACTACTATAATACTGCCCCCTATGTACAAGAATATAACTACTATAATACTGCCCCCTATGTACAAGAATATAACTACTATAATACTGCCCCCTATGTACAAGAATATAACTACTATAATACTGCCTCCTATGTACAAGAATATAACTACTATAATACTGCCTCCTATGTACAAGAATATAACTACTATAATACTGCCTCCTATGTACAAGAATATAACTACTATAATACTGCCCCCTATGTACAAGAATATAACTACTATAATACTGCCTCCTATGTACAAGAATATAACTACTATAATACTGCTCTGTATGTACAAGAATATAACTACTATAATACTACTCCTATGTACAAGAATATAACTACTATAATACTGCCCCCTATGTACAAGAATATAACTACTATAATACTGCTCCCAATATACAAGAATATAACTACTATAATACTGCCCCCTATGTACAAGAATATAACTACTATAATACTGCCTCCTATGTACAAGAATATAACTACTATAATACTGCCCCCTATGTACAAGAATATAACTACTATAATACTGCCTCCTATGTACAAGAATATAACTACTATAATACTGCCCCCTATGTACAAGAATATAACTACTATAATACTGCCCCCTATGTACAAGAATATAACTACTATAATACTGCCCCCTATGTACAAGAATATAACTACTATAATACTGCCCCCTATGTACAAGAATATAACTACTATAATACTGCCTCCTATGTACAAGAATATAACTACTATAATACTGCCTCCTATGTACAAGAATATAACTACTATAATACTGCCTCCTATGTACAAGAATATAACTACTATAATACTGCCCCCTATGTACAAGAATATAACTACTATAATACTGCCTCCTATGTACAAGAATATAACTACTATAATACTGCTCTGTATGTACAAGAATATAACTACTATAATACTACTCCTATGTACAAGAATATAACTACTATAATACTGCCCCCTATGTACAAGAATATAACTACTATAATACTGCTCCCAATATACAAGAATATAACTACTATAATACTGCCCCCTATGTACAAGAATATAACTACTATAATACTGCTCCCAATATACAAGAATATAACTACTATAATACTGCTCCCAATATACAAGAATATAACTACTATAATACTGCTCCCTATGTACAAGAATATAACTACTATAATACTGCCCCCTATGTACAAGAATATAACTACTATAATACTGCCCCCTATGTACAAGAATATAACTACTATAATAGTGCTCCCTATATACTAGAATATAACTACTATAATACTGCTCCCTATGTACAAGAATATAACTACTATAATACTGCCCCCTATGTACAAGAATATAACTACTATAATACTGCCCCCTATGTACAAGAATATAACTACTATAATACTGCCCCCTATGTACAAGAATATAACTACTATAATACTGCCCCCTATGTACAAGAATATAACTACTATAATACTGCCCCCTATGTACAAGAATATAACTACTATAATACTGCCCCCTATATACAAGAATATAACTACTATAATACTGCTCCCTATGTACAAGAATATAACTACTATAATACTGCCTTCTATGTACAAGAATATAACTATTATAATACTGCCTCCTATGTACAAGAATAGAACTACTGTAATACTGCCCCCATGTACAAGAATATAACTACTATAATACTGTCCCTTATGTACAAGAATATAACTACTATAATACTGCTCCTATGTACAAGAATATAACTACTATAATACTGCCCCCTATGTACAAGAATATAACTACTATAATACTGCCTCCTATGTACAAGAATATAACTACTATAATACTGTCCCTTATGTACAAGAATATAACTACTATAATACTGCTCCTATGTACAAGAATATAACTACTATAATACTGCCCCCTATGTACAAGAATATAACTACTATAATACTGCTCCCTATGTACAAGAATATAACTACTATAATACTGCCCCCTATGTACAAG
Source organism: Eleutherodactylus coqui (assembly GCF_035609145.1). Classification (NCBI taxonomy): domain Eukaryota; kingdom Metazoa; phylum Chordata; class Amphibia; order Anura; family Eleutherodactylidae; genus Eleutherodactylus; species Eleutherodactylus coqui. The sequence continues at coordinate 3,707,638 of NC_089846.1, read as the reverse complement.
AATATAACTACTATAATACTGCCCCCTATGTACAAGAATATAACTACTATAATACTGCCCCCTATGTACAAGAATATAACTACTATAATACTGCCCCCTATGTACAAGAATATAACTACTATAATACTGCCTCCTATGTACAAGAATATAACTACTATAATTCCCCCCTATGTACAAGAATATAACTACTATAATACTGCTCCCAATATACAAGAATATAACTACTATAATACTGCCCCCTATGTACAAGAATATAACTACTATAATACTGCCTCCTATGTACAAGAATATAACTACTATAATACTGCCCCCTATGTACAAGAATATAACTACTATAATACTGCCTCCTATGTACAAGAATATAACTACTATAATACTGCCCCCTATGTACAAGAATATAACTACTATAATACTGCCCCCTATGTACAAGAATATAACTACTATAATACTGCCCCCTATGTACAAGAATATAACTACTATAATACTGCCCCCTATGTACAAGAATATAACTACTATAATACTGCCTCCTATGTACAAGAATATAACTACTATAATACTGCCTCCTATGTACAAGAATATAACTACTATAATACTGCCTCCTATGTACAAGAATATAACTACTATAATACTGCCCCCTATGTACAAGAATATAACTACTATAATACTGCCTCCTATGTACAAGAATATAACTACTATAATACTGCTCTGTATGTACAAGAATATAACTACTATAATACTACTCCTATGTACAAGAATATAACTACTATAATACTGCCCCCTATGTACAAGAATATAACTACTATAATACTGCTCCCAATATACAAGAATATAACTACTATAATACTGCCCCCTCTATACAAGAATATAACTACTATAATACTGCTCCCAATATACAAGAATATAACTACTATAATACTGCTCCCAATATACAAGAATATAACTACTATAATACTGCTCCCTATGTACAAGAATATAACTACTATAATACTGCCCCCTATGTACAAGAATATAACTACTATAATACTGCCCCCTATGTACAAGAATATAACTACTATAATACTGCTCCCTATATACTAGAATATAACTACTATAATACTGCTCCCTATGTACAAGAATATAACTACTATAATACTGCCCCCTATGTACAAGAATATAACTACTATAATACTGCCCCCTATGTACAAGAATATAACTACTATAATACTGCCCCCTATGTACAAGAATATAACTACTATAATACTGCCCCCTATGTACAAGAATATAACTACTATAATACTGCCCCCTATGTACAAGAATATAACTACTATAATACTGCCCCCTATATACAAGAATATAACTACTATAATACTGCTCCCTATGTACAAGAATATAACTACTATAATACTGCCCCCTATATACAAGAATATAACTACTATAATACTGCTCCCTATGTACAAGAATATAACTACTATAATACTGCCTTCTATGTACAAGAATATAACTATTATAATACTGCCTCCTATGTACAAGAATATAACTACTGTAATACTGTCCCTTATGTACAAGAATATAACTACTATAATACTGCTCCTATGTACAAGAATATAACTACTATAATACTGCCCCCTATGTACAAGAATATAACTACTATAATACTGCCTCCTATGTACAAGAATATAACTACTATAATACTGTCCCTTATGTACAAGAATATAACTACTATAATACTGCTCCTATGTATAAGAATCTAACTACTATAATACTGCCCCCTATGTACAAGAATATAACTACTATAATACTGCTCCCTATGTACAAGAATATAACTACTATAATACTGCCCCCTATGTACAAGAATATAACTACTATAATACTGCCCCCTATGTACAAGAATATAACTACTATAATACTGTCCCTTATGTACAAGAATATAACTACTATAATACTGCTCCTATGTACAAGAATATAACTACTATAATACTGCCCCCTATGTACAAGAATATAACTACTATAATACTGCCTCCTATGTACAAGAATATAACTACTATAATACTGTCCCTTATGTACAAGAATATAACTACTATAATACTGCTCCTATGTATAAGAATCTAACTACTATAATACTGCCCCCTATGTACAAGAATATAACTACTATAATACTGCTCCCTATGTACAAGAATATAACTACTATAATACTGCCCCCTATGTACAAGAATATAACTACTATAATACTGCCCCCTATGTACAAGAATATAACTACTATAATACTGCCCCCTATGTACAAGAATATAACTACTATAATACTGCCTCCTATGTACAAGAATATAACTACTATAATTCCCCCCTATGTACAAGAATATAACTACTATAATACTGCCCCCTATGTACAAGAATATAACTGGTATAATACTGCCTCCTATGTACAAGAATATAACTACTATAATACTGTCCCCTATGTACAAGAATATAACTACTATAATACTGCCTCCTATGTACAAGAATATAACTACTATAATACTGCCCCCTATGTACAAGAATATAACTACTATAATACTGCTCCTATGTACAAGAATATAACTACTATAATACTGCCCCCTATGTACAAGAATATAACTACTATAATACTGCTCCCTATGTTCAAGAATATAACTACTATAATACTGCTCCCTATGTTCAAGAATATAACTACTATAATACTGCTCCCTATGTACAAGAATATAACTACTATAATACTGCCTCCTATGTACAAGAATATAACTACTATAATACTGCCTCCTATGTACAAGAATATAACTACTATAATACTGCCTCCTATGTACAAGAATATAACTACTATAATACTGCCCCCTATGTACAAGAATATAACTACTATAATACTGCCTCCTATGTACAAGAATATAACTACTATAATACTGCTCTGTATGTACAAGAATATAACTACTATAATACTACTCCTATGTACAAGAATATAACTACTATAATACTGCCCCCTATGTACAAGAATATAACTACTATAATACTGCTCCCAATATACAAGAATATAACTACTATAATACTGCCCCCTATGTACAAGAATATAACTACTATAATACTGCTCCCAATATACAAGAATATAACTACTATAATACTGCTCCCAATATACAAGAATATAACTACTATAATACTGCTCCCTATGTACAAGAATATAACTACTATAATACTGCCCCCTATGTACAAGAATATAACTACTATAATACTGCCCCCTATGTACAAGAATATAACTACTATAATACTGCTCCCTATATACTAGACTATAACTACTATAATACTGCTCCCTATGTACAAGAATATAACTACTATAATACTGCCCCCTATGTACAAGAATATAACTACTATAATACTGCCCCCTATGTACAAGAATATAACTACTATAATACTGCCCCCTATGTACAAGAATATAACTACTATAATACTGCCCCCTATGTACAAGAATATAACTACTATAATACTGCCCCCTATGTACAAGAATATAACTACTATAATACTGCCCCCTATGTACAAGAATATAACTACTATAATACTGCCCCCTATGTACAAGAATATAACTACTATAATACTGCCCCCTATATACAAGAATATAACTACTATAATACTGCTCCCTATGTACAAGAATATAACTACTATAATACTGCCTTCTATGTACAAGAATATAACTATTATAATACTGCCTCCTATGTACAAGAATATAACTACTGTAATACTGCCCCCCATGTACAAGAATATAACTACTATAATACTGTCCCTTATGTACAAGAATATAACTACTATAATACTGCTCCTATGTACAAGAATATAACTACTATAATACTGCCCCCTATGTACAAGAATATAACTACTATAATACTGCCTCCTATGTACAAGAATATAACTACTATAATACTGCTCCCTATGTACAAGAATATAACTACTATAATACTGCCTTCTATGTACAAGAATATAACTATTATAATACTGCCTCCTATGTACAAGAATATAACTACTGTAATACTGCCCCCCATGTACAAGAATATAACTACTATAATACTGTCCCTTATGTACAAGAATATAACTACTATAATACTGCTCCTATGTACAAGAATATAACTACTATAATACTGCCCCCTATGTACAAGAATATAACTACTATAATACTGCCTCCTATGTACAAGAATATAACTACTATAATACTGCCCCCCATGTACAAGAATATAACTACTATAATACTGTCCCTTATGTACAAGAATATAACTACTATAATACTGCTCCTATGTACAAGAATATAACTACTATAATACTGCTCCTATGTACAAGAATATAACTACTATAATACTGCCCCCTATGTATAAGAATCTAACTACTATAATACTGCCCCCTATGTACAAGAATATAACTACTATAATACTGCTCCCTATGTACAAGAATATAACTACTATAATACTGCCCCCTATGTACAAGAATATAACTACTATAATACTGCCCCCTATGTACAAGAATATAACTACTATAATACTGCCCCCTATGTACAAGAATATAACTACTATAATACTGCCTCCTATGTACAAGAATATAACTACTATAATTCCCCCCTATGTACAAGAATATAACTACTATAATACTGCCCCCTATGTACAAGAATATAACTGGTATAATACTGCCTCCTATGTACAAGAATATAACTACTATAATACTGTCCCCTATGTACAAGAATATAACTACTATAATACTGCCTCCTATGCACAAGAATATAACTACTATAATACTGCCCCCTATGTACAAGAATATAACTACTATAATACTGCCTCCTATGTACAAGAATATAACTACTATAATACTGCCCCCTATGTACAAGAATATACTGCCTCCTATGTACAAGAATATAACTACTATAATACTGTCCCCTATGTACAAGAATATAACTACTATAATACTGCCTCCTATGCACAAGAATATAACTACTATAATACTGCCCCCTATGTACAAGAATATAACTACTATAATACTGCCTCCTATGTACAAGAATATAACTACTATAATACTGCCCCCTATGTACAAGAATATAACTACTATAATACTGCCTCCTATGTACAAGAATATAACTACTATAATACTGCTCCCTATGTACAAGAATATAACTACTATAATACTGCCCCCTATGTACAAGAATATAACTACTATAATACTGCCCCCTATGTACAAGAATATAACTACTATAATACTGCCCCCTATGTACAAGAATATAACTACTATAATACTGCCTCCTATGTACAAGAATATAACTACTATAATACTGCTCCCTATGTACAAGAATATAACTACTATAATACTGCCCCCTATGTACAAGAATATAACTACTATAATACTGCCCCCTATGTACAAGAATATAACTACTATAATACTGCCCCCTATGTACAAGAATATAACTACTATAATACTGCCCCCTATGTACAAGAATATAACTACTATAATACTGCCTCCTATGTACAAGAATATAACTACTATAATTCCCCCCTATGTACAAGAATATAACTACTATAATACTGCCCCCTATGTACAAGAATATAACTGGTATAATACTGCCTCCTATGTACAAGAATATAACTACTATAATACTGCTCCCTATGTACAAGAATATAACTACTATAATACTGCCCCCTATGTACAAGAATATAACTGGTATAATACTGCCCCTATGTACAAGAATATAACTACTATAATACTGCCTCCTATGTGCAAGAATATAACTACTATAATACTGTTCCCTATGTACAAGAATATAACTACTATAATACTGCCTCCTATGTACAAGAATATAACTACTATAATACTGTTCCCTATGTTCAAGAATATAACTACTATAATACTGCCTCCTATGTACAAGAATATAACTACTATAATACTGCCCCCTATGTACAAGAATATAACTACTATAATACTGCCCCCTATGTACAAGAATATAACTGGTATAATACTGCCCCCTATGTACAAGAATATAACTAGTATAATACTGCCCCCTATGTACAAGAATATAACTACTATAATACTGCCCCCTATGTACAAGAATATAACTACTATAATACTGCCCCCTATGTACAAGAATATAACTGGTATAATACTGCCCCTATGTACAAGAATATAACTACTATAATACTGCCCCCTATGTACAAGAATATAACTACTATAATACTGCCCCCTATGTGCAAGAATATAACTACTATAATACTGCCCCTATGTACAAGAATATAACTACTATAATACTGTTCCCTATGTACAAGAATATAACTACTATAATACTGCCTCCTATGTACAAGAATATAACTACTATAATACTGTTCCCTATGTTCAAGAATATAACTACTATAATACTGCCCCCTATGTACAAGAATATAACTACTATTATACTGCCTCCTATGTACAAGAATATAACTACTATAATACTGCCCCCTATATACAAGAATATAACTACTATAATACTGCCCCCTATGTACAAGAATATAACTACTATAATACTGCTCTCTATGTACAAGAATATAACTACTATAATACTGCCTCCTATGTACAAGAATATAACTACTATAATACTGCCCCCTATGTACAAGAATATAACTACTATAATACTGCCTCCTATGTACAAGAATATAACTACTATAATACTGCCCCCTATGTACAAGAATATAACTACTATAATACTGCCCCTATGTACAAGAATATAACTACTATAATACTGCCCCCTATGTACAAGAATATAACTACTATAATACTGCCCCCTATGTACAAGAATATAACTACTATAATACTGCCCCCTATGTACAAGAATATAACTACTATAATACTGCCCCCTATGTACAAGAATATAACTACTATAATACTGCCTCCTATGTACAAGAATATAACTACTATAATACTGCTCCTATGTACAAGAATATAACTGCTATAATACTGCTCCCTATGTACAAGAATATAACTACTATAATACTGCCCCCTATGTACAAGAATATAACTACTATAATACTGCCCCCTATGTACAAGAATATACCTACTATAATACTGCCCCCTATGTACAAGAATATAACTACTATAATACTCCTCCTATGTACAAGAATATAACTAGTATAATACTGCCCCCTATGTACAAGAATATAACTACTATAATACTCCTCCTATGTACAAGAATATAACTAGTATAATACTGCCCCCTATGTACAAGAATATAACTACTATAATACTGCCCCCTATGTACAAGAATATAACTACTATAATACTGCCCCCTATGTACAAGAATATAACTACTATAATACCGCCCCCTATGTACAAGAATATAACTACTATAATACTGCCCCCTTTTGGTCCTGTAGAGGTAGTGTCAGGTTGTGACTCCTCTCTCTTTGCTCTCGCAGCCTGCAGTGGAGACTACGCAGAACCTGATTTGACTAAGTCCACCCCACATCAGGGCTTCCAGAACAGCGTCCCCCATTATGCCGAGACGGACATCGTGAACCTGCAGGGGGTGACCGGTAATAATATGTACGCCGTGCCGGCGCTCACCGTGGACTCGCTGACTAAGAAGGACATCAGTGTAGGAGAGTTTCCACGCAACCAGCTACGTCTGAAGGAGAAACTTGGGGAAGGACAGTTCGGAGAGGTAAGATTCTTGGGGTGTCAGTAATATATGAGTTGGGGTCCCTCAGAAACACCCTCAGAGCTGCGCTCAGGAGTGCAGCATGTAGCTGTAATGACCTGTAGTGCACAGTTTTGGCGTACGCGAGATTCTGAGGCAGAACTCAGACCAGACAGCAGACGGAGACCCCGTTCATATGCTGCTTGGTACCCGCAGGCAGAGGACACTGCATGGTCTGTTATATGGACCAGAATAGGACGTGCAGCAACATTCATCACGCAAACCATCAGTCCGTGTGAAGAAACGGCCGTCTGAATAGCCTGATTGGCTGTAATGGGTCCGTGTGCTGCCTGAAATACACGGACAGCACATGGACAGGAAATACAGCCGTGTGCATGGGGTCTAAGGGGGTGTTCACATGGAGTGGATTGTCCAGAGCAGGAAAAGTGCAGGAAATTTGCACCATAAATCTGCATCAAACTCTGCGTCCAGTTCTGGGATGTATTAAGAGAAGCACAGAGTCCACATCACGTGACGTCATTACCCCCTCTACTCTTCCTTAGTCAGACCTCATCTGGAATACTGGGGCCAGTTCTGGGATGTATTAAGAGAAGCATAGAGTCTAGATCCCGTGAGGTCATTATCCCCTCTACTCTTCCTTAGTCAGACCTCATCTGGAATACTGTGTCCGGTTCTGGGCGCCCCACTTTATAAAAGACATAGACAAACTGGAGCAAGTTCAGAGAAGAGTTACCAAGATGGTGAGCGGTCTGCATATCATGTCCTATGAGGAACGGGTAAAGGATCTGGGAATGTTTAGCAGAAGAGAAGGCTGAGAGGAGACTTAATAGCTGTCTACAAATATCTGAAGGGCTGTCACAGTGCAGAGGGATCAGCCCTATTCTCATCTGTACAAGGAAAGACTAGAAGCAATGGGATGAAACTGAAAGGGAGGAGACACAGATGAGATATTAGACAGTGAGGGGGATCAATGAGTGGAACAGGTTGCCATGGGAGGTGGGGAGTGCTCCTTCAATGGAAGCCTTCAGAGGCTGGACAGACATCTGTCTGGGATGATTTAGTGAATCCTGCACTGAGCAGGAGGTTGGACCCGATGACCCCGGAGGACCTGATGACCCCGGAGCACCTAATGACCCCGGAGGTCCCTTCCAACTCTACCAGTCTATGATTGTATGAGCCTTCTCTGTGCATACATGGTGCCCGGAGCCTGTCTACCTCCCATCTTCCTGCCCCTAGGCTGAGAGGGGAGCGGAGGCTTTGACCGTCCCTTTGGCCAGAGGGGGCAGGTCTTCCTTTCAGGAGCCAGAGCCGCCTGTGACACTGTAAGCCAATCCACTGTAAGGGGTAAAGTGTGCAGCGCTTCCCCCATTCAGTGTCACTAGTATTCCCCCCCCCCCCTATAAATGGTGCCATAAAAGTGCCCCTCAAAAAAGCACCTGCAACGCCCCCCCAACAGCTGCGCCAGCAGCATAACCAGTGCCAGCTAAGTTCCCCACCTAACCCAGCACAGCGCTTTCCTTCTCCACAGCTGTGGGATGTCATTCTGGCTGTCTTACCCCGCCACTAGGGGGAGCTCACTACATACAGTGAAGTCAGTGGGAGCAATAGAAATGTACATGCATCTAGTTCTCCCCAGCTCGTCCGCTCTGCAGAGAGTCCAGGACACTTCCCCTGCAGGAAGGTAGGGGGCGCACGTGTCTGAGAGCCCTTGTATATCAGTGTTATATACAGCACCAGGACACCGGGGGATATAACCGCTCCATGGAGACCAGAATCTGGACCCCCAACACGTCCAGCGCTCCGTCGCCATGCTGACAATCTCCACAGATCACAACGCTCGCCTCCCGTGAGATCAGGGGAAGGAAACGCTGCAGGAAGCTGATGCAGCGCGCTATAATCTACGGCTGATGGCGTGATATAACGGGCGGCTCATTCCGAGAGACAAATGACTGTCCGAAAATAACCCCCGGAGCGCGGCGTCCCCCTCTGACACGCCTGTGATATACGATGACCCTTATGTTGCCTCCTCCAGGTTCACCTGTGCGAGGTGGAGGGGCTGCAAGACTTCCTGGAGACGTCCTCAAGTGACTGCAGCAACCAGCCCGTTCTGGTGGCCGTGAAGATGCTGAGAGCCAACGTCACCAAGACCGCCAGGTACGCCAGTAAAGGGGCGCGCGTCACCAAGACCGCCAGGTACGCCATTAAAGGGGCACGTGTCACCAAGACCGCCAGGTACGCCATTAAAGGGGCACGCCAGACGGATAACAGAGAGTCTGGGGGCGGAGCTTTATACCTATGGTTTGTCATGCTCCGCCCCCTCAGGCTGCACATTATATATAACAAGGTCTTTCCAAGTGTGATCCTTTGCGAGCCGCCCGACAGTCCCGGATTTGGGAAGCTGTTCCGCAGTCCCAGGCAGCAGGGGGCATATCCCACCCCCTCCTAATGTGGATATTATAATGGGGTCTACAGCCGCCCGAGCGGGCCTACATGGCACCCACCGTTCCCGTCACATGATCACTATGGCCAATCCTGGACTCAGCTCTAGTGAGCTCGGAGACCGGCCGTAACGATCACGTGACCAGTTGTTTGTCATGTGACCCGTCTACCCAGCGGCGCAGCCTGCAGAGCGATGCGGGGGAGGGGCAGGTTTATTATTTTCTTGGCTACAAAAGGGCATTTTTTTCTTAAAGTAAATGGGGCAGCGGGCATTAATACTAAATGGGGCACGAGGGGCGGTATTATGAAATGGGGCAAGGGGGCATCATAGCTAACAGTTATTACTACTGTGAGGGGCCACCGGAGGGCACTATTATGCAGAGGCTCCTAATTGGTCACAGACGTCTGCCGAGGCCCCTGCGGCGCCTCTTCTCTCCTCCCTCCTTTCGTCGTTCAGGTTATTCTCATTATACAAAGTCCGACCTCCGAACTCACAAAGTCACTTTGTAAAACATGGAGGTTTTCAATCTAGTTGCCATGACAACATCCTGAAACCCCTATATTTACAAATGTCACACCTGTGATAGTGTATTTTGGATACATAGTAACATAACCCTGGACTTACCCAAGCCAATCAAAGAGAAAACCCCCATTCTTTACACTGCAGGCTGCATGCAGAGGACTTTCACCAGCAAACAGTTTAATGTCTCCCCACTTTTATTGGGGTCTAACTTGTTTTTCTCATCTACAGAAACGACTTTCTGAAGGAGATTAAGATCATCTCCCGGCTGAAGCACCCCAATATCATCCGGCTGTTGGGGGTCTGCGTGCGGGACGACCCCCTCTGTATGATAACGGAGTACATGGAGAACGGAGACCTCAACCAGTTCCTGTCTCAGAGGGAGATCCGCAGCCAGTTCACCACGGCCAACAATATACCGTCTGTCAGGTAAACGGCAGTGGCGGGCACAACGCCAGGCTCTGTTGGCTCATGCCATGCATTGTTACCCCTTCCTAGGGGCATTACAACCCCCTGGTCACTCCCCATCCTTCCCTTCTGGATACTGGAGCCATATGGGTCTACAGCGTTGGGCACCGGGCAGGATCCCCCATCTTTATGGCACCATAGTGGCTGCATTGGCGACCTGTGTGGTAGATCTATCCATGGAAATGCCATTATAGGTGCCCAACTGCCCCACTAGGGGCGCCATCAGGAAGACCATAATGGGGCCCTTCCTGATGCTTCTTCTCATCCTCAGCTGGGGGGCTTGTCTGCTGGTAGTTAAGCCTCGCTTCCTCCCACACTTGCCTGGTAATATTGGGGTGAAGGATATGTTAAGGGGGTTCTTCAAGGGGTCCATAGTGGGAGCAGCCACCATGGTATGTGCATCACCTCATGCCACGCTGCATGCCATCCCCTGCAGCTGCTTGCCGTGGGCAGTCGCCACAATGGCACACGGTTTGATGTCTTGCATTGGACGCCACTAGGACGATCCCCCGCCCCCTAAGCTTGTACATATGAAGTAATAAGTAAGTGCCCCCTCTGCGCTTCCTCCTGCAGCCTCCACAACCTCCTCTACATGAGCACGCAGATCGCCGCCGGCATGAAGTACTTGGCCTCACTCAACTTTGTACACCGAGACCTGGCCACGAGAAACTGCCTGGTGGGGAACAGCCACACCATCAAGATCGCCGACTTCGGGATGAGCCGGAACCTATACAGCGGAGATTATTACCGAATCCAGGGGCGAGCGGTGCTGCCCATCCGGTGGATGGCCTGGGAGAGCATCCTGTTGGTAAGTGACCCACACCTCCAGGGCTCTGATCTCTAGATGCCGTACGCCGGCGCCCCCCCCCCCCCCCCCCCTACGCTGACTCCACCTCTGTTCTGTGTATTTAGGGAAAGTTCACCACTTCCAGTGACGTCTGGGCGTTCGGGGTCACCTTATGGGAGATGTTCACCCTGTGCAAAGAGCAGCCGTACAGCGTCCTATCAGATGAGCAGGTGATAGAAAATACCGGGGAGTTCTTCAGGGACCAGGGAAGACAGGTAAGGAAGATACCCAGGTTATACCAGCATGCTCCATATCACTATATACAGGAGATGTATAACTTATACCAGCTGTACATATATAATTATATACAGGAGATACCCAGGTTATACCAGCATGCTCCATATCACTATATACAGGAGATCCCCAGGTTATACCAGCATGCTCCATATCACTATATACAGGAGATCCCCAGGTTATACCAGCATGCTCCATATCACTATATACAGGAGATGTATAACTTATACCAGCTGTACATATATAATTATATACAGGGGATCCCCAGGTTATACCAGCATGCTCCATATCACTATATACAGAAGATGTATAACTTATACCAGCTGTACATATATAATTATATACAGGAGATACCCAGGTTATACCAGCATGCTCCATATCACTATATACAGGAGATCCCCAGGTTATACCAGCATGCTCCATATCACTATATACAGGAGATCCCCAGGTTATACCAGCATGCTCCATATCACTATATACAGGAGTTGTATCACTTATACCAGCTGTACATATATAATTATATACAGTATATACCCAGGTTATACCAGCATGCTCCATATCACTATATACAGAAGATGTATAACTTATACGAGCTGTACGTATATAATTATACACAGGAGATCCCCATGTTATACCAGCATGCTCCATATCACTATATACAGGAGATGTATAACTTATACCAGCTGTACGTATATAATTATACACAGGAGATCCCCATGTTATACCAGCATGCTCCATATCACTATATACAGGAGATGCCCAGGTTATACCAGCATGCTCCATATCACTGTATACAGGAGATGTATAACTTATACCAGCTGTACATATATAATTATATACAGGAGATCCCCAGGTTATACCAGCATGCTCCATATCACTATATACAGGAGATGTATACCTTATACCAGCTGTACATATATAATTATATACAGGAGATCCCCAGGTTATACCAGCATGGTCCATATCACTATATACAGGAGATGTATAACTTATACCAGCTGTACGTATATAATTATACACAGGAGATCCCCATGTTATACCAGCATGCTCCATATCACTATATACAGGAGATGCCCAGGTTATACCAGCATGCTCCATATCACTGTATACAGGAGATGTATAACTTATACCAGCTGTACATATATAATTATATACAGGAGATCCCCAGGTTATACCAGCATGCTCCATATCACTATATACAGGAGATGTATACCTTATACCAGCTGTACATATATAATTATATACAGGGGATACCCAGGTTATACCAGCATGCTCCGTATCACTATATACAGGATGTATAACTTATACCAGTAGTACATATATAATTATATAAAGGAGATCCCCAGGTTATACCAGCATGCTCCATATCACTATATACAGGAGATGTATAACATATACCTGCTCTCTTACATGTCGGCAGGTTTTGGCCGCATTAGTAGGATGTCTGGCGGGTGATGTTGCTCAGGTTATATCATGGATTGATGGGTATTCACATTTCTTTAGTTTTTACTCCGTGAACCAAGATGTCCAGTGCCATCTCATGACATCTCAGTCTTTGATGTCTCATATTCAGTGTCTCTTCCTTTAGATCTTTCTCTCTCAGACGCCCCTCTGCCCGAGCCCCATCTTCGACCTGATGATGAAATGCTGGAACCGAGACATCAAAGATCGACCCACATTTGAGACCATCCACCAATTCCTGATAGAGCAACTGGACGCCATTGTGTAATCTGCATACGAGGAACACTCCGAGAAACACTTAACTCTGAAGAGGCGAGCTCTTGTGGTCGCCGACTCATCTGGAGCTATACTGGACGCGGCCTTTAGTTATCTAGATGTAGATTGTAGAAGGACCAAGAGACAATGTTCTCCTGTGGTGCTGGTGGACTTCGTGGGACCCCACCGGAACCCTCATTCTCTTAAAGAGTTCCAAGTCCCTTGAGATGTCTAGACAATTGACCCCAGAGGGAGCAGAAGATGCAACATTGCACTTCCCCAGAAGGGGAGAAACCAGCTGGGATCAAGGACTGGAAACAAGATGTGAGAAGTTGGACAATTTCCCACTGAATAGTACCACTACGTTCTGTGTGTATACATCTAAATACATGTCTATGGGGTTTGGGTGTCTATCGGGTGGTCATATTGCCATGGCACAGATCCAGAGCCATGCTGTCTTAAGACAGAAGTAGTTTGTACACAGAATAATTGAAAGGAGACACTATGTGATGGGACCAACTAAGGTGATCGTAGCCGTTGAGCTTTAGAACCCACCTTAGATGCCACCACCCATAAGACGTACGGTGTGTCGGGAGCAGTCCGTCTGCTCTAGGTGTCATACCCCCACTTTTTATGGATTTTTTTAATGAATGTATATATGAAAAGATGAATTTATAAGTAGAGTCACATGATAGGACTTGATTGACCGTCTTCTATGTTGATGTTCAGTTTATGGCTCATCCTACCATTCCGTAGACTATGTCCCTGTTTGTTTGGTCTTTTACCGTATTTTAGCTCATTCCTGAACCCTCCTCATCATACAGATGTGTAATAAGTCCGGCTTCCTCTGTGTTAGTGCAGAAGTCACTTTGAGATGGTGGTTGCAGTCTTCTCAGAAGGTAGAGCGTACCCTTTTATATGGATGGAGCATGCCAGGGTTGTCCCTATGGACTGGATGTGCTGTAATGGTGCAGATCTGGTTAGAAGGTTGCTCAAGCCAATGGAGATTGGTTAGCTCCACCGACTGCCCCAGTGGGCGTCGTCAGACTACAGGGGGCTTTTCCTATTCCCAAAAGTGGCAAGGAGGGACCTGCTTGAGTTGGCAGTAGGTGTATGAAGGTGCCAGGTTCACTCCTGTTAGAATCAGGGAAGGTTATGGCAGCATGAACAGCGTCTGCTGGGGCGCATCTTCTGATCTTGGCCATACAACCCCCTTTCTCCAGTATGTACTCCCCTATTATCTCACTCATGTATGGATTATAGGACTGACGTAGTGACTTGACTTGGGGCCTAACCTCAGCTGCACCAGTCCTCCATACAGAAGACTCGCAAATCCAAAAATTTCCAATTGGAGAATTCAATCTTCATGAGACATCATAGAAAATGAATTCGGCTAGACACCCCGCTGACCAATCAGATCAGTCTCCCCTGATTGGTCAATGTGCACATAAAGGGCTGTTCATGAAGCTGATCTCTGATTGGTGGCTCGATCTTTTCGCGCTTCTTTCACAGTTGTGACAATTTTTGTTTTGTTTGTGTTTTCTTTGTTTGTTTTCCTTAAACTTTGCACAGGATAGATGAGTGAC
The DNA here is from genome assembly GCF_035609145.1 of Eleutherodactylus coqui. NCBI lineage: Eukaryota > Metazoa > Chordata > Amphibia > Anura > Eleutherodactylidae > Eleutherodactylus > Eleutherodactylus coqui. The sequence continues at coordinate 3,692,198 of NC_089846.1, read as the reverse complement.
AGACTGCCGGCTTCTGTCGGCGCCGTCGGGCTCAGAAACTTCTCTGCGTCGATCCGGGATTTTATTTTAGCCTGAAATTTTTTAAAAATCCAATTTTAGTTTTTTAAGATCAATTTTAATTTAATGACGGTCGTCCCATCACTTTTGGAATCCCTTTCATATTCAGACTCTCAGGGACCCCAGAAATCACTAATGGCTGTCAAATTCAGACCCTCCCATATTGTATGACCTAAAATGGTCTTGACAACTCATACATTTCTCAGCAGGGGGCGACGAAGAGCATTGGATGCTCTAATGATTAGGGGCGATGAGAATAGGACATCTGTGCTCCAGTCTGAGGCATCATGGGAGTGAAATTTAAAATGTTTATGTACCATTTAGCTCAGGAATTGTTGAGTGGCATGGACTACCACATGTGCAGTCGGGGCTACCAGGATCGGTCTTGGGACAACTACTGCAGCTCATTCCTATTCTCACCTTTATTTTTGATCAAGCCCATCTGTAGACGACCACACTGGGAACCATAGAGTCCTCCAACCATAATCCAGTTGACTTTCCCACTCCAGACATTAGCACAAGCTGTGTAGTAATAGGATGGCGGCTATCTAACCCAACGGATTACAAGGGGCCACCGTAATACAAAGAAACGATTCATCACAAATGATCACATTAAGGTCAAATGCAATAATAGTGGCCCATGAGACCCTCTGGTGCCATACTGCAGCTTCTATATGGGAGCCGGACCGCCGAACGACTATAAATGTACTGAAGTGCGTATGGAGCGGGCCTGAGAGCCTGAAGTGCGTATGGAGCGGGCCTAAGAGCCTGAAGTGCGTATGGAGCTGGCCGAGTCTGGGAGCCGAGTCTGCTCGCAGCAGGATTGGAACGTGCTGATGGCCTAGTGTGGCAGCCTACTGAAGGTTCCTAGGGCTGCCACACAAAGATACCTATTATGCCCTGCCCTAGGCTGGGCTTGATGGGCAACATCAAAAATTGCTATATAGTGCAGTGTATATTACAAGCAATCAAATGATCTCAAGTTCAAGTCCAAACTATTAAAATATTACAATATTTACCCCGCACGGTGAAGGCCGTAGGAAAGAGAAAAACGGAATTTCAGAATTTCATTTTTTTTTCCCTTGAATCCTGGATCCCCAAAAAATGTGAATAAAAAGTGATCAAAAAGATGTCTGCCCCCCAAAATAGTAATAAAAATGCCAGAGCTCACCGCGCAGTAAATGAGCTCTCATACCGCCCAGTTGACTAAAAAATAAAGACTTTACAGTCACAGAACGCGACAATGGGAAGAAAAAATCTAAAAACATTCTAAAACTCTATAAATTTGGTATCCACCCCCGTAATCCTGCCGACCCGCAGAACAAAGGCATCTATCGTTTTTAATGCAACTAAAACCACCAAAATGGATTTTTTTTCCCCACTTTTGAATGCTTTAAAGTTTCCCTTTTGTTTGTTCATCATGCGGTACATTAAATGGTACCAGTAAAAGTACAACTTGTCCTGCAGAAGAAAAAAAAAAGCTGCGGCTGTGCCCATGGAAAAACTAAAAGGTTGGGACTCTTGGAATTCGGGCCGCAAAAACAAAAATAAAACAATAACTTTGTAGTTGTGAAGGGAGTGAAGGTCCCGCTGCGTCATCACCGCGTCGGTCATGCATACGAATGTGTAAATGTCTCACTCTGGAGATCCTGCCTGGCAGAGTCATCCTTCCTGCGGTCTGGGTAAGCCCTGTAGAGCAGGTACCCTTTATCCCTCATGTCGGTGTCTCGGTGCCTCCCTGCACTATTGTGTTCTGTGCAAACAAGAATGACTTGGCGGCCAATCCCATTCTAATCCCACAAAAGCCGTGATGATACAAATTAGCATTTTTGGGATCATACATGGTCGTAGCCCTAGAAGTGACCTGGGTGAACCGGTGGAGTGGCACATGACTGTATGTAGAGTCAGATATGTTTACATCCATTCAAGGACCATCTGGAGACCAGGAAGGTTAGACATTGCCCAAAAATGTGGTGCCTCCTGTTTGATGATGAGCGTTAAGCTGGATCAATGAGAAACCTGTTTTGTTACATTATTTCCAGCCCACAAGTTACACTCAGTTCATGGTCGGGTTCACTCGTATACACCTATATACACCATATATACTGCATCAGAAGGGGCTGAGCGTGCCATAGAAGGCTCTACCACCAGGCACTATGGAGTAGGGTAGATTGGGGGGTTAAAAAGGATTTTGGGTCAACGATTTATTAAGAAGTGCAACTTGAAGCTTCTGAGCCCTGAAGCCACATCTGTATCCGGGGCCCATATATGATGTGCCATTTATAATACTGGGGTCTTCATATCAAAACGAACCCACAATAACGTTGGTCCAGACCCTGAACCGCCAACAGAGGGGTCTGTAACCTCATCTTCCCTAATAATGGAGCAATGCGTTGGACGTTCGTTCGGTCCCCCTACAGGATCCTGCTCCTTCTGGTGCACAGGAATGTTTTGCGAGGTGGTTGGCACGTGGGGTGAGGGTCTTCCAAACACTTCTGCTTATCTCTGAGGTAACCCAAAGAAAACCCCACAGACCTTAGATCATTGGTGGTTCCTGCTAAAAATGTCGGAACCCACCAGCATAACTCGAATGTCTCAAAACGCATTTAATGCCGGCGATGTCAATAAAAGAGAAGTTGGATGCACATTGGTGCCTCCTGCTCATGATCTGAAGGTCGTGCCATCCACCAGTTGTTCTTGGTTATCAGTACACTGTGCCACAGCTGTACTCAGTAGGTGGTCTACCGGGTTGGGCAGCACCTTCATATAAACCGTTACCATCTTACTTCACCTTCTTGTCTCCATAGTCTCGCCTCGGCCATTTAAGCTTTTGAGATATCTCAGCAGAATTGTTCCACCCATCTTATCTATAGCAGAATCGAGAGTCTAAGAATATATGCCACTTACATGAGCAGTGCTGGCCAATCAAAGCAAGTGTAACATCCTAGACTACCGATGATTACCAATACACAGTGTGCATCAGATAGTCGAAGAAGCGGTGCGGCCATCTTGGTTTGTTCAGGACTGGAAGGTTGATTTAATAGGATTGTCCAGTTGTAAACTATTAATGGCCTATCCTCAGGATAGGGCATCAAGCATAGATTGGTGAGGATCCAATGCCAGGGACCCTGCTGATCAGATGTTCTCTGCACTGAGCTGACTTCTGCAAGAAGCAGACAACTCCATTCTCCCTTCAGTGGCCAGCCTTGGTATTGCAGGGCCTGAAATTAATGGGAACTTGGTCTGCAATACCAAGTCTGGCCACTGCAGCAGGAATGGAGCTGTCTGCTTCCTGAAGAAATCAGTTCAGTGCACGAGTACACCGGCCCAGAGGACAGCTAATCAGCAGAGATCTCAGGTGCCCCCACCAATCTACTATTCATGACTATCCTTAGGATAAGCCATCAATAGTTTACAACTGGACAACCCCTTTGTTAGGGTGTGCTGCTGGGATCTGTAGTTCTGCATGGGTTTCCAGCAGCATAGCTCCACAGGTGGGAGTTGATTGAGCTTGCTGGGTGTGGATTTCTCCAGCCAGCCAATCCCCACTGGTCTGCTGCTCATATATACCAGCCCCTCTGCTAGAGGCTGCTGGGCTTTCCTCTTTTGGTTCAGTGTGTTTAGTGTAAACGGTGTCATGTTCCTGCGTGCCTGTGCAGGGTGCCGGACATGAGGTGCGGACAGTCCTGTTCAGGGTATATGGTGTTCGGTGTTGTATTCAAGTCCCTGGCGTGTTGGTGTGAGCTGCATTCAGTCCTGCTGTGTTTCGTTTGCATGCAGGCAGGCTTCATATGAAAGTTGTCTCGTTAGAGTAGGGACCCGCGCGACAATGAGGAACCTTGAAGTGGGCTAGCAGGCTTAAGTATCTTGGCTAAAACACGACTACGCATACCCGCACACATTAACATATGTAAATAGATACGATGCGAGGTATTGGTTCGTATTTTGGCCAAGATACTTAAGCCCGCGAGCCCACTTCACGGGTCCTCGTTGTCTCTAATGAGAGTCCCTACTCTAACGAGACAACTTCCACATGACACCAGCCTGCATGCGGGGTGATTGTCTCGACAGGGACGGCACCATGCTGGAACCTACGGACCTACCTAGACCTAGATGACAAACGAAACACAGCAGGACTGAACGCAGCTCACACCAACACGCAAGGGATTTGCATACAACACAGCCCACCATGCACCCTGAACAGGACTGTCCGCACCTCATGTCCGGCACCCTGCACTGACACATAGGAACATGGCACTGTTTACACTGAACAAACAGAGGAAAGCCCAGCAGCCTCTAGCAGAGGAGCCGGTATATATGAGCAGCAGACCGGTGGGGATTGGCTGGCTGGGGAAATCAACACCCAGCCAGCTCAATCAATCCCACCTATGGGGGGCTGCACTGAGCTGGAACCAAACAGCCTTTAGGTCAGTAGTGTTAATACATGGGATGAATCAAGGGGTCTATAAAAATTAATTGATGAACTCTTGGAAATACTCAAGAATACATAGCTCTGTCTACTAGGTCCTTAATACGGTTTGGCCCTAATTTGGTTTTCTCTGTAGGACATAAAACTTTGTTGAAGGTTCTCTAAAACAGCCAATCAGGGGTTGGAAAAAAATCCCACATAAGTATCCTTTGTATCCTATTCATTATAAGTCACATGACTTCCTTCCTACAGAAAGTTATGCCTACAGAGTAAGGGGTGGAGCCTCACGTCTCCTTCTTGATTGGCTCTTCTAGGGGTCCCTTTATGAGCAAAAATCTATCCACTAAGCAGCTTTGATAGAACATTTAGAGATGCCCTGATCCTTCCCGGCAGCGGTTCCTTTAAGATGCAGTCTGACTGCGGCAAAATTCTGAAATTAAGGCCATGAGGCCACGTAGTCTCACAAGTCCCCACTGGACGGCCATTTATGGTGGCCATTGTGGAGGCGTGGCTTCCTGACTCTAACTTACAGAGACACAACGCATCTCAAATTGCCACCTTGCGCCATACGGTTCTGTAGGCTGTAAATGATGACGTGCTGCAAGACAGCGGTGGCTAATCAAAGTCTCTGCCTGCCTTGCCCTAACCAAGTGGAAACTGCGCTCTATTTCTCTCTGGTTTCACTTCTTGCATCTTCTCACGTTTTTGTGTATTGAATGCCTATTATTATTTTCCCACACTGGATTTTATTTGTTATTGTCTTACACATGAATGTTATGCGGAGGTCATTCTAATGATAGAAGGTGATGACCTGGAACATGGGGGGGGGGGGGGGGGGGGGGGTCGTTGTGTAATACTGTACTACTGTCACTTCTGTAGATAATGAATCGATATTTACCTGTAGCCAGACTGGACTGAAGTGCAATGAACTCTGTATTGCCGAATAAATGAGCCTGATCTGTGGACAATCTTGTACGGTCTCTGTCGTTTTATTTCTCCACTGCATCCAAATGCCTCCCTATTGTTCTAGTAGTATGGGGTCTACATCAGAAAAAAAAAAAACACGATCTACAGTATCCGTTGACTTCATTTAGATGGTTTCCAAGTCTTCAGCCAAAAATAGTCCCAGTAACAGACCATCAGGAGAACATCTTGTGGGTTGGTGAGCAAGAGGAGTCCCTTGGATTGGCGTCTTTATCATGTATCCCTTAGACTGAGAGTCTCCTCATACAAGAGACTCACTGGAGTGTGGAACCCAAATACAGGACGGGGCAAGTGTAATGCTGGAAATGTTTGTTTTACAGATGACGATAATAACACTAGAAGAGAGAGAGAGGATTCAAAAAGATCTAGAAAAGTTTGCACAGCGGGCGGCGACTAACAGAATGGTATTTAACAAGGAGAAATGCAAAGTCCTATATCTGGGCAAGAAAAATGAGGAAAGCCAATACAGAATGGGAGGAATTGGGCTAAGCAGCTGCACATGTGAAAAAGACTTGGGTATACTAATAGAGCATAGACTGAACATGAGTCAACAATGTGATGCAGCAGCCAAAAAGGCAAACACAATTCTGGGATGTATTAAGAGAAGCATAGAGTCTAGATCCCGTGAGGTCATTATCCTCCCCTACTCTTCCTTAGTCAGACCTCATCTGGAATACTGGGTCCAGTTCTGGGCACCCCACTTTATAACAGACATAGACAAACTGGAGCAAGTTCAGAGGAGAGTTATCAAGATGGTGAGCGGTCTGCAAATCATGTCCTATGAGGAACAGTTAAAGGATCTGGGAATGTTTAGCAGAAGAGAAGGCTGAGAGGAGACTTAATAGCTGTCTACAAATATCTGAAGGGCTGTCACAGTGCAGAGGGATCAGCCCTATTCTCATCTGCACAAGGAAAGACTAGAAGCGATGGGAGGAAACTGAAAGGGAGGAGACACAGATTAGATATTAGACAGTGAGGGGATCAATGAGTGGAACAGGTTGCCATGGGAGGTGGGGAGATCTCCTTCAATGGCAGTCCTCAGAGGCCGGATAGACATCTGTCTGGGATGATTTAGTGATCCTGCACTGAGCAGGGGGTTGGACCTGATGACCCCGGATGCCCCTTCCAACTTCTTGGTTTCTATGATGATGAGGTCCAAGATACTGGGCCTAGTAGAAAGCTACTGAAATTAAGTCCAGAGATAGGGCAGCCTCAGGGGTAAAAGAGCTGAAGGGATGCCAAAAAATACTTTGCAAAGCAAAAGGGTTTTATTGGGCAAAAGTGGAAAAACTTAAGTGGAAAAAAAATACAGATATATATAATTTTTGACCCGCAGAATAATGTATCGCAGCACGATTAACAATGTAAAAAAACAATGTCAGATCTGATGTACGTTTTCACCTGCCCCCCCCCCCCCCACAAAAAAAAAAAGAATAATATTATATGTGCCCAAAAAAAGGTTCTCGGGCGCCACACAAAACCCCTCTTACTTGGCCGTGTTGAATAAAAAAGTTATGGCTTTTGAAAAGTGGAAATTAAAATCCCCCAAATTTGTCCTTTGGGCCAAATAGGCCGCGTCACAGTGACGTTAAAGTGCGTAAACATTTTTTGGGACAACCTATTATTTCTTCTTCCCACTTTCTGTAAAGCCCTCCTATTTATTAGATTGATCCGATGTTCACTACATGAAATGTTTGCAAAAATGGTTGTAAATGTTTTAAGAACTGTCGAGCCGAGGATTCGGCCTGAACAGTTTGTCGTCCACCACTTGGACTTCGACGGGAACATGGCAAAAGTCAATTAGTGCATATTACATATCAGTATATTACACCACTTAGTATAGTATATGTTACCTGCGTTAGCAGAGCTGAGCGTATATACCTGCGTGAAGCAGAGTGGAGTGTATATACCTGCATGTAGCAGAGCTCAGCGTATATACCTGTGTGTAGCAGAGCTCAGCGTATATACCTGTGTGGTGTGTATCAGAGCTGAACGTATATACCTGCATGTAGCAGAGCTGAGTGTATATACCTGTGTGCAGCAGAGCTCAGCGTATATACCTGCGTGTAGCAGAGATAGGTGTATATACCTGCGTGTAGCAGAGCTGAGCGTATATACCTGCGTGTAGCAGTGCTCAGCGTATATACCTGTGTGTAGCAGTGATAGGTGTATATACCTGTGTATAGCAGAGCTGAGCGTATATACCTGTGTGTAGCAGAGCTCAGCGTATATACCTGCGTGTAGCAGAGCTGAGTTTCTCTCTCTCTCTTTCCTTGCGCTCAGCAATGCTCATGCTCACCGGTCACCTGCTTCATTCTATTCTTGTCATTTTCACCCACAAGAGCGGCACATGAAGCGCGTGGGTCTGTGAATGTCGGACAATAGATGGGCGAGTGGTCATGTGTTGTCCCATGCAACTTGTGCCCAAGTTTCTCAGTTGCAGCTCATATATGGGCACCTGTATCCGGCCTAATGCTGACGGCCTTGGATCAATATAGAGACGTTCCTCTGAACTTGATGCAAAACTGACTGGCAGGACATTTGCATCGCCTGTTGTAGTATTTAAACAGAATTTAAAAACCCTTTTTAAATCTGCGCTACACCGGATCAACCGCTGAAGTCCCCAAAGAGGAAGATGACGTTTTTCAAACAGATATTCCTTTAAAAATGTATTAACATATAAAAAGAGGAAAAAAGGGAACAAAGTAATCCACACCGCTAGTGACAATACACTGAAGTATGCTATTGCAGTGTATATGCCATTGCAGTGTATTGTCACTAGCGGTGTGGATTACTTTGTTCCCTTTTTTTCTCTTTTTATATGTTAATACATTTTTAAAGGAATATCTGTTTGAAAAACGTCATCTTCCTCTTTGGGGACTTCAGCGGTTGATCCGGTGTAGCGCAGATTTAAAAAGGTTTTTTTTATTCTGTTTATATCTATACCCGATTTTTTTTTTTTGCCAAATTATCGGGGTACCCCTTAATGCTGCAGCTCTCCAAAGATTTGGGTATATGGAAGAAACCTCAAAGGTAACTTGCTGAAGGCTCACCTGGACTGCAGGTGCAGCGGGATATTTGTGTAATTGGATCTTTTCTCACGCTGTATATATAGAGTGTGAGGCGCTCTCCCGGACGCTTTATCTGTTGTAGTATTTGTGTTGTATGGAAACCTTTGATCTGCTTTCAAAAAGTGTGCAGTAGGGTGACAATTCTTTTTTGGGGTCACAAGTACATTTATTGTCAATAAAAACAATTGACCCCCCCCCCCCCCAGAAGAAGTTGTCGTGTTGCTGCAGATTCCGGCATGCAGTTCCATCTCAGCAGATCCGTAAATGATGAGAGTTGTCCTGATTAGATGGACGGTCTTGTCACCAGAGCCTCTAGAAGTGTTTCCCCCCCTTGGCCTATAAGAGGCTCTCGGAGGCTCCTTGTGTGTAGTGACCTCTTCTTCCGCTTGTAGAGCTTGTTGGCCACTAGACGCCTCTACGTCGCAGAGAAGAGATTTCACCCCGTTACCAGAGGGGGGCGCATTGAGATGTGAGAAGCCAGATGGTCGTATCCATGCATTGTCCCCCATCGGCCGTTCTGACTAGACTGTTAGGGGGTGTTGGGACCAGTGGATGGGGCACACAAGGTGACTGGGCTCAGGACGCCCCCTACAGACCACCAGTAGAGAGGAGCATCTGACCAGACTGTTAGGAGGTGTTGGGACCAGTGGATGTGTGAGAGCACACAAGGTGACCAGGCTCAGGATGCCCCCTATAGACCACCAGTAGAGAGGACCATCTGACCAGACTGTTAGGGGGTGCTGGACCATTGGATGTGTGAGAGCACACAAGGTGACCAGGCTCAGGATGCCCCCTATGGACCACCAGTAGAGAGGACCATCTGACCAGACTGTTAGGGGGTGTTGGACCATTGGATGTGTGAGAGCACACAAGGTGCCCAGGCTCAGGATGCCCCCTATAGACCAATAGTAGAGAGGACCATCTGACCAGACTGTTAGGGGGTGTTGGGACTAGTGGATGGGGGCCCACAAGGTGACTGGGCTCAGGACGCCCGCTACAGACCACCAGTAGAGAGGAGTGTCTGACCAGACGGTTAGGAGGTGTTGGGACCAGTGGATGTATGAGAGCATACAAGGTGACCGGGCTCAGGACACCCCATACAGACTACCAGTAGAGAGGACCATCTGACCAGACTGTTAGGAGGTGTTGGGACCAGTGGATGGGGCACACAAGGTGATCGGCCTCAGGATGCCCCTACACACCACCAGTAGACAGGAGCGTCAGACCAGACTGTTAGGAGGTGTTGGGACCAGTGGATGGGGGCACACAAGGTGACCGGTCTCAGGATGCCCCCTACAGACCACCAGTAGAGAGGAGTGTCTGACCAGACTGTTAGGAGGTGTTGGGACCAGTGGATGTGTAAGGGTACACAAGGCAACCTGGCTCAGGACCCCCCGACAGACCACCAGTAGAGAGAAGCGTCTGACCAGACTGTTAGGAGGTGTTGGGACCAGTGGTGAGGGCACACAAGGTGACTGGGCTCAGGACGCCCCCTACAGACCACCAGTAGATAGGAGCATCTGACCAAACTGTTAGGAGGTGTTGGGCTCAGCGGATGGGGCACACAAGAACGCCCCCTACAGGCCAACAGTAGAGAGGAGCGTCTGATCATCCGACAAGCACCAGTAGCTCCAACTGTTTCATTGTCTGCCATCCAGAGATAGAGGGTGCCATCGTTACTTCTTTTTAGGCACTAGGCTGAAGGACATTTGATTTCAGTTCCCCCATTACATATACGACCCCCGCCATTCGCAGTGGTGTCGTGAACCATGAGACTGGACCAGAGGCGTAACTTGAAGCTTCTGGGCCCCAATGCAAAATCTGTAATGGGGCCCCAACTATAATACCTTAGTCATAGTACTGGGCTCCCTATATGCAAAAGAGAAGCCTTATGGGCCCCCCAAGGCTCCTGGGCCCGAGTGCAACCGCATCCCCTGCATCCTCTATAGTTACGCCCCTGGACTGGATGCTACGGATTAGAACCAAGTTGTCTTCAGCGATGAATCCAGGTTTTGTTTGGGAGCTGATGACCGCCGTGTTCGTGTCTGGAGGCCTCGGGTCAGTGCCTTAATCCTGCCCCCTGCTGGTGTGATCGCATACGACAGTTGGCCCCCCCTAATAGTGGTACGAGGTACAATGACAGCTCAGCGTTATGTTCAGGACATCCTGCAGCCACATGTGTTCCTCTCATGGTGGCTTCCAAGAGGTAGCAGGATAATGCTCGACCGCACACACAAGGGGGTCACAGAAGCCTCCACAACATTGTCACAATTCTGTGGCCGCCCGGTCACCAGATTTATCACCAATAGGACATGTATGGGACCATCTGGGATGCCAACTTAAACAGCCTATGAGTTTACACGATCTAGAGGCTCAATTACAGCAAATGTGGAGTGATATGCCACAGTAAACCATACAGAACCTGTCTGCCTCCATGTCCGCCAGTATCACATCTTGTATCCAAGTTAGAGATGACCTAACAGAGCAATACAGTCTCCATGCCCGCCCGCTTAACATCTTATATCCAAGCTATACACAACCCAATAGGATACTAGAGCCACCATGCCTATTCATATCACAACTTGTATCCAAGCAAGAAGCAGCCCCAACAGGGTACCAGAGCTTCCAATCTCACCGGTATCACATCTCATATCCAAGCTAGAAGTGGCCTTACTGGGTGCTAGAACCTCCATGCCCAGTAGTATCACATCTTGTACCTAAGCAAGAGAATGGGTAACAACGGGTACTATAGCCTCTAAGTTTGTTGGTATCACATCTTATATCAAAGCTAAAGGAGGCCCAAGAGGGTACTAGAGCCTCCATGCCTACTTGCATAACATCTTGTAGCCAAGCAATAAGCAGCCCCAACAGGGTACTAGAGCCTCCATGCCCGCCCATATCATATATTGTATGCAAGCTAGAAGAGGCTCCAACAGGGAACTAGAGCCTCCATACCCAGTCATATCACATCTTGTATCTACGCTAGAGATGGCCCAACAGGGCACTAGAGCTTCAATGCTCACCTGTATTATCTTCTATCCAAGCTAGAGGCGACCTAACAGGGAACTAGAGCCTCCATACCCAGCCATATCACATCTTGTATCTACACTAGAGATGGTCCAGCAAGGTACTAGAGCTTCTGTGCTCAGACATATCACATCTTGTATCCAAGCTAGAGTCGGTACAACAGGGTACTAGAGCCTCCATGCCTGCCTGTATCCAAGCCATAGGCGGTACAACATGGTACTACAGCCTTCATATAAATACTCCTTCTAGGGGAAGACATGCAGAGATTTCTTTCAGACAGACAGTCAGTGTTAAAGAACATTCACGTGAATAACATCAAAGGCTGTAATGGAGCCGTGTGCTGTCCGTGGAATACACTGCATATACCTTCGATTGGGCCCTTGGAGTGCACTGTGGACCTTTTCTGAGGGTTCAGGCGGAGGCGTCTCCTACTTAAAATTCAATGTCGTTGTTAGCCATTTGGTTGCTCATGACCCTCGGCGACCCTAAAGGCTCCCTCCCTCCATGTTTTTTGGTTTTGCTTCTTTCAGTTGTATGATATCTTGCCAGTATCAGCTCTGACAGTATCGGCCATTGTGTTCTTTGGCAGCCGGGTCTTCTTTTGCCACTGATCTGTCCAAGCATTATAGATATTTCTAGCGACCCTGTTCGCATTACGTGGTCAAAATCCGTGAGCCTGAGTCTGGTCATCTTGTCCTCCCGTGAGTCTGAGCTCGGCCATCTTGTCCTCTGTGAGTCTGAGTCCGGTCATCTTGTCCTCTCATGAGTCTGTTCATCTTGTCCTCTGGTGAGTCTGAGTCCAGCCATCTTGTCCTCCATGAGCCTGAGTCTGGTCATCTTGTCCTCCCGTGAGTCTGAGCCCGGCCATCTTGTCCTCTGTGAGCCCAAGTCCGGTCATCTTGTCCTTCCGTGAGTCTGGTCATCTTGTCCTATGGTGAGTCTGAGCCCGACCATCTTGTCCTTCATGAGCCTGAGTCCGTTCATCTTGTCCTCCCGTGAGCCTGAGTCCAGTCATCTTGTCCTCCCGTGAGCCTGAGCACGGCCATCTTGTCCTCCTGTGAGCCTGTCTGCTCATCTTGTCCTCCTGTGAGCCTGAGTCCAGTCATCTTGTCCTCCCGTGAGTCTAAGTCCAGCCATCTTGTCCTCCGTGAGCCTGAGTCCAGTCATCTTGTCCTCCTGTGAGTCTGAGCATGACCATCTTATCCTCCTTGAGCCTGAGTCCAGCCATCTTGTCCTCCGTGAGCCTGACTCTGGTCACCTTGTCCTCCCGTGAGCCTGAGTTCGGTCGTCATGTCCTCCAGTGAGTCTGAGTCCAGCCATCTTGTCCTCCATGAGCCTGAGTTCGGTCATCTTGTCATCCGGTGAGTCTGAGTCCAGCCATCTTGTCCTCCGTGAGCCTGAATCCGGTCATCTTGTCCTCCCATGAGTTTAAGTCTGGTCACCTTGTCCTCCCGTTAGCCTGAGCACAGCCATCTTGTCTTCCTGTGAGCCTGAGTCTGCTCATCTTGTCCTCCTGTGAGCCTGAGTCCGGTCATCTTGTCCTCCCGTGAGTCTGAGCACGGCCATCTTGTCCTCCGTGAGCCTGAGTCCGGTCATCTTGTCCTCCCGTGAGTCTGAGCACGGCCATCTTGTCCTCCGTGAGCCTGAGTCTGGTCATCTTGTCCTCCCGTGATATATCGGGTCTTATACGATTCATGACTTCTCTGTTTGTTACTCTTGCTGTCCCGGGCATAGACATCAGCTGTCGCCAGCAGCTCCATCGCATCAATCCTCCTGCTATCAGCTTTTTTTCGGATTCTCTCAATCCTACGGGTGAAGAGCGAAGTTTAAGTACAAGTAGTCGGGGTTTTCCTCATGATACAACTGGGGGAAGTCCTCGGGAAGACCGGCTGCTGATGCAACTCATGATGGAAGGAAAGGACTGCGCTGAACCAAAGCTCACATACTAGCAGCGTGGGATGTGTGCGGCATGAGTCCAGGGAAACCGGACATTGTGAAATGCAAAATGACAAGACTTCACAGTGATATTCTTGGGATTAGCGAATTGCACTGGACGGGTAATGGATATTTTCAGTCCGATGACCTCACATTGCGCTATGCCGGACACGAGGAAATCAAGAGGAATGGATTTGCCTTTACTACAAACAAGCAGAACTCAAAGGCCGTAGAAAGTCCTAGAACAATCAGTGACCGTATCATTGCTATCCGGATATGTGGTAAACCAGTGAACATCTCCGTCTTACAGGTCTGTGCCCAACGACGAATGCCGATGAGGAAACCATTGAAGATTTTTATGCCGACGTCCAGAAAACACTAAACGAAGGACATCATTTACATTATGGGCGATTTCAATTCCAAAGTCAGCAGCCAGAAGCGACCATCACAGGAAGATTTGGGCTTGGTGAAAGAAAGGAAGCCGGTGATCGACTGATACAGTACTGCCAAGACAATGGGCTCAGGATAGCAAATAGGTGGTTTATGCAACCCAAATGGCGACTGTACATGTGGACATCCCCCAAATGCCGACTGTACATGTGGACATCCCCCAAACGCAGACTGTACACGTGGACATCCCCCAAACGCAGACTGTACACGTGGGCATCCCCCAAATGGCGACTACACGTGGACATCCCCCAAACACAGACTGTACACGTGGACATCCCCCAAACGCAGACTGTACACGGGGACATCCCCCAAACACAGACTGTACACGTGGACATCCCCCAAATGCCGACTGTACACGTGGACATCTCCCAAACACCGACTGTGCACGGGGACATCCCCCAAACACAGACTGTACACGTGGGCATCCCCCAAACGCAGACTGTACACGTGGGCATCCCCCAAACACAGACTATACACGTGGACATCCCCCAAACACAGACTGTACACGTGGACATCCCCCAAATGCCAACTGTACACGTGGACATCCCCCAAACGCAGACTGTACACGTGGGCATCCCCCAAACACAGACTTTACACGTGGGCATCCCCCAAACACAGACTGTACACATGGACACCCTCCAAACGCAGACTGTACACGTGGACATCCCCCAAATGCAGACTGTACACGTGGACATCCCCCAAACACAGACTGTACACGTGGACATCCCCCAAATGCCGACTGTACACGTGGACATCTCCCAAACGCAGACTGTACACGTGGACATCCCCCAAATGCAGACTGTACACGTGGGCATCCCCCAAACACAGACTGTACACATGGACATCCCCCAAATGCCGACTGTACACGTGGACATCCCCCAAACGCAGACTGTACACGTGGACATCCCCCAAACGCTGACTGTACACGTGGACATCCTCCAAACACAGACTGTACACGTAAACATCCCCCAAATGCCGACTGTACATGTGGACATCTCCCAAACGCAGACTGTACACATGGACATCCCCCAAACGCAGACTGTACACATGGACATCCTCCAAATGCCGACTGTACACATGGACAACCCCCAAACGCCGACTGTACACATGGACATCCCCCAAATGCTGACTGTACACGTGGACATCCCCCAAATGCCGACTGTACACGTGGACATCCCCCAAATGCTGACTATACACATGGACATCCCCCAAACACCGACTGTACACGTGTACATCCCCCAAATGCAGACTGTACACGTAAACATCCCCAAATGCCGACTGTACACGTGTACATCCCCCAAACGCAGACTGTACATGTGGACATCCCCCAAATGCCGACTGTACACGTGGACATCCCCTAAACGCCGACTGTACACGTGGACATCCCCCAAACGCAGACTGTACACGTGGACATCCCCCAAACGCCGACTGTACACGTGCACATCCTCCAAACGCCGACTGTACACATGGACATCCCCCAAACGCAAACTGTACACGTGGACATCCCCTAAACCCCGACTGTACACGTGGACATCCCCCAAACGCCGACTGTACACGTGGACATCCCCCAAACGCCGACTGTACACGTGGACATCCCCCAAATGCAGACTGTACACGTGGACATCCCTCTAAATGCCGACTGTACACGTGGACATCCCTCTAAATGCCAACTGTACACGTGGACATCTCTCTAAATGCCAACTGTACACGTGGACATCAGCCAAACGCAGACTGTACACGTGGACATCCTGGTCCCCTCCATAATTGTCATACCTGTCTGTCCATGTGGATGCACTGTGCAAAGCTGTCACGTCTATTTTCTGTATGTGTGTTGCACAGCTGCAGCGTCTGAAGGGTTAACTCCCACAAAATCATCGCCTGTCAGCTCTGCTGCTGAATGTATCTATCCTGCTGTGCCATGTGGTACAAGTGAGGGTATAAATGTGAGTGTCTGAGAGCGGGAAGGGGTCTTCTCCTATCTGTGTTGGAGGAGGGTTCCATCTTACCTGCTGCTCGGACTAACACAGAGCCGCATGGGAGCACCATCAGCGTACATGTTGGTGAAGATGGAGGAAGAGGAGCGACATCCCGTAGCACACGGAGTGTGGATGAAGTAGGAGTGAGTCCATTACAGAGAAAGAGAGAGCGTACAACTCCTATCATCCTACCGCACATAATCCAGGCATCCGTTCACACTGCAGGCATTATTTTTCCTGTGTGGCCGCCCACCATTAGGATCCCCACACAGAGGTACATGATTGTGATCCCCACACAGAGGTACATGATTGTGATCCCCACACAGAGGTACGTGATTGTGACCCCCACGCGGATGATGTGCGGGGTGCATTTAAGCTGAGTCTTCTAAGTAATTTTGTCTTGCCAGAGGGTATGTGAGAGGATCTTGTCCTTGTACCTCCTCTGGAGTTTATATAATGTCCAGGACCGGTGACATATAGATAACGTGGACTATAGGGCCGTATTGTTCCTGCCAACCTCTGAGCTTCTGCTGTAACTGCTGCCGTGAATCTACCTGGAATTACCTGTTTATTAAAGTTTAGCTCAGTACAGTTTTACCGGCCTCCACCGTTCCTGAGGACCCGAGGTACCATACACGTGTCCAGTGTTAGAGTAACGTTGTGGGAACGGTGGCGTCACGACGTGATATACATATACAGACTTCCATAAAATATTCCCCCTGTGTTACCGCTCGGTTACACCGTGACAAGGACTAGGTCTCCGGCCATACCACGGTACGTGGGTTTGCAGCAGTGGGGTACTATATCCGCCCTTAGCCTGTTGTAGCTTGGTGTCTCTAACGGGGCGTCACAATCCCCCAATGGCTTCCATTGAAATCAGATTGATTACATCCTGTGTCATCATCGTTGGCGAAGTTCAGTCAACCTTTCCCGCCGCCGACTGCGGCGCTGACCGTGAACTCCATACAGCTAAGATCAAGAGCAAATTCAATAGCATTGAGAAGGGTCCGCCATTGAGAAACTCCAACACCTCTACAATCCCCCAATCACACACTATAGAGGAAGCAAACCGATTGGAACTGCTGGACACATCAGAGACGCATCCAGAGGAGCTCCGGCGCGATATACAGTCCACGGTATGGAAACAGTCAGCAAGCATCTCACCTATAGGAGGCAGGAAACACGACGCTATTGGTTGTCCGAGCGAACCCTGAGAACAGCCGATTAAAGAAGTGCAGCGAAGGCGGCCGGCCGCAAAGATCAGCAAGTGAATGCAATTCTCAGCGAGCGGCAAGGAGGGATGGACTGGATGAGCGCTGCAGACAACCGGAAGCAGAAGCCATGAAAGGCCGTATGTGAGGCCGATTCTCACCGGTCAAGATGGCCCGAAAACCCTTCATGGCAGCGGCCCAATCACAATCCAATGACATTTCGGAAGTTGAATTTCTATGGATCCTCAGCGCTGCGGCGCACTTGTGTTTTTCTTGCGCGTTTTTTTCCTACGATTGTTAATTGGACTTTCTAATGTTAAAAACGCACAAAAATCACACAAAAATGTCACCGACCTGCGATGGGTTTTTAACATTAGAAAGTCCCACTGACAATCGCGTAAAAAAAACGCGCAAGAAAAACACGCGTGTGCCGGGCCCTGTAGGTGCATTTACACGTTAGATTACCGGACACGAACAGTCGCTTGTTTTCCTAATATTTGGGTTCTGTAAATGCGATGGTTAGTCGGCTGTAGATCTGTCCGCATGTGCAGCCAGCCAATGCCAGCTGTATAAGGGTGAGCGAACATATTAACAGTCACTGGGCCCCATGAAGCCAATCCTCTGTCATGCGGTCATGGCTGTGAACAAGCGCCGGTGACCCGTCTTGCCCCTTTTCAGACCTTTAAGGCAGATTGTATAATTGAACATCTGCTGAATTGAGATTCTTCAGAAGTGCCATTGTTTGCAGAGCTGCCCTACTACGTATACCTACAATAGAGCTGCTGCTCTGCTCCATGCTTTACACTGCAGCTCTGCAGAATGAACGTTGAGAATAAGCACATGTCAGTACAAAGCAAATGAAAGCAATGCACCAGTGAGGTCACAACTTATGCCACAGGCTCGGCGTTGGCACCTGACTAACCTGGGCATGTGCCAGGAGCCAGGGAGAGCCCACTTCACTTGCTGGCCACAGGGGGCCCAGGCTGCTGGGTCAGGCACAGCAGTCAGGCCCCTCTGATTTTAATTTTAAGTGTTTATTTTAAAAGAAAAAAGGCTATGCTCATCTCCTCTGTCGCTCTCTGGCAGCTGTAATGGGCGTACTTATTCCCCGCTGACTTCCGGGTTTGGTGATCATGTGACAAAACACATAAAAACAAGGAGTTTAAGATGTCTGAGTATCAACTTTGACAGAGACAACTTGTGGCCGGGAGAAGTCGTCATGGCAGTCTGGGTCGGATGCAAAAGAATAGGGAATCTGAATGACTCCAGTCAGCAAGGAGGTCAGCTGTGATTACTGGATACAACGGTACTGTAATCACTTGTACAGCCTGCAGAGCGCCTGTGTACAGCCCGTATCTACCAGTATATGGTCACTTTATGCACCATTGCAGATATACTGCTGCATGTGTCGTGACACGCAGCAAAGGAGCCCACTGAGACTGTCGCCCAAGGGCCCGCAGAAACCTGCAGCCGTCTCTGTCAGCACCAAAATCCTTCTTCCCAATATTTGTCAGTTCTTGTCCAAAGCTTATAGGATTGTGGGCACCAAACCCAACGTTGTGACAGACACTGGCTGGGCCCTGCCCAAAGCCACATTATTAAAGCTACACCCAACTGATGTGAAGTAGCTCCTGGGTACAATGCACAATGTAGAACCTGCGGGCGCCCCCTTCGGCTGTGGTCCCCAGGAAGGAAGCCAGCACATTTGGCCTTATCCATTACTTGCCTTCCCCCGAGGGCGAGTCTGTAAACGATGGAGGTTTGGCAGAGGGGGCCTCGGTCACCTATATTTCTTTGGACAGAGCTGTTGGCCTCGTACGTGGGCCGGCCGGGGTGATCATCTGGCCAATCGGATGTGAGTGCAGCCGGACTGTTGCCATCTTTGGGTTGCGTCGGCGGGCAGTATTCCTTGGACACCTGCTTGCCCGTGGGCTCCTCCATATCGTGTCACTTGTTTGAGATGTTTATTTGCGTTCTGGAATGGGTTAAACCGGATCTAGTTCCATCATTCACTCCCTGGACCACTTCCTGTTCGTGGGCCCATGTGACAGCAACAGGGGTGCCTTTATTACTGGATAGCTTCCATTTTTCATGCATTGCTTGGTGTCCCCTCGTCCGCAGAGATCACGGAGGTTCGGCAACAATCCTTGATTTCTGGGTAACTGATTTACTGGCCATGATTGTCCGGTTGCCCCAGGATTGGATTTGGTGGAGGGCTTCTGTTCGGTGTCTAAGGTCCCCCTCCGCCACATGTAATCCCTGCTGCGTCTGCTGGTTTTCACCTCCCGGGTTATACCGATGGGCTGGATTTTCTCCCATTACCCATCGCTAGGAACCCAGTGGGGGTGACCGCTCCAGGACACCGGTGGAGGCTGACCGCACCCCTCAAGGCTGATTTGCGCATATTGAAGGCATTCCTGCATTCATATCATGTCCGGCTGCTGAGGTTTCCAATTGAACCATTCATTGACACATCTAGGGCTCCGAGCTTCATTCCAATAGGAGTAGTTTGTTCTCCCACAGCCTTGTGAATGGCAGGAGTCAGGCTTGTGCCGGAACCTGATGTTGCTGGAGCTGTTCTCCATTGTGGCTGCAGTGGAAATTTGGGGGAAGAATTTTAGCAACCGCTGGGAGCGCCTCAGGACACGTTCACATTAATATGCCATCTTCTTCCTCCTTGCCCATCAGGTACTTCAGTGCTGGGAGCTGAACATTGGGTTTTGGGCACGGCACATTGGGTGTCAAAAATAGAGTTACTGACTCTTTGTCACATTTCCATTGGCGGGATTTCCGGGATCTTCATGCGAGGTGCCCATGCCCTGCCTATCTATGGCACCTGCTGTTGCTGAGGTCCTCAATTTCTCCTGCCAGTT
This sequence comes from Eleutherodactylus coqui, assembly GCF_035609145.1. Classification (NCBI taxonomy): domain Eukaryota; kingdom Metazoa; phylum Chordata; class Amphibia; order Anura; family Eleutherodactylidae; genus Eleutherodactylus; species Eleutherodactylus coqui. The sequence goes on along the minus strand of NC_089846.1, from coordinate 3,672,185 downwards.
GGCAGCATCATGGTAAGGCCTGGGCGGAGTGGCTGTCCTTGGTTCAGGGGCCGGATGTGTCTGGGTCAGATCAGCTCCCCTTGGAAGTGATCCTCGAGTTTATGTTGTGCAGAAAAATGGGCTTCAGGACTTGTTGCCTAGCGTCAGTCATCAGGTGCAGGCTAGTACTTCCAGATTCTGGGCTGGGTGGATGTATACCCTATGCACTATTGTGTCACTAGATTTTTGGAGCTGTGTTCCACCCCTTTTGAATTTTCCCTTTTTTCTGTTAGTTTTGCCCTCGCCTTTTATGAGGCCTTACGGGTGGGTCAATTGGTCCCTTTGGCGGCTTCCCGCCCTGGTGGTTTGCATCCAGAGGATGTGTTGTTAGCGCTTGTGGGTCCGTGGGTCCAAAATTGACTCTTGGCAAGGGTGCGTGGGTGCGCTGTCCTTGTTGGCACCCTTCGGCTTGTCAAGCATTTTTTCAGAGTTTGAATTTTAGGTGTTAATTTTTTGGTTCATTCTGCTAATCCCGTGTCGTGGCCCCAAGGATACATATGTGGCCCTTCCATAACTGTTCATCCGTGTCGTGGCCCCAAGGATACATATGTGGCCCCTCCATAACTGTTCATCTGTGTCGTGGCCCCAAGGATACATATGTGGCCCCTCCACAACTATTCATCCATGTCGTGGCCCGAAGGCTACATATGTGGCCCCTCCATAACTGTTCATCCATGTAGTGGCCCCAAGGATACATATGTGGCCCCTCCATAACTGTTCATATATGTGTCCCTAAATGTCTGTCAGGTCTTTAATGTGGATGCTCTGTGTGATTGTCTTGTCAGTGATTTATGTGTATTGCACAGCTGCAGCGCACAAGAGGTTAACGTCTAGGTATGTCTGGAAAATGTAACAGTTTGTGTGTATCCAATGTTGTCACAGGAGCGTGAAAGATATATGTGTTTGCAAGATGTGCAAAGAGAGAGTTGTTGTTTGTAGGAGTCTTGAGTCTTTGCCAAGCAGTCAGTGTAGTCTGCCCGCCAGACAAGTGAGTCTGCCAGTCTACCCAAGACATCCCCACCAAGGCCTTTCCAATATGGCAGAAGCGGAGCGATATGTCCATCTACTTTGAATGGAGAACACCCCATCTTATCCCCGTTGGCATTGAGTTTAGAAGCTGCCATGGAAGGACTGAGAGAGTGCCCTCAGGGCTCCACCCACCAGCGATATTTGTCCCTGCGATGCGACAGCGATGATTATGAATCCAGTGATTTTTAATGGTTTTATACTCATTTGTGATGTTTCAGCAGAGCTTCGCAGCGCAGAGAAGAAATCTGCAATATGGCCAGTGTCTTCAATGGGGCCGGCAGCAGCGCTAGCCACATAGAAAACATAGGGAGGATACCGCGGACTTCTGTCACAGCTGTGGTAGGAGTTTCCTTCATCCCCGTAGCATAATTTTTGGGGAAGGGCTTGAAATATAAGCCCTTTCCTGAAAATCATCCCCAGCTGGTTAAAAAAAGCAAAAAAAAAAACTTTACTCACCTCTCAGACGCGTCCTCCGGCTGGCTCCCCTGCACTGCTTTCCAGCACTTTCAGCAGACGGGGATTTAAAAATCTCCGCCTCCTGAAAGGGCTGTGCTGATTGGCTGAGCGCTCAGCCAATTACATGCAGGCTATTCATTGATAAATTTCTTTGGTATTGATGCGGCGTGGGCGGGTCTTCCAGAGTCAGAGGTGATGAAGATTCGGAGATGGCGATTGGCCAGTTTTGCAATGTATATCAGGCCAAAACTGTTGCTTTAGTATACACGACCTAACTTTTTGTTTGTAGATTCCAGTAGCTCGGTGGTTTGGGTTCTTGGCATTCCAACGTGCCGAGAGAAGGTCTGGTGGCAAAAATTTGGGCTTCCAAATGATGGATGTACAGTAGGCTGTAGTCAACCCATAAGTCATCAACATCAGCCAAGGGGCAGTGAGACGGGTTGTCCTGGTCATTCAGGCAGGCGGAGGTGACTTCTGCTCCCTGCGGGTTGCCAACCTCCTGACAATAATGAGGTCTGATTTGAAGCATTTCCTTGGATAGATTGGCAAGATGCAAGGGAAGCCCGGCTGGTAGAGAAAGAACGGACCACCATTAATTCCTGTATCTCTAGATTTATGCGTTCCTGGCATGGAATAGTGGTCGGCAACATTTACAAGAGGGTGAGGACACTAATTGGATGCGCACAGATGGTGCCCATATAAATGACACAGCCTCGGGCATATTCCTGTCGGACCTTCAGGATGGTGCGCAGCGAGCCCTGCTTTTGCTGGGTGGGGGTCGGAGTGCCGTGTAGGGTTACACAACCTCCTCTGTGGTGGTGTGTGGTGAGAAATGGGGAAGTTGGAGCTTGGAAGGCGGACTGGCACGTGGCCGACCCCCTGGTCGCTGTTTGGCTTCCACAAAAATGGTAGTTTAAGCAATAAAAAAAATGGTAATGTTTAATGTAAAAGTTAGTAAATGCTGCCCAGCTCAGCGCCTGCAAAACAATAACGGGATCCGTGGGATTATTTTGGTTACCCAATGGTAAATGAAGGGGTTAGGTGCGTGCTGACATCCCATCCATCTGAAAGGCATGTGACTAGATAAGGAGCGCCCCGGACTGAGGGGGTTGTAGTGGTGTTGGAGCTGGGAGGGCGGACTTCCCGGGGTGCCCTCCCCCCACTCCCCCCCCCCCCTGTCGGCATTTTACTTCCAAGAAAATGGAGATTTATGCAATAAAAAAAGTTAGTAAATGTTGAGTTATAGGGTTAGTGAACGCCGTGACCGACTCCCAACCGCACAAGTATATTGATGGTTGTGCGATTACTTTGGCTACCGGCGCAGTTGCCTGATGGTAAATGAAGGGGTTAATTGGGTGCTGACATCCCATCCATCTCTTATGACTGGTAGGAGCGATGAGCCCTCAGATGACCGTATGAAGATGAACATTGTGAAGGCTCATTCCAAGAGAAGGCGTCTAACCAAACCCCGTCGGAGCTTTGTGGTAACACTGTGCAAGCACGGCGCTCATTGTCCTCCGTCAGCGTCTTAATCCCTTAAAGCCGTCCGTCTCAACTGATCAATGCAAGAAAAACAAAGTAGAAAAAACATCTTGAGTAAGAATTTCTAAGGAAGTTGCCCTCAACGTAATGCGAGAGGAAAACCCGTAGACTGCGGCCACCACACCAGTATACTGCATACCTGCCCACTATTGACCCATAATAGTAACCCCCCAACACAGATATAGGAAATAGTAACCCCGTTAGAGGCCTCAGTAGTAATAGTGTCCCCCACAGTAGCCCCAGTAGTAATAGTATCCCCCATAGTGGCCCCAGTAGTAATAGTGACCCCCCAATAGTAATAGTGTCCCCCACAGTGGCCCCAGTAGTAATAGTGACCCCCATAGTGGCCCCAGTAGTAATAGTGATTCCCATAGTGGCCCCAGTAGTAATAGTGATCCCCACAGTGACCCCAGTAGTAATAGCAACTCCCCTGTTGGCCTCTGGCCAACCAGCATCCCTACAGTTTTTCCACTCACCCCACCTGCAGCCGCAGCCCGGAAATAGCAGCCGCTGCTGAGTCTGTGACCTTTACCTCTCATGTCTGTGCTGCATACAGGGCGGTGCATGCGGACGCCGGGGGTCAGTGGTCACAGACTGCACTGCCGGACCAAAGCTGCAGGTGAGGTGTGTAGAACACCTGTTAGGTTTGAAGCACGACCTGCCGAACACATAAAATGAGGCAACAAGGTGGATTCGGGCCGCAGGCCTTGTGTTTGACGTTGGGAACTCTATTACTACTGAGGCCACTGTGGGGATCACTATTACTACTGGAGCCACAACTGAGATCACTATGACTTATGAGGCCACTATAGGGAACACAATTACTACTGAGGCCACTATGGGGGACACTATTACTACTGATGCCACTGAGGGCGTTACTATTACTACTGAGGCCACTGTGGAGGACACTATTGTTACTGAGTCCATTATGGGGATCACTATTACTACTGAGGCCATTATGGGGATAACTATTACTACTGAGCCCACTGTGGGGGACACTATTGCTATTTGGGCCACTATGGGGATCCCTATTACTACTGAGGCTAGTGTGGGCTCACTACTGCTACTGGGGCCATTATGGGGATCACTATTACTACTGGGACCACTATGGGGGTCACTATTACTACTGAGGCTAGTGTGGGATCACTATTACTACTGGGACCACTATGGAGATCATTATGACTGCTGAAGCCACTGTAGGGGACACTATTACTACTGGGGCCATTGTGGGGATCACTATTACTACTGGGGCCACAATTGAGATCACTATGACTTATGAGGCCACTATGGGGATCACTATTACTACTGGGGCCACTATGGGGGACACTTACCACTGGGGCCACTATAGGGAACACAATTACTACTGAGGCCACTATGGGGGACACTATTACTACTGAGGCCACTGAGGGGGTTACTATTACTACTGAGGCCACTGCGGAGGACACTATTGTTACTGAGTCCATTATGGGGATCACTATTACTACTGAGGCCATTATGGGGATAACTATTACTACTGAGCCCACTGTGGGGGACACTATTGCTATTTGGGCCACTATGGGGATCCCTATTACTACTGAGGCTAGTGTGGGCTCACTATTGCTACTGGGGCCATTATGGGGATCACTATTACTACTGGGACCACTATGGAGATCATTATGACTGCTGAGGCCACTGTAGGGGACACTATTACTACTGGGGCCATTATGGGGATCACAGTAATAGTGATCTTCATAGAGGCCCCAGTAGTAATAGAGACTCTGTTAGTTAATGGCCCCAGTAATAAAAGTGAATAGTGTCCCCAGTAGTAATAGTGACTCTGTTAGTGGCCCCAGTCTTAATAGTACCCCCGTAGTGGACCTCCAGCCATCTGGCAATTATTTAAATCACTTGTTGTCAGCAGGGTTATTGGGAGGGATAATGGTTACGTTTGGGGACTATTGTTCCTGAGCTATATAATCATGCCTCCAAACTTCCATATTCTGCAGGAGAGTCCTGGACTTGAGACTCTGTCCCACAGTCCTGGATGGCAGGAGACATGTCCCTCCTCCCTCCAGACAAGCAGAACCCAGATGCTGGTGGAGAGGTCAAAGGTCACACTGATTATAGCAACAGCACTACGGCCTCTGGAACTACAAGTTGGTGAAATGCTTGTCGGGTGGCTTGGGGTCCACTATGTGTGTCACTATTACTACTGGGGCTGCTATGATCAGGTCACTATCATTGCTGGGGGTCACTAGTACTGCTGGAGTTACTAAGAGGAGTTGCTATTACTGCTGGGGTCACGTTGGGGGGGGGGGGGTCACTATTACCACTAGGGCCACTATTACTACAGGGTCCATTATGGGGGGGGGGGTCACTATTACTACTGGGGCCAATTTGGGGGTGGGGGGGCACTATTACCACTAGGGCCACTATCACTACAGGGTCCATTATGGGGGGGTCACTATTACTACTGAGGCCACTATTGGGGTCACTATTACTACTGGGGCCATTATGGGGATCACTATTACTACTGGGGCCACAATTGAGATCACTATGACTTATGAGACCACTATGGGGATCACTATTACTACTGGGGCCACTATTGGGGTCACTATTACTACTGGGGCCTCTTTGGGGGGGCACTATTACCACTAGGGCTACTATGGGGGCAGTATTACTACAGGGTCCACTATAGGGGGGTCACTATTACCAGTGAGGCCACTTTGGGGGGTTACTTTGTGTACAAGGGGCGTGGCCTGTCCTATAGATTTGTCTCTACAATTGTTCCTCTTTGCGGTGTTCAGAGGTTGGGTGGTTCAGTCACACCGATCATCACCCACTTACCTGCCCAGCTTTGGTTGACGGTTGGATTGTGCAGCCAGTAGGGTTAAGGAGATGCTACTTACATTTCTCTGCACTTTCTGTAAGCAAAATTTCTCAAAAATGACCCTGATTTTGCCTTTCATCATGTCTTCTACTCCAATACTCTTGTACTCCAACAGCTGCTTTCATGCTTCTGCTAGGAATCGGAGGGATTGCTCACTATCTGATATTACGTGGGGCGTCCACGGGAAGGGTACTGATTTTGGAATGGTGCCCAGAGGTCCCAGTGAAGTGTTGTGGCTCCCGTGGACGCCCACCGGTCATCCTCTGGCGTGGCTTGTATTTGTGGCTGCTGCATTCCAGATATAATGTATTCCATCGAACGCCCTGGAGCTTGTACGCCGGGTACTTTGCCTTGGAAGGCTCGGCCCAGCACTTGTGTTTGCCTATTACAATGGGTAAATATCACGACTGATAACGGCTCCCTGGAGCTCTGACTCTTTCAGGTCTCTGACTTCTATAATTCTATATTTGTAGGGGTTACAAAACTTTTGCAAAATGGTCATCCTTCCTATTTCTGAACGCCAAAACATTTTGGCCCCTTGACTTCTTGCAGCCATTATATTAAAGCTCTTGTCTAGGACTCATCAACCCCGGATGAGCTGAACACTGAACTAATCCTACCACAGTTAGCCTTACCGGGGCCTTTTAACACCCCTGGACTGCCCCAGGACTTTCCCTCAGTCTGTTTGACACCTTTTGGGTGTTCCTTGGTGTTTCCCTCAGGCTCTTAAACCCTGGGCCTAGTGGAGGCCTTCAATCCTGGAGCTCAAGTGGGCTGATCGTCCCAAAGGGAGGAGGAGATTGCCATCGGACCACTTTACCTATCCGACAACTTGCACATTGGGCTGTAACACCCCACAAGAGGTTCCCAAGTTCAGAGGCTGTGTAATGGCCCAGAGTTTGGGGTCTCCTCCGGCACCTCAGAACACGTTTTATGTTTGTCTTGTATTACTGTCTTAAATGTGGAATGCATCAGATTTAGGTGTATTGGAGTTTGCCGGCATGAAAGGGTTAACGTCTGGTCATGTCTGGTGTTTATTGGTCTGTGTCCACGTGATGTGATGAGTTGAGTGAGAGATGTCTAAAGCTAATTAGAAGTGAGTTGGAGTTGAGAAGAGAGAGGAGTTAAGAGAGGAGAGATGGAGGAAGCGGAGAGATGATCTGCCGCTCATGCCAGAGCCCAGCTATACCAGGAACCCTCCTTCTAGAAGTTGCCCTTAAGGAGTATGAAAGCCTGGATATAACGGAAACGTGTGGGAGTGCAAGAACCGCATGTAACCGGAGAGAGAGAAGCCGCAAGTGTGCGAGGAAAGTGAGTGTCTGGCAGTAGTGAGAGTTTGGCCATGAGATAGATCCTACAGATAACTAGGACTGTGGATGCATAATGCCCCGGGACCCTCACTGCTTCTACACTCTACAAGTTGTTTTGTGCAAGAACTGTTTAATTGTTACTTCATCAAAAGGTTAAGGAAACAGACAGGACCGAACGTTCCTGATTCTCGTTCAGAATATACCCTTTGTGTGTGAACTAACTTATTCAAGTTGGGTGATCTGCTGCAGAAAATGGAACGTTGGCGTCACAGTGACAAACAGGGCTAAAAGGTAACTCAGGTTACTCATTGTGATCCCTCCTAGTCAGTTATGGGGTTGGGTTCTTAGCCACCCGTAGGTTGGAGACGGTAGAGCCCCGTGAAAAGGTTATTTCTCTACCTTCAACCCTCATGTGGTGAAAAATGGAAGCTGAGGAGAGGTATCCTAATGTCCCATCCCAGGACTCCTACCTAGAGAGTGAGTGGAGAAAGTAGCTTGAACACTGCACGGCGGGCTCCTAAGTTCAAGTGAGTGTCTGTGGAGTGTTCTGTCCACCTCGGTGTGTCTCTCCAAGAGCAGAGCCTTACACATAACTCAGCCTGTAAGCCCAGTGTTATCCTGTGTCCTGGAGGGTGTGTGTGTCTAGGACGGGAGTCATATTGATAACTAGGACTGTAGGCCCAGTGTCATCCTGTGTCCTGGAGGGTGTGTGTCTCTAGGACCGGAGTCATACAGATAACCTAGACTGTAGGCCAGGTGTCATCCTGTGTCCCGGATTGTGTGTGTCCAGGAGCGGAGTCATACAGATAACTAGGACTGTAGGCCCGGTTCATCCTGTGTTCTCCTCCCTGACTTTGCTTAACTGTTCTTCTTGCAATGTTGTGTGAAAGTTCCCTTTGAAGAAGTAAAGTTCCAGTCACTGCCCGTTCCCAATGATTGAGGTATTCTACTTTAACTGTGTGTGTATTCTATTGTTTTCTCTCTGGACAAACCAACGGTGTGAAGGAACGGTGGCGTCACAGTGACAACTTCTTCAGTCCACTACACACCTATACAGGTAACTGCTGTCCCAGCCTTGCCTGGAAGACGCCTTGCGGTGCCTTGGCTCAGGCCATATGCATCCCTCTGGGGAGGAGTTTGGTAGAGCCACCGTGACAAGTGCCATCTCTACCTCCACCATCTCCTCAGTGTTGTACCTCGTGTCTTGGTCGCTGCGGGACGTTACAAGTAACCCTCTTTTTTTGGCATCACCAACAGGATAAAACACCTCTGTGCCGCATCCACGTGCCTGTGTTACCGCAAGAATCCAATTTTTCTTGTGGTGTGTTGGGAGAGAATTCATATTACCTGCCAGCAGCGGTGATCCAGCGCATACTATAAACGCTATCCCGGGGAGAGGTAATAAGGGCAAAAAGGGCTTGTGCAGGTAAAAGGGTGAAGAGACAAAGAGGACGATGCGTCTGAGACTATCAGGAGGGGGTTATAAAGACACATATTAGATAAAGCCAAAAAGAAGTAGAAAAAAGAACGAGAGAAGATCCTGTGAAAAACCGCATTACATCAGGAAGCAAAAAGGCAGTAAATAAAGTCATATCCTCAACATCATTTAATAATCATTTCTACGGGATTAAAAGCCTATTCTGTAGGTGCCTGCCAAATTAGAGGCGGACGATAGTCTATGGAAGAGTCGTGATCAAGGCGTTCTATGGGGAGCCAGAGGAAACAGAAGTTTGTCAGATCCCATTGGTTAACACAAAAGGGCTTCTATGAATGCGGTAATACACGCTGCAGTATGTGGCATCCGGCAATGGAGAAGGAAAGTCAGTAACAGCCAAGAAACGAGAGGATTTAATATAAGTTTATTAACGTCATATATTATAGAATGTACAATATGGAGGCCGGACAACGAGGAAACGGAAGACGCGTACATCAGGAACATGAAACATTCCAAGTCATGTAGTTGGGATCTCAGGCTACGCCCAGGACAAGAAGCATCCATGACAGCCCCAATACTACTGGGGAGAGGATCCACAACTATGGCCGCTGTTGCCCAGGGACTCACCGACCTCCCCCCCACCAGAGCAGTGCCTGGATGAATCAGGAGCCGGCACCGCTGCGGGGCCTGTCCGCCCAATGTGCACATTTAAAGTGCCTGAGGCCCTTGTACAAGCGGACCACCCGCCTTGGATCTAGATTCATCAAAATAAATTAGGGGTGAAAGACTGCCCTCCAGGTCTACTAAAACAGTTCATATGTGACTACGGGGATCAAAATGTTGCCTTTTACTTTATGTGAGCTCTACCCCCAAGTACCATACCCTCCATTAAGACAGTCACATAGTGGGCTTGCCCCATCACCCATCATCATTAGGGATATGTCTTCCTCAGAGGAGGACTCACTGGCTGTTTCACACTCTACTTCTCACCATAGCCAGTCAGGTTGGATGGATGAGTGTGATGCAGAGGTGCGCAGTCTCACACAAGCTAGCCCTTCTGAGAGTTCCGTCATTGAGATCAGTTCGAGGGAAAGTCATCCAGCAACTACCAGCTCCTGTTTGAATGTGACCGCGCAAATGGCTTGAATGTTCCCTAACGTGCGTCTTTTGTGCCAGTGTCTGTCTACCATCCTAACTGTCCCAGTAGGTGGGGCATCCTTGTCACCTAATCCTCTAGTCCCAGATATGGGGGTATTGACTTAAGCTACCACCGGCCACGAAGTCTTTGGCTTTTCAGAGAAAGTGATGGTCATTCCACTTGTCTCTTGTTTTTCCTACCCTTCTCTATTCTCTAGTACCACATCAGTGTTGTATTCTTTTTTTTCAGAGGAAGTGATGTTCATTCCACTTGCTTCGTATCTTTTGTCTTTGGGGAGAAGAGTCATGGACTTGCCCCATAGCTATGCTAGTATAACCTGAATTCAGTTCAGCCTAGCAGAAGTTCCTTCGTGGTTTGGGCCAAAACCATTTCATAAACACTGTCATAATGTAGTGCCTTACTAAGAAAGTGACAGTCTTCAGGTGTCTCAGAACACTACAGTGGGTTAATTTTCTGTATAAATAATCGGAGGGTAGGAGCTGTGTTTATAGGTTCAGTCTTGCACACTCCGTGACTGCGCAGTGTTCCTACAGGTGAACTGGATTAGTACACTGAGATATCCTTACTCCAGATATTACACACTGTTTTGGAGGTGCCAGGGTGGGCTTATTTTAAGTAGGGGGGAATGTAGTGGCCCAAAGTCTATATATCTGGCCCCTCCATAATAGTCATACATGTCATGTCTTCAGTGTGAATGCTCTGTGCAAATAGTTTTGTCTTTAGTTATGTGTATTGCACAGCTGCAGCATGTGAGAGGTTAATGTCTATGAATGTCTGGAAATTGTAACCAATTGTCTTATCACGTAATGTTGTATAATATATATATATGTTATTGCAAGAGGAGAGAGGAGTAAGTCAGAGGTTACCTTGCTTCAATGGTTGAGAGTGGAGTGCTAGCGACATGGGGTACCTTCAACCCTCGTGTTGAAGAATGGAAGCTGAGGAGAGGTATCCTGAGGTCCCATCCCAGGACCCCTACCTAGAGAGTAAGTGAAGAAAGGAGCCCGCCATGCAGTATTCAAGCTACTAAGCGCAAGTGAGTGTCTGCAGAGTGTTCTTTCCACCTCCGACGTGTCTGTCCACGAGCGGAGTCATACAGATAACTAGGACTGTAGGCCCGGTTCATCCTGTGTTCTCCTCCCTGACCTTGCTTAACTGTTCTTCCTGCACTGGTGTGTGAAAGTTCCCTTTGAAGAAGTAAAGTTCTAGTCACTGCCCGTTTCCAGTGATTGACTTATTCAACCTTAATTGGGTGTGTATTCTATTGTTTTCCCGCCAGGCAACCAACGGTGTGAAGGAACGGTGGCGGCATGAATGACAACTTCTTCATCCCACTACACATCTATACAGGTAACCGCTGTCCCAGCCTTGCCTGGAAGACGCCTACCAGTACTTGGGCCGAGGTTCTGTGCGTCCCTGTGCGGAGGAATTTGGTAAAGCCACCGTGACAAGTGCCATCTCTACCCCCGCCATTTCCTCCGCGTTGTTCCTCATGTCTTGGTGGCTGCGAGACGTTACACAAGCAAAGACTCAAAACCGCCATATACCCCGCAGTCCACAGCGGAGAACGGGCCATGGCTTACTGACCAAGAACATGAAGCAAAAGAATCCTCACGCAGGGACATCTCGCTCCACATGCGGGGCTTGGTTTTTCCGAGGCGCTGGGGTGGTACAATCAGTGGACCTCACTACTCTTATCTCGTTGGCCTTAGGCTTGGCACTTCAAAGGCACCCACAGTCTACTTTCAATGTCTCTATCCTGACTCACCATGCCCAGGGGAGGGCACTGCCCACCAATTTTTACCACACCCTGGTTGCCAGGGTGAGGGGGATCATTTTGCGCCAGCCACAGGTTGTCCTCTCCATCTCCCAGGGAGCACAATGTTAAAACAAATGTTATCAAACAACAATACTTAAAGGAACAATGCACAAAATGTTCATGTCAGTGCGACAGTTTTTGTGACACCCTCTTACACACAAACAGTCCTTGAAAAACCTACCACCCCTTCTGGTCCCTGTTCCTGCCAGCCAACAGTCGCACCCTTTACATTTTAAGCCAACATCAAGTTTAATAAACTATTTAAACCCCCTTTTATAATTAAGCGAGTCGTCCACCAGATAGGAAGCAGAGTCAAAACTGTGGAGCCTCCGCAAGCCGCTAGGCTAGAATTCAATATGGCGACCACAAGGATTTGGCTCCCATGAATCTCCAGAAAAGGAACATTTGGAGACCGCCGAGTGACTGGTTACACGCAATCAATCACCAATACGGGTCGTTGCTTCCATTTGGCTTATCCTTATTCTAACAGTGGAAACCGCCTGCGTCTCCACTCTGCAAATGATCGCCAGAAGGCGTCTGATCATTCCCTAACTGGGAACACGAGCTGCATGTGCTTCCGGCAGCCTTAGTCCTGCTACCCGGGTAAAAAAGCCAGACCCTTACTACCGAGTGGCTGACAGCTACGGGGACAGCGGCTCTGAGAGGGGTGCTAAGCCCCGCCCCCTCCCAGTACAAGATGCAGCCGGGAGAGTGGGATGGGGAGCAGTGAAGAGGCGCTGTGGGTGCCCCTCCACCGGCCCAGTGTCACCTGGTGCGCTGGTTCAAGCCCCATCAGACAGCAGGGAGCAGAAAAGTGCTTATAAACTGTTGGAGAGAGGGAATTCAACGCCCCCTTGGTGATGCAGGTGGTAACGCGGCTGGCACATCACTGCCCCTCTGTAGGGATGGGGAAACAGAGCTGATCGTCCCCTCACCAGCCCGTACGCTCTTAGCGGGGGCCACATGGGGAGCACTATTACTATTGGGGACCATATGGAGAGTGCTATTACTATTGGGGGCCACATGGAGAGTCCTTTTACTATTGGGGGCCACATGGAGAGTGCTTTTACTATTGGGGGCCATGTGGGGAGCACTATTACTATTGGGGTCCACATGGGGAGCGCTATTACTATTGGGCGCCACATGGAGAGTGCTATTACTATTTGGGGCCACATGTGGAGCACCATTAGTATTGGGGGCCACATGGAGAGTGCTATTACTATTGGGGGCTACATGTGGAGCACTATTAGTATTGGGGGCCATATGGAGAATGCTATTACTATTAGGGGCAACATGGGGAGCACTATTACTATTGGGGGCCACATGGAGAGTGCTATTACAATTGGGGGGCAACATGGGGAGCACTATTAGTATTGAGGGCCATATGGAGAATGCTATTACTATTAGGGGCAACATGGGGAGCACTATTACTATTTGGCAGCCACATTGAGAGTGCTATTACAATTGGGGGGCCACATGGGGAGCACTATTAGTATTGGGGGCCAAATGGAGACTACTATTACTATTGGGAGCCACATGGGGACCACTATTAGTATAGGAGGGCCACATGCAGAATGCTATTACTATTGGGGGCCACATGGGTAGCGCTATTAGTATTGGGGGCCAAATGTAGAATGCTATTACTATTGGGGGCCACATGGTGAGTACTATTAGTATTGGGGGCTACATGGAGAATACTATTACTATTGGGGGCTACATGGGGAGCGCTTTTAGTATTGGGGAGCAAAAAGGAGAATGCTATTACTATTGGGGGTCACATGGGGAGCACTATTAGTATTGGGGGCCACATGGAGAATGCTATTACTATTGTGGGCCACATAGGGAGCACTATTAGTATTGGGGGTCACATGGAGAATGCTATTACTATTAGGGCCCACATGGGGAGCACTATTACAATTGGGAACCACATGGGGAGCACTACTAGTATTGGGGGCCAAATGGGGACTACTATTATAATTGGGGGCCACATGGAGAGTGCTATTACAATTGGGAGCCACATGGGGAGCACTATTACAATTGGGGGCCACATGGGGAGCACTACTAGTATTGGGGGCCAAATGGAGACTACTATTATACTTGGGGGCTACATGGGGAGCGCTATTAGTATTGGGCATCAAAAAGGAGAATGCTATTACTATTGGGGGTCACATGTGGAGCACTATTAGTTTTGGGGGCCACATGGAGAATGCTATTACTATTGTGGGCCACATAGGGAGCACTATTACAATTGGGAGCCACATGGGGACCACTATTAGTATTGGAGGGCCACATGGAGAATGCTATTACTATTGGGGGCCACATATGTAGCCTATTAGTATTGGAGGGCCACATGGAGAATGCTATTACTATTGGGGGCCACATGGGTAGCGCTATTAGTATTGAGGGCCAAATGTAGAATGCTATTACTATTGGGGGCCACATGGTGAGTACTATTAGTATTGGGGGCTACATGGAGAATGCTATTACTATTGAGGGCTACATGGGGAGCGCTATTAGTATTGGGGAGCAAAAAGGAGAATGCTATTACTATTGGGGGTCACATGGGGAGCACTATTAGTATTGGGGGCCACATGGAGAATGCTATTACTATTGTGGGCCACATAGGGAGCACTATTAGTATTGGGGGCCACATGGAGAATGCTATTACTATTGGGGGCCACATGGGGAGCACTATTACAATTGGGGGCCACATGGGAAGCACTACTAGTATTGGGGGCCAAATGGAGACTACTATTATAATTGGGGGCCACATGGGGAGCACAATTAGTATTGAATGCCACATGTAGACTACTATTACTATTGGGAGCCACATGGGGAGCACTATTAGTATTGGGGGCCACATGGGGAGCACTATAAGTATTGGGGGCCAGAAGGAGAATGCTATTACTATTGGGGGCCACCAGGAGAATGCTATTACTATTGGTGGCCACATAGGGAGCACTATTAGAATTGGGGGCCATATGGAGAATGCTATTACAATTGGGGGCCACAAGGGGAGCACTATTAGTATTGGGACCACATGGAGAGTGCTTTGACCATTGGGGGCCACATGGGGAGCAGTATTAGTGACAGTTAAAAATAGATTTTGGAGGAGCTGGACAGGAAGTCTGAACGGGAAGTGCAACACATAACAGGCGCAGCGGAGTCCTCAGAATGAAGAGCAGAAAATAAGGAGGACTGCAGGCTGAAGCTGTTGTGATGGATGTAGTATATGGTAGATGGTCTGGACTGCAGGCGGCCGGTTCACCCCGGACTCTTCTCTTGTGAAGCTGTTGTGATGGATGTAGTATATGGTGGAAGGTCTGGACTGCCGGCGGTTGGTTCACCCCGGACTCTTCTCCTGTGAAGCTGTTGTGATGGATGTAGTATGCGGTGGAAGGTCTGGACTGCAGGCGGCCGGTTCACCCCGGACTCTTCTCCTGTGAAGCTGTTGTGGTGGATGTAGTATATGGGGGAAGGTCTGGGCTGCAGGTGGCTGGTTCACCCCAGATTCTTCTCCTGTGAAGCTGTTGTGATGGATGTAGTATGCGGTGGAAGGTCTGGACTGCAGGCGGTCGGTTCACCCCGGACTCTTCTACTGTGAAGCCATGCTGTTGTGATAGATGTAGTATATGGTGGAAGGTCTATCCTGCAGGTGGCCGGTTCACCCCAGATTCTTCTCCTGTGAAGCTGTTGTGATGGATGTAGTATATGGTGGAAGGTATGGACTGCAGGCGACTGGTTCACCCCGGACTCTTCTCCTCTGAAGCTGTTGTGATGGATGTAGTATATGGTGGAAGGTCTGGACTGCAGGCGGTCGGTTCACCCCGGACTCTTCTACTGTGAAGCCATGCTGTTGTGATGGATGTAGTATGTGGTGGAAGGTCTGGATTGCAGGTGGTCGGTTCACCCTGGACTCTTCTCCTTTAAAGCCATGCTGTTGTGATAGATGTAGTATATGGTGGAAGGTCTGTCCTGCAGGTGGCCGGTTCACCCCAGACTCTTCTCCTGTGAAGCTGTTGTGATGGATGTAGTATATGGGGGAAGGTCTGGACTGCAGGCAGCCGGTTCACCCCGGACGCTTTTTCTGTGAAGCCATGCTGTTGTGGTGGATGTAGTATGTGGTGGAAGGTCTGGACTGCAGGCGGCCAGTTCACCCTGGACTCTTCTCCTGTGAAGCTGTTGTGATGGATGTAGTATATGGTGGAAGGTCTGGACCGCAGGCAGTCGGTTCACTACGGACTCTTCTCCTGTGAAGCTGTTGTGATGGATGTAGTATATGGTGGAAGGTCTGGACCGCAGGCAGTCGGTTCACTACGGACTCTTCTCCTGTGAAGCTGTTGTGATGGATGTAGTATATGGTAGATGGTCTGGACTGCAGGCGGTCGGTTCACCCCGGACTCTTCTCCTGTGAAGCTGTTGTGATGGATGTAGTATATGGTGGAAGGTATGGACTGCAGGCGACCGGTTTACCCCGGACTCTTCTCCTCTGAAGCTGTTGTGATGGATGTAGTATATGGTGGAAGGTCTGGACTGCAGGCGGTCGGTTCACCCCGGACTCTTCTACTGTGAAGCCATGCTGTTGTGATGGATGTAGTATGTGGTGGAAGGTCTGGATTGCAGGTGGTCGGTTCACCCTGGACTCTTCTCCTTTAAAGCCATGCTGTTGTGATAGATGTAGTATATGGTGGAAGGTCTGTCCTGCAGGTGGCCGGTTCACCCCAGACTCTTCTCCTGTGAAGCTGTTGTGATGGATGTAGTATATGGGGGAAGGTCTGGACTGCAGGCAGCCGGTTCACCCCGGACTCTTCTCCTGTGAAGCTGTTGTGATGGATGTAGTATGTGGTGGAAGGTCTGGACTGCAGGCGGCCAGTTCACCCCGGACTCTTCTCCTGTGAAGCTGTTGTGATGGATGTAGTATATGGTGGAAGGTCTGGACCGCAGGCAGTCGGTTCACTACGGACTCTTCTCCTGTGAAGCTGTTGTGATGGATGTAGTATATGGTGGAAGGTCTGGACCGCAGGCAGTCGGTTCACTACGGACTCTTCTCCTGTGAAGCTGTTGTGATGGATGTAGTATATGCTGGACGGTCTGGACTGCAGGCAGCCGGTTCACTACGGACTCTTCTCCTTTAAAGCCATGCTGTTGTGATGGATGTAGTATATGGTGGAAGGTCTGGACTGCAGGCAGCCGGTTCACCCCGGACTCTTCTCCTGTGAAGCTGCTGTGATGGATGCAGTATATGGTGGAAGGTCTGGACTGCAGGTGGTCGGTTCACCCCGGACTCTTCTCCTTTAAAGCCATGCTGTCGTGATGGATGTAGTATATGGTGGAAGGTCTGGACTGCAGGCGGTCGGTTCACCCCGGACTCTTCTCCTGTGAAGGCATTCTGTTGTGATGGATGCAGTTTAGCATCGTCTTGCTGAAATATACAAAGACTTCCCTGATATACACTCTGTCTGGATGGAGCATATGTGGTTCTACACCCTCTATATACCGCTCAGCATTGGTAGTGACTGTCAGGATGTGTAAGCTGCCTGCGCCATAGGCACTAATACACCCACAGGTGTTTCTTGAAGCTGCTGGGCCCCAGTGCAAAATCTGGAACTGGGCTCCCAACAATAAAGCTTCATTAATAGTATTGGCTTCCAATATGGGGAAGACTTTATGGGTCCCCTAGAGTTCCTGGGCCCAGGTGCGACTGTACTCTGCACCCTCTAGCCTTACGCCCCTGAATACACCCCCCCCCCCACACACACACACACACACACACCATCAGAGATGCAGGACTGTGCGCTCACAAGCTGGATGGTTCCTCTCCTCTTGAGTCCGTGGGTTCCAACAAGAATTTCACATTGTGATTCCTCTGCCCACAGAACAGCTCCCCATTGTGCCTCAGTCCATTGTAAATGAGCTTTGGCCCAGAGAAGATGCCGGCGCTTCTGGATTGTGTTGGTATACGGCTTCTTCTCTGCATGATACAGCTGTAACTTGTATTTGTGGTTTGCACGGTGACCTGTGTCACAGACAGTGATTTCTGGAGTATTCCTGAGCTCTGCAGTGATTGGCATTACAGAATCATGCCTGTATATAATGCAGCGCCGCCTGAGGGCCGTAGATCTCCAGCATCCCATACTGACAGTCGGCCTTGTCCCTCGTGTACATGAATTTCTCCAGACTCCCCGAATCTCTAGATGATATTATGGACTGTAGATCGGGGGATATTCAAAGTCTTCACAATTTTACGTTGAGGAACCTTTTTCTGAAATTGTTCTACAGTTTTTCGATGCAGTTTTCCACAGATCGATGAACCTCCGACCATCTTTACTTCTAAGAGACTCGGCCTCTCTAACAGCTCTATTTATACATAGTCATGTAGTAGAAAATTGACCTCCAGCTGGTTTTCATTAGTATCACTTACTTTTCCAGCCTTTTGTTACTCCTGTCCCACCTTTTGTGAGATGTGTTGCTGCCATCAATTTATAAATGAGTTCATTTTTAACAATGAAATGGAAACGTGTCTCCCTTCCACCTCCGATACATTCTATGTTCTACTGGGAATAAAATATGACTAGATGAGATTTCCAAGCCATTGTGTTTTTTTTTTCTTTACATCTATTTACATTTTATACAACGTCCCAACTTTTTTGAAATTGGGGTTGTATAACAGACCTCGAGAAGTTTACACACAATACTTTACAGTGCAGGCGTTCCCTACAGTCTCCGGACCATTATCTACAGGGCTTACTCGTTTTACAGGATCCTTTTTATAGTTGAGACTGAAGTAATGTTTCACTAGATTATCACAGTAGAACACTAATTAGCCCATGAATTATTCATGAAGCTGCTTTCTGAGTCCGGCTCTGGGGACTTTTCCTTTGCTGTCCTTCATTATATTATTCAAAAACATCCATAGACACCAACGTGCCTCGGACTTTCAGAGCAATTATAAAGGGAGATTTTGTAACAGCGATGGAAGTCGGACACTCATCCTGTTTGACCTGTAAGTAGCCAGAGATGAAGTCCTGGAAGCAACCCTCATATTCTACTCTTTTGAATAGTTTGGAGAGGCAATCCAAACAAAAAGAACAGTTGGCTAAAATGTTTTTGCTCCTTGGGAGCTTCAGAGGTCCTCACTTTGGGGTTGTCCTTCAGTAATACGGCTAAGCATCCATCACTACAGATGCCGCAGCAGAAGTGTCTATGGGACACTGATCATAGAATCATAGACTGGTAGACTTGGAAGGGACCTCCGGGGTCATCGGGTCCAACCCCAAATCATTGGGTCATCCCCAACAAAAATATCGCAGACAGATGTCTGTCCAGCCTCTGAAGACTTCCATTGAAGGAGAGCTCCCCACCTCCCGTGGTAACCTGTTCCACTCATTGATCCCCCTCACTGTGTAATATCTAATCTGTGTCTCCTCCCTTTCAGTTTCATCCCATTGCTTCTAGTCTTTCCTTGTGCAGATGAGAATAGGGCTGATCCCTCTGCACTGTGACAGCCCTTCAGATATTTGTAGACAGCTATTAAGTCTCCCCTCAGCCTTCTCTTCTGCTAAACATTCCCAGATCCTTTAACCGTTCCTCATAGGACATGATTTGCAGACCACTCACCACCTTGGTAACTCTTCTCTGTACTTGCTCCAGTTTGTCTGTCTTTTTTAAAGTGGGGTGCCCAGAACTGGACCCAGTATTCCAGATGAGGTCTGACTAAGGAAGAGTAGAGGGGATAATGACCTCACGGGATCTAGACTCTATGCTTCTCTTAATACATCCCAGAATTGTGTTTGCCTTTTTGGCTGCTGCATCACATTGTTGACTCATGTTCAGTCTGTGATCTATTAGTATACCCAAGTCTTTTTCACATGTGCTGCTGCTTAGCCCAATTCCTCCCATTCTGTATGCGCTTTCTTCATTCTTCTTGCCCAGATGTAGGACTTTGCATTTCTCCTTGTTAAATACCATTCTGTTAGTCGCTGACCACTGTGCAAGCTTGTCTACATCTTTTTGAATACTCCCTTTCTCTTCCCTAGTGTTAGCTATCCCTCCTAGCTTTCAGATCAAAGGGAATTGATGGGAAACTGATACTGAGGGTATTTCACAGTTTGGGACTTGACCGTATTTTTGCTGATAGAGGTTATTTTGCTCTCCGGCACCCGAGGACCTCATGGTACAAGTTATCTTTAGCCCCTGACAACAGACATCAGCTGGTAAGGGCCAAGGCACAAACCTAATATCATGCAAGTACAACGAGGGGACCTGACAACATGCAAGACGAGCCACTAACAGAGAAATACTCTCAGTCTTGAGGAGGACGTCAGCAAGTAGGTGCGGTATCTCTGGGTTTCCAAGGTTGATAGATGGATGCAATGGTGCAAAACTACAGTTCTAGGATACTTCTTAAAATCTTCTTGCTCCACAATTCCTGTCCTCTAGGTAGATAGTATTTTCAGGGGTAGCAGTTGGATCTTGGCCCTGCAGCTTGAGGATGCCTATTGGCCTCACCGCCCCATAACAAGACACAGTATTATAAATGGTGCCTGGTAGGAACGAGGTGCACTTACAAAATTTGCATTGAGTCCAAGAGTTTCCATAGAGGCTGTCTGAAGTTCAGACACGTCAAACACAAGTCCTGCGGCCCAAATCCAGCTTGCTGCCTCATTTTATGTGTCCGGCAGGTCGTGCTTCAAACCTAAAAGGTGTTCTACACTCCCCGCCTGCAGCTTTGGTCCGGCAGTGCAGTCTGTGACCACTGACCTCTGACCCCCGGCGTCTGCATGCACCACCCTGTATGCAGCGCAGACATGAGAGGTCACAGACTCAGCAGCGGCTGCTATCGCTGGGCTGCGGCTGCAGGCAGGGTGAATGGAAAGACTGTAGGGATGCTGGTTGGCCAGAGGCCAACAGAGGAGTTACTATTACTACTGGGGCCACTATGGCGGTCACTAGTATTACTGGGACTACCATGAGGGTCACAATTACTACTGGGTCCACTATTAGGGACACTGTTACAACTGGGATTACTTAATACTGCGGCCACTATTACTACTGCAACTACTATGGGAGTCACTATTACTACTAGGGCCATTATGGGAGTCACTATTACTACTAGGGCCATTATGGGAGTCACTATTACTACTAGGGCCATTATGGGAGTCACTATTACTACTAGGGCCACTATGGGAGTCACTATTACTACTAGGGCCATTATGGGAGTCACTATTACTACTAGGGCCATTATGGGAGTCACTATTACTACTGGGGCCACTATTACTACTGGGGCCCCTATGGGGAAGGGACTTATTTGTGTAGCACCAACTTATTCCACAGCGCTTTAAAGTAATCTTGTTTATTCCCCGAGCACGCTACCGCCCTCTGAAGGATGGAAGGCTGAGTCAACCTTGAGCCGGCTACCTGAACCAAGCGGGGATTGAGCTGCAACCTTCAGGTCGTGAGTGAGAGCTTAGGACTGCATTCTGCTGGGGATGTCTGCGGACCCCATCTTGACCCAAGCGGGCTTTATGATGGAACGCTCCATCTGGTTGGGAAATGAATTCTCCATCATTAGTTTTCAGCTTCGGAAAAGAGCGCAAAAGATGTTCAGCCGCAATGTTTATGCCGACGGGAGGACTGATGGTATCCACTATGGAGATCGCGGCGCCGCTAGCGGACATCATCCCCACCATCACATCAGAAGTCCGCAGGTCTACAGAACGGGACTTCTATTGGGTCACTTCTCCCCCCGCAGTAACGTCACTCTGAATGCAGCGCTGGTCACATAAGCACTAGAGATGAGCGAACACCAAAATGTTCGGGTGTTCGTTATTCGTAACGAACTTCCCGTGATGCTCGAGGGTTCGTTTCGAACAACGAACCCCATTGAAGTCAATGGGCGACCGGAACATTTTTGTATTTCGCCGATGCTCGCTAAGGTTTTCATGTGTGAAAATCTGGGCAATTCAGGAAAGTGATGGGAATGACACAGTGACGGATAGGGCAGGCGAGGGGCTACATGTTGGGCTGCATCCTAAGTTCACAGGTCCCACTATTAAGCCACAATAGCGGCAAGAGTGGGCCCCCCCCCCCTCCCAACAACTTTTACTTCTGAAAAGCCCTCATTAGCATGGCATACCTTTGCTAAGCACCACACTACCTCCAACAAAGCACAATCACTGCCTGCATGACACTCCACTGACACTTCTCCTGAGTTACATGCTGCCCAACCGCACCCCCTCCCCCCCACAGCGCACACCAAACTGTCCCTGCGCAGCCTTCAGCTGCCCTCATGCCACACCACCCTCACGTCTATTTAGAAGTGCGTCTGCCACGACGAGGGACCGCAGGCACACACTGCACAGGGTTGGCACGGCTAGGTAGCGACCCTCTTTAATAGGGGCGGGGCGATAGCCCACAATGCTGTACAGAAGCAATGAGAAATACAATCCTGTGCCACCGCCATCAGGAGCTGCACACGTGGGCATAGCAATGGGGAACCTATGTGCCACACACTATTCATTCTGTCAAGGTGTCTGCATGCCCCAGTCAGACTGGTTATATGCACCTTAACAGTAACCGCGTTGGTGGTAATGTGGTGGTGACTGCGGACCTAGTACCACGGTTGTATTTTGTTGGTTTTCGGAATGCGGCCAGGATTAAGTGGGCCGTGGCGGGGGGATGGTGTGGGGGCTCTCGTTGTGTCGGTAAAGGTGAAATTCTTGGACTGCCACCAGACGAAGCAATGCAAAGACATTTGCCAAGAATGTTTTCCCTGTTGGAGGAGGAGGGGGATGTTTTTGAGGCACTACGTGTCCTCTCCACGTGTCCGTGGTTATATGCACCTTAACAGTAACCGCGTTGGTGGTAATGTGGTGGTGACTGCGGACCTAGTACCACGGTTGTATTTTGTTGGTTTTCGGAATGTGGCCAGGATTAAGTGGGCCGTGGTGGGGGGATGGTGGGGGGGCTCTCTAGTAGTGTCGGTAAAGGTGAAATTCTTGGACTGCCGCCAGACGAACCAATGCAAAGGCATTTGCCAACAATGTTTTCCCTGTTGGAGGAGGAGGGGGATGTTTTTGAGGCACTACGTGTCCTCTCCACGTGTCCGTGGTTATATGCACCTTAACAGTAACCGCGTTGGTGGTAATGTGGTGGTGACTGCGGACCTAGTACCACGGTTGTATTTTGTTGGTTTTCGGAATGTGGCCAGGATTAAGTGGGCCGTGGCGGGGGGATGGTGGGGGGGCTCTCTAGTAGTGTCGGTAAAGGTGAAATTCTTGGACTGCCGCCAGACGAACCAATGCAAAGGCATTTGCCAACAATGTTTTCCCTGTTGGAGGAGGAGGGGGATGTTTTTGAGGCACTACGTGTCCTCTCCACGTGTCCGTTCCATGTAAGCAATAGTAGCACTCAAGACAGGCCCCAGTAACAATTCTGAAGCAGCAGTATAGCGGGAGCGCAGTCTTCGTTCCATGTAAGCAATAGTAGCACTCAAGACAGGCCCCAGTAACAATTCTGAAGCAGCAGTATAGCGGGAGCGCAGTCTTCGTTCCATGTAAGCAATAGTAGCACTCAAGACAGGCCCCAGTAACAATTCTGAAGCAGCAGTATAGCGGGAGCGCAGTCTTCGTTCCATGTAAGCAATAGTAGCACTCAAGACAGGCCCCAGTAACAATTCTGAAGCAGCAGTATAGCGGGAGCGCAGTCTTCGTTCCATGTAAGCAATAGTAGCACTCAAGACAGGCCCCAGTAACAATTCTGAAGCAGCAGTATAGCGGGAGCGCAGTCTTCGTTCCATTTCAGTAGCCTTAGTATAGCCAAGGCACAAGTGACATTTATGTAGCTAAACTGTAGGCCAACCCCACACACCTTTCTGTACCATGAGTGCAGGCGAAGAACATAGAAATTACTATGATTACACTGTAGGTGAGGGCCCCAAAAAATTGGTGTACCAACAGTACTAATGTACCTCAGTAAAAATTGGCCATGCCCAATCAAGATGGCAGGTGAATCGCTTTGGTTAATGTGGCTTAAGTGGTAACTAGGCCTGGAGGCAGCCCAGTGTAACGAAAAATTGGTTCAAGTTAAAGTTCCAACGCTTTTAAGCTAATTGAAACTTAGAAAAATTGTTCAGAAAAATTATTTGAGTGAGCCTTGTGGCCCTAAGAAAAATTGCCCGTTCAGCGTGATTACGTGAGGTTTCAGGAGGAGGAGCAGGAGGAGGAGGAGGAGGAATATTAGACACAGATTGATGAAGCAGAAATGTCCCCGTTTTGGATGGTGAGAGAGAACGTAGCTTCCATCCGCGGGTGCAGCCTACGTATTGCTTACGTATCGCTGCTGTCCGCTGGTGGAGAACAGAAGTCTGGGGAAATCCAGCCTTTGTTCATCTTGATGAGTGTTAGCCTGTCGGCACTGTCGGTTGACAAGCGGCTACGCTTATCGGTGATGATTCCCCCAGCCGCACTAAACACCCTCTCCGACAAGACGCTAGCCGCAGGACAAGCAAGCACCTCAAGGGCATACAGGGCTAGTTCAGGCCACGTGTCCAGCTTCGACACCCAGTAGTTGTAGGGGGCAGAGGCGTCACCAAGGATGGTCGTGCGATCCGCTACGTACTCCCTCACCATCCTTTTGCAGTGCTCCCGCCGACTCAGCCGTGACTGGGGAGCGGTGACACAGTCTTGGTGGGGAGCCATAAAGCTGGCCAGGCCCTTAAAGACTGTTGCACTGCCTGGGATGTACATGCTGCTCGATCTACGCACATCCCCTGCAACATGGCCCTCGGAACTGCGCCTTCTGCCACTAGCGCTGTCGGCTGGGAATTTTACCATCAGCTTGTCCGCAAGGGTCCTGTGGTATAGCAACACTCTCGAACCCCTTTCCTCTTCGGGAATCAGAGTGGGCAGGTTCTCCTTATACCGTGGATCGAGCAGTGTGTACACCCAGTAATCCGTAGTGGCCAGAATGCGTGCAACGCGAGGGTCACGAGAAAGGCATCCTAACATGAAGTCAGCCATGTGTGCCAGGGTACCTGTACGCAACACATGGCTGTCTTCACTAGGAAGATCACTTTCAGGATCCTCCTCCTCCTCCTCCTCCTCCTCAGGCCATACACGCTGAAAGGATGACAGGCAATCAGCCGGTGTACCGTCAGCAGCGGGCCAAGCTGTCTCTTCCCCCTCCTCCTCATCCTCCTCATGCTCCTCCTCCTCCTCCTGTACGCGCTGAGAAATAGACAGGAGGGTGCCCTGACTATCCAGCGGCATACTGTCTTCCCCCGCCCCCGTTTCCGAGCGCAAAGCAGCTGCCTTTATGGTTTGCAGGGAATTTCTCAAGATGCATAGCAGAGGAATGGTGACGCTAATGATTGTAGCATCGCCGCTCACCACCTGGGTAGACTCCTCAAAATTACCAAGGACATGGCAGATGTCTGCCAACCAGGCCCACTCTTCTGAAAGGAATTGAGGAGGCTGACTCCCACTGCGCCGCCCATGTTGGAGTTGGTATTCGACTATAGCTCTACGCTGTTCATAGAGCCTGGCCAACATGTGGAGCGTAGAGTTCCACCGTGTGGGCACGTCGCACAGCAGTCGGTGCACTGGCAGCTTAAAGTGATGTTGCAGGGTGCGCAGGGTGGCAGCGTCCGTGTGGGACTTGCGGAAATGTGCGCAGAGCCGGCGCGCCTTTACGAGCAGGTCTGACAAGCGTGGGTAGCTTTTCAGAAAGCGCTGAACCACCAAATTAAATACGTGGGCCAGGCATGGCACGTGCGTGAGGCTGCCGAGCTGCAGAGCCGCCACCAGGTTACGGCCGTTGTCACACACGACCATGCCCGGTTGGAGGCTCAGCGGCGCAAGCCAGCGGTCGGTCTGCTGTGTCAGACCCTGCAGCAGTTCGTGGGCCGTGTGCCTCTTATCGCCTAAGCTGAGTAGTTTCAGCACGGCCTGCTGACGCTTGCCCACCGCTGTGCTGCCACACCGCGCGACACCGACTGCTGGCGACATGCTGCTGCTAACACATCTTGATTGTGAGACAGAGGAGGAGGAGGAGGAGGAGGGTGCTTTAGTGGAGGAAGCATAGACCTCCGCAGATACCAGCACCGAGCTGGGGCCCGCAATTCTGGGGGTGGGTAGGACGTGAGCGGTCCCAGGCTCTGACTCTGTCCCAGCCTCCACTAAATTCACCCAATGTGCCGTCAGGGAGATGTAGTGGCCCTGCCCGCCTGTGCTTGTCCACGTGTCCGTAGTTAAGTGGACCGTGGCAGTAACCGCGTTGGTGAGGGCGCGCACAATGTTGCGGGAGACGTGGTCGTGCAGGGCTGGGACGGCACATCGGGAAAAGTAGTGGCGACTGGGAACTGAGTAGCGCGGGGCCGCCGCCTCCATGATACTTTTGAAGGACTCAGTTTCCACAACCCTATACGGCAGCATCTCAAGGCTGATGAATTTTGCGATGCGGACGGTTAACGTTTGAGCGTGCGGGTGCGTGGCGGCGTACTTGCGCTTGCGCTCGAACACTTGCGCAAGCGACGGCTGAACGGTGCGCTGAACTACACTGCTGGATGGGGCCGAGGACAGCGGAGATGAGGGTGTGGGTGCAGGCCATGAGGCGGTAGTGCCTGTGTCCTGAGAGGGGGGTTGCATCTCAGTGGCAGGTTGGGGCACAGGGGGAGAGGCAGGGGTGCAAACCGGAGGCGGTGAACGGCCTTCGTCCCACCTTGTGGGGTGCTTGGCCATCATATGTCTGCGCATGCTGGTGGTGGTGAGGCTGTTGGTGTTGGCTCCCCGGCTGAGCTTTGCGCGACAAAGGTTGCACACCACTGTTCGTCGGTCGTCAGGCGTCTCTGTGAAAAACTGCCAGACCTTAGAGCACCTCGGCCTCCGCAGGGTGGCATGGCGCGAGGGGGCGCTTTGGGAAACACTTGGTGGATTATTCGGTCTGGCCCTGCCTCTACCCCTGGCCACTGCACTGCCTCTTGCAACCTGCCCTGCTGATGCCCTTGACTCCCCCTCTGAAGACCTGTCCTCCTGAGTAAGCGTTGCACACCAGGTGGGGTCAGTCACCTCATCGTCCTGCTGCTCTTCCTCCGAATCCTCTGTGCGCTGCTCCCTGGGACTTACTGCCCTTACTACTACCTCACTGCAAGACAACTGTGTCTGATCGTCATCGTCCTCCTCACCCACAGAAAGTTGTTGAGACAGTTGGCGGAAGTCCCCAGCCTCTTCCCCCGGACCCCGGGAACTTTCGAATGGTTGGGCATCAGTGACGATAAACTCCTCTGGTGGGAGAGGAACCGCTGCTGCCCAATCTAAGCAGGGGCCCGAGAACAGTTCCTGGGAGTGCTCCCGCTCCTGAGCAGGTGTTATTGTAGTGGAGTGAGGAGGCTGGGAGGAAGGAGGAGCAGCAGACAGAGGATTCGGATTGGCAGCAGTGGACGGCGCAGAACTGCGGGTAGACGATAGGTTGCTCGAAGCACTTTCTGCCATCCAGGACAGGACCTGCTCACACTGCTCATTTTCTAATAACCGTCTCCCGCGTGGACCCATTAATTGGGCGATGAATGTGGGGACGCCAGAAACGTGCCTCTCTCCTAATCGCGCAGCAGTCGGCTGCGACACACCTGGATCAGGAGCTTGGCCTGTGCCCACACCCTGACTTGGCCCTCCGCGTCCTCGGCCACGTCCACGTCCACGTCCTCTAGGCTTACCCCTACCCCTCAGCATGCTGTATTACCAGTGATTAGATTTCCCAGGCAGGAAATAAATTGGCGCAAGACTGCAGGCCAAATATAATTTTTGCCCTTTTTGGAAAACGAAAGGCCCCACTGCCTCTAGTGAATGAATTATCTAAGTTTAATAACTGTGCTGTGTCCCTGCTTATGTGTCACAGAACGTGAGGGTAGCAGAGTTATTAACTGTGGCAGAGCAGGTATTTTTTTTCCCAATTAAGGAAAGCAAATGGCGAACCCAGCAGTAAAGCGTAGCTGGCTGCGTATGATTTAGCAATGTTTTTCACGCAGCTCACACGTCTCCACAGGCGTAAGGACGGACACAGGCTGGACAAATAGATTTGTTTTCAGTTTTTTCCCACCAACAGGCAGCACTGCGTATATTCAATGAACCTGCGAAGTTTAATAACTGCGCTGTGTCCCTGCTTATGTGTCACAGAACGTGAGGGTAGCAGAGTTATTATAACTCTTGGAGAGCAGGTATTTTTTTCCCCAATTAAGGAAAGCAAATGGCGAACCCAGCAGTAAAGCGTAGCTGGCTGCGTATGATTTAGCAATGTTTTTCACGCAGCTCACACGTCTCCACAGGCGTAAGGACGGACACAGGCTGGACAAATAGATTTCTTTTCAGTTTTTTCCCACCAACAGGCAGCACTGCGTATATTCAATGAACCTGCGAAGTTTAATAACTGCGCTGTGTCCCTGCTTATGTGTCACAGAACGTGAGGGTAGCAGAGTTATTATAACTCTTGGAGAGCAGGTATTTTTTTTCCCAATTAAGGAAAGCAAATGGCGAACCCAGCAGTAAAGCGTAGCTGGCTGCGTATGATTTAGCAATGTTTTTCACGCAGCTCACACGTCTACACAGGCGTAAGGACGGACACAGGCTGGACAAATAGATTTGTTTTCAGTTTTTTCCCACCAACAGGCAGCACTGCGTATATTCTATGAATAATAACTGTGTTGTGGCCCTGCCTATACAATTCTTTCCCTGCAGTATCAATGGAGGGTGCAATGCTCTGCAGAGGCGATTTTGAGAAGCCCAAAAAAAATGCAGCACAGCCAACAGCAGCCTGGACAGTACTGCACACGGATAAATATGGCCCTAGAAAGGACCGTTGAGGTTCTTGAAGGCTACACTCACTCCTAACACTCTCCCTGCCTATGCAGCACTTCTGTCCCTAATGCCAGGTGCAACGGTCTGCAGAGGCGATTTTGAGAAAGAAAAAAAAATCCCACTGCTAACAGCAGCCAACACACAGCTATCAGTGGCCCTAATAAGGACCTTTGGGGGGTCTTGAAGCCTACACTAACTACCAATTCTTTCCCTACAGCAGCTCCGGTATAAACAGCACTGTCCCTCATCTAACTCACACCGCATCTGAGGCGAGCCGCGGGAGGGGCCGACTTTTATATTAGGCGAACACCTGATCTCGCCAGCCACTCACAGCAGGGGGGTGGTATAGGGCTTAAACGTTGCAGGGGGAAGTTGTAATGCCTTCCCTGTCTTTCAATTGGCCAGAAAAGCGCGCTAACGTCTCAGGGAAGGAAGTGAAAGTAACCAGAACACCGCATGGTGTTCGTCACGAATAACGAACATCCCGAACACCCTAATATTCGCACGAATATCAAGCTCGGACGAACGCGTTCGCTCATCTCTAATAAGCACGCCAACCTGGGATCGGCGGCCCCACCCATTTAACCCTTCAGACCTCACTCCTGGTTGCCCTCTTTAACGCCCATTTTTCTACCAGTTTCAGTGTTTTCCTGGTTTTCAGCCGCGTTCGTCTCGCAGCGACATCATTTATTGGCGTCGAGTCAGAAAACAACTTCACCCGGTTCGTAGTTTATAAGCCGGAGTTTATAGCCTCGTATAAGGTTGTCATGCTGTACTTATATGGGTCACGGGTTTTACAATGTAACCAAAGACTCCCATAGAAGTCAGCGAGGACGCGCGAATACACACATAGTACACCAGGAGATGCGTGGAACTATGCAGGAAAAGAACCCCGCTGGAACGCATTGCGCTAATTAGACATTTAAATTGGCGCGTCTTTGTTTGCCACAAAAAGTGCAGTAAGATCCGCCGATGCACATGCAAAAAAGTTGCGCTCAGTCATATACAAATGCGCATCCGCTCGAGTGAGGCGGCCTGATTGACCTAATTAAGATGTAACTGCTTTTAAGGAAGGTAGCCGCTCTGCAGTTATTAACTCCTTGATGGCGCAGCGGGACAGAATTGCGCAATTTCAAAAACTGCAGTAATTCACTTCAGCGATTCTATACACCGGGGAGTCACTTTATTATGGCTCCTCTAACGTTCGCCATCGGCAACGTGTAGCGTGTGGGGGGCTCGGTGGGCATATAAGGGGTGCGACGGGTGCTGCTCACATAGAGGACTTGTTGTCGTCGGGGTAAAAGGGGGGATTTAGCCGAGTTTGGATGATTATTGGCCTTCGGACCACGGATGGCGGTATTCCTAAAGCAGCGCAATTTGTGAACTGTTCGCGGGCTCCTGTGGTGAAAGCGTATCGTGAGCGGACAAACGGCACCATTGGGAATAAACGGCGTGGAAGCTGCGGAGCGCCACTGAGGTGAGAGGTGAACGCCGGCCGTGGAGGTCCGCGGGGGCTGACCGATACGCTACAGTGGAGCAGGTCACCGTGACAATGAACCGGGGGGCTACCAGACGTATCTAGTACAACAGTTCAGAGAACCCAACTGCGTACGGGGGTCCGAAGCCGACGGATGGTCACTGCTAACAAAGGGGCTTCGGAAGAAAAGCTTCAGTCCGCTCGGCAGTATCGGCATTGGACCTGATTGGTAAAGGGTGGTCCTCTCCAATGAGCTCCATTTTCTACGGCAAACGCCCCACGACCATCACTGGAAGAACTCCAGCCGGTGCCGGCGGCATCATGGGATTATCCTTGCGGTGATCTTCGGGCTGCTCAGCCATGTGGAAGGCTCTCTGGTTACCCATCACCCATACATGCCGTCCGTCCTTCCCAGCACCTTCCAGCATGACAATGTGACGGGTCACCGGCTAGAAATGTCCAGCAGCGGCTGGGAGAGCCCAACCGAGACCCCCAAGAAGTCCCCATACTTGGACACAATTGACCATCTGTGGGACCTTGATGGTTGTGTTTGCTGTATGGACCCTCCAGCAACTGTAGGATGCACTGCGGTCATCATGGCCCCAGATGCCGGAGACCACCCACAAGCCTGTCTGCGGTCTGTGCGGCACACTGCGGTTGCTCTGGGTATAGCGGGCGGTTGTAATAATGTGACGCCACCCTGTGGTTGTTACTGATAGCGATGTCTGTGTAATATGTTCTTGTCTTCCATGCTGCCCGGTATCTGTGTGGTTGCAGGGCTATCCCAGAGCAGCCCGGTAACGAGCCGGCTCGCCCTCAAAGACCCCGGCGGAGAAGGGCACAGAGAACAGAGGCTTCTGGGAGATTGCGAGTCGTGGACTACAAGGGATGGAAATCATTCTATACATTACAGGAGGGCGGCCATGATGGGGGGGGGGGGGGGATATACGGTATACCTGAAAGGTGTACATAAACTTCAGGAGGGAGGGAACACTCCAACAAGGGGGTACAATCCGGGGTTAGTTGGGGGGGAAATCAAAGTCAACATTAAATGAATTCATACCGGGGATACGAAAAAATGCAAAGAATATAAATCCAGACTGGACGGAGCGCGGGCTCTTCTTGGTGCCGTCAGTTTTTGGGTAGTTGGTATGTCTGTGGCTAACTGAGTAGCTTCCTATTCCTGATACAGAGCTCCAAACCCTGTGCAGAGGGATATAGCAATCTGATAACATTCTGTGTGCCTGCTTTCACCACTAGGGGGAGCTCAGGAGCTTACTGTGTACTGACTATACAATGAACACAAGCTCCCTCTAGTGGTGGAAGACTTTATCTTATCATGTAACTATGCATCACACAGCGGAGCTCTGACTAATATACGGCATGTTAGGAACTACTCATTGCACAATTTTGGATGTGTTTAGATTAAAAGAAGCTAAATCCTGCTAAAGGGTGGCTGTTCCTTTAAGGCTGCTCATTAGGGCGCAGGTACAGGCAGCGTGGAGACCGTCTCACGCTGTCACCCTGCAGACCTGTGTGTACAGTGTGGGAGGGGGACATGTAGGCGTGATAGAGCCGGCATCACATATATAGGAGCCCCAGGCCGATGACTGCACTTCCTGCACTATTAGTGAATAGTCAGGCTTGGCTGACTGAGCGGTGACAGCGCCGACCCAGAGAGGCGACCTACAGGTAAGAGACACTTACCTGCTTATCAGACGCTCAGGGTTCACTAAATCCTTGTGGAATGAAAGGATGGCAGCCTTCTAATCCACTTCAATTCATCAGCATTTCAGGATCTCTGCTTGCTTTTAGTGAGTTTTCTTGTTTACATGCCCTCCTGATATTGCTTGCTCACACTGCTGAGGATTTGCTACAATGTATCAGTGCAGCACTTATGACTGTTACAATGTATCGGTGCAGACTGACTGCACCGATACATTGTAACAAAATGCAGCGGGATGAGCAGGACTAATCCTTTCCATAGAGGATTTCAGAGTCATGCCCGCGGCCGTATGCGTAAAACACGGAGAGTCCCCCAGCCATACGTGCCGCCGGCAGAGACCGCGGATGGCTGCTATGACTGCGTATGACTGCTATGACCGCGTATGACTGCTATGACCGCGTATGGCTGCTATGGCTGCGTATGGCTGCTGTGACCGCGGATGGCTGCTGTGACCGCGTATGGCTGCTGTGACCGCGGATCGCACGGACCGGCGTAGTGTTTTTTTCCTCTTCTTATATTCCAGGCGCGGTTTCAGAGCGGCGCAGCGTATGAAGACGTCGCACATATATAATGTATAGCGTGCGGACAGCATACGCTGCCTATACGAGGGCACAGGGCTCGCACCGCGCAGTGCCCCTTGTCATTGCCTCCATCACCCGTAACGCCCGGTGATGGCGCGGCGTGGACCGGAGCCTCCAGGGCGGCTGCGATAGATTTGTGCTGCGGCTGTATACAGCGCACAGAGGATTGTCTGTAGTGACTGGTGCAACTGTAGCAAACCCTCAGCCAGGAGAAGTAGGAGGTGGGTGCAGGCTGGGATGCCAAGAATATTCCCACTCATTAACCCCCTCCCACCCAGGACGTAAATGTACATCCTGGCGTGCGTACGTCCTATGGATGGCGATGGCTGGGATTGGTAAGAACACTGATCCCCGCTGCTAAAACCTCGCATGCAGTGATCAAGGGTATTCACAGAGGGGCAGGCGCTCCCTCTGTGACATCATCTGGTCTCCACCATGTAATCGCAGAGAACGATGGGTTGCCATGGCAACCAGACAATGGCTTCCGAGTCTGCTATTGTCTGCTATTGCCTATGATAAGTGACAATGCATTGCAGTGCTCATGTACTGCAGTGTATTATCGGGGTGAGCAGAGCATCACATGTTCAAGTTCCCTACAGGGGCATAAAAAATGTTTAAAAAAACACGTAAAAAAACAAACTTTACTGCACTTTCTCCTCTCCAAAGTGCTTCTTTTTTTTGCCTCCGAAAAAACACCCTGAGGGCTCATTCACACGAGCGCAGCGATTGTCTGTCAGCTGTGTCATGGCCACAGCGCCACCAAAAATTGCGTTCAGATGGCCCGAGTCCGGCGCATATACGCTGAGCCCGGATTGCCGTTGGGTGGGGGAGACGGTTTAGCTCTGCTAAACTGCCTTTCCCCTTTCGGCACCCTCGCTGGCTCTCACCAAGGGAAAGGGGCAGCATGGGGCAGAGCTAGTGTGCATTGCTGGGGGGGCGGGACAGAGTGGGAGCTTAGCAACTAGCTCCCGCCCCCTCTCATTGCAAACAGCCGGCAAGGGGAGGAGAGAAGGACAGAAGGGGGTGGGATCTTAGCAATCACGCTAATAAACTCCCTCCCACCTCCCTTCTCCGGCAGCTACTTTAGGCTCCCATAGGAGTCTATGGGAGCCGCCGCCGTATTCCGGCCTGGATGATAGTTCCTGAACTATCTTTCCTGACCGAGGTAAAAGCGCCTGCCTGAAATGCACTCGTATGCGTTATCTTGGCCGGCCGGGCGCTTTTACGCCGTGGAAATACACCCATCTGTAAACCAATGCATCAGATGGGCAGCGTGCAAGCGCGGGTGATATACGCTCGTGTCAATGGAGGCTAAAGGTGATCAATAAAACACATGTACCAATATGGTACCCATAAAAACTACAGCCCGTCGTGCAAGAAATAAGCCCTGACAGAGCTCCGCCCACGGAAACAGGAAAGTACGGGGCTATGAAAAAAAAATTCTAACAAAAGTCGAAAAACCTAAAAAAAAAAATATATATATGATTTTGGTATTGTCATAACTGCACCGACCCGCAGAACAATGTGTCATCTCATGTACGCTGCGTGATAAATGCTGGAAAAACGGCAGAATTAAGGTGTTTTCTCCAAAAAAATGTAAATAAAAGTTCTACAATAGGTTACATGTATCCAAAAATGTTACCAATATAAACTACAGCTCGCCGCGCAAAACGCAGCCCTCGCTGTCCGCGGCGCAGAAAACGAAACACGTTCTGGTTTTTGAAAAGTAGAGACTAAAATCTGCCCAAATTGTCACGTCCTTAGGACCAAGGTGGGCGGCGTCACTAAGGGGTTAACAGCGAGCAGAGATGGAAGTACATTAGGAGGTTTTAGAGCGTTCATGACTGTAACACAGAGTGATATGAGGACGGCCACCAGGGGGCTCCCCTGAGTATGAGGAGTAACTACATATTGTATAGTGTCACGCGTCGGCCACCGGGGGTGCTGTGACGCCAACATGCTGACTGCAGTCACTCCCATGAGTCAGTGACTCCGATGGGAGTTACAGTCTCATTTCCCTGTAGGTCACAGGTAGGTAGTTCCCAAGGTCCCCTTAATATGCCAAATTCGGGAAAGCTAGATGCCAACCTCTGCTGCACCCATCATGGCAGCCGTATTTCTCTGCTTTCCCAGAAATAGACTGAACTGGGACTGTTCAAGAACTTGACAGAAGAGGGCGACTCGGGACTCGATATATGGGGGGGGCACAACTCAAATGCCCCCGCCAGCAGATTCACCCAATCCAGTTCATGCAGACGCTGCCAGGATCTTCTCTGGGTGCCGATTTGTCCTTTTTTCTGGTCTGTATTGCCCGTGTGAAGACCCGGCAGTCGGCCGCCATCGCTGACAACATTCGGCAATGCACCTGCTATGTGCACTCAGTCCCGCTTGGTCGGCCATGCGTACCGTCATTGACTTATTCTATAGACCGCAGAACACGACCTCACGAGTCAAACGAGGAATGACACAAAGCGAGAAACCGGGGGAATCCATGTTTGAAGAATTTAGAAAAACAAGCAGACTGCAGTACTGCCGGTGGCCAGAACCCCCAGCAAACTCTGACCTTACATAATATATCATCATGTTGTCCAGGATTAGAAAACAGGGTCTCCTTGGTTTCCAGAAATAGTGCCACCCTTGTGCAAAGGTCATGTCTGGTACTGCAGCCTCACCTCATTCACTTGGATGGGGATAAGCTGCAGTCCCAGACAAAGCCATGGACAAGGAACAATGCACTCATGTTCTAGTCATGAACAGTCCCTTAAAAACAACTGTTAATGAAGCCCGCAGTCTATACATGTGGTTATGGGGGTCTTTTGGTCAGTGGGATTCCCTTGAACAGTTGATGAGGGTAAGGCCTTGGCAGGGGCAGTAGCTGGGGCCGGAGCCCACCGTTCCTCTTGTACGTAGGGTCCTCGCACCTTTGTTGTTAAATATGATCAAAGAGTCTCACGGATCTTACGAAGTGACAATCAGATCACTAGTGGTGCAGGCGGGACAGCTGCCGCAGCTGTACGGTGCGAGGACCCTGTGGACAGCACCCCATATCTCAGCTTCCTCTGATATAAAGGGACGTCACCAGCTAAGCCATCAGTGAGGACTGTAACAGACTGCGGAAACTCTCAGGTGGAAAGACTCTACCTGTCTGTCACCTTGTGTTTCCCCTGCCCTTCCCAGAGCCCCTTTCACCTTCAGACTCCCTGCCCCACAGTGTCCTTGCCACTTTCAGACTTCCTGCCTCTACAAAGCCTCTGCCACCTTCTGTACCTCCCTTTATCAACACTACCCCAATCACCTCCTTCCTCTAAAATATCCCCTACCACTCTCACTTCCTTGTCTCTACCTCCTCTAGATTCCCTGCCACCTTCTGAGTCCCCGCCCCTGCAGAGCCTTTGACACTTTTTGCTACTCCTTTATCAATAGAATCCCAATTATTTTCTTTACCACCTTCTCCTAACATATTCCCTGCAGCCTTCATACTTCCTTATCTCTGCAATCTTCACAGCATTCCTGCCACCTTCTGACTCCCAGCCCCTGCAGAGCCCCTGCCACCTTCTGACTCCCCACCCCTGCAACCTTCTGACTCCCCACCCCTGCAGAGCCCCTGTTACCTTCTGACTCCCTGCCCCTGCAGAGCCCCTGCCACCTTCTGAGTCCCCGCCCCTGCAGAGCCCCTGCCACCTTCTGATTCCCCGCCCCAGCAGAGCCCTGGCCACCTTCTGAGTCCCCGCCCCTGCCTCCTTCTGAGTCTCCACTCCGCAGAGCCTTTGGTTACTTTCTGTTCCCTCACAGCACCTCCACTACCTTCCATCTCACTTTCTGGCCAAGCCCATCTCCTCTTACCCACCCCCTTCAAAGAGGCCCTGTCACTCTCTTACCCCCAACCCTCCACAGGCCCTTATGTCCACCTCATGTCCAACCTCCACCCAACGACTGCCCCTCAGCACTGATAATGGCGGGCCTAGGAGTCCAGAGTCTGTGGCGATATGGGGCACAGGAATAGCAGCTGGCACTCCT
Source organism: Eleutherodactylus coqui (assembly GCF_035609145.1). NCBI lineage: Eukaryota > Metazoa > Chordata > Amphibia > Anura > Eleutherodactylidae > Eleutherodactylus > Eleutherodactylus coqui. The sequence continues at coordinate 3,635,879 of NC_089846.1, read as the reverse complement.
GCCCAGCTCACAGATTGGCAGTGCATTTATTTTCCCTGGTAACATTGGCAGAGGATCTACTGAATGATCGGAGGTCTCACTCATGCGGTGGCAGTGTATATGTGCCACCGCAGCCGAGGCTTTCTGGAGGTGGCAGAGTCTCGAGGTCTCAGCATTTCCTGTTGACAGCAGCTGGCAGCCACCACAAAACTACGGTTTCTAGATTTTATGCTTTCGAATTCAACCCAGACTAATAATAGAAAGCGCCGGGTGCCGCGTGCCCAGCGACGTCTCTGCTGCTCGCATGAACCTGCTTACCCCCCAGTCTGCCTGGATCAGTGGTGATGCTGCACAAGTAGGAGAATTAGTCATTCTGGAGTCTGGGAAAGCTGGGTGACCTCCTCTTTGGGACCTGTCATGGCGGCCATATTGGTTGTCACTCAGCTTTGCCATAGACAAATTTAAAAAGTTAAGAGGTCTCTCCTGGGTGGAGCCTAATACTATTCCGCAATGGGAATTCAAGCGTTGGGAGGTAAGCTATTATCACCCGGGAGTTTAGGACCATCACACATTTAGGTTGGCACATTCAAACTGCTAATGTGGTAACAAACTGGGCATTTGCCAGGACTTCCAATTCACGGGGACCCGCAAAGACTGGAAACCCAGGAGCAACATGTAAACTTTCACAGCCCTGGAGCACCTCTGACTACCATTAACCCCTTCCCTACTCAGGCACTGTATGGCGGTATTATTCTAACACTAAACAGCAGTTTTATTTAGGTGATGAAAGGTGGTGTTTTGTGGGAAATATAGGGCGGTGTTATGTGGACATTGTAGGCATGCGTTACTTAGGTAGTATGTGGTAGCATTAGTTTGGAAGTATATAGTCCTATTATTTAGATACTATATGGAGGTATTCTTTGGGTAGTATGGGGTCCTTTTATTTGGATACTATATGGCAGTATTCTGTATTTAGTGCACTGTAGTATTACTTGGATATAGTCTGTAGTACAGCAGTATATGATAGTATGATAGTGTTACTAAATAACAGTAATGTGTGAGAACTGTATAGAAGCATTCTTTGACATTGTATGGCGGTATTATTTTGGGCTCTGAATGGCAGTACTGTCTGGTAACATCATAGGGATGGTATATAGCAGTATTGTCAAGGCATTATATAGAGGCCTTATTAGTCTGTTCCCTTTCCCCAACTCACAGTAACAGGGATTGAAGTTCCCTGATTCAGGGTTAATACCGCCTATACTGCAGCACCGAATGACGTGCCTTAGCGATCACAGATGCCAGGGCCCACTGGGCTCACGGCGGAGGGGTGACCTGGAGCTCCTGGACACAAGGCGAATTTTGCAACAGCGTCACCAAATGTCATTCGGCAGAGGAGCTGTTGGGCCCCCACAGGCACCAGGACCCTGATCGCTACCTCTGCCCCCCTATAGCTAAGCACCTAATCAAGTCAGGGGGCCCACTGTGACTCTGTTGCACAAGGGCCCAAATACACCTGTAGCTGCTCCTGGCCCCATACAGGGTATGGATGGATGAAACTATTGCGCGACCTCGCCGCCATCCTGTAACTCCTGATGAGAAAGTACAGATAGCACGGTGTCTTCCGCCCGCTGTGGTCAATGACAACAGGAACTAGCAAGCGGCAGCCTCAGTAATAGCTGCAGAGATCCTGGCAGCCGCCCAGGCAGCATCACCATCCTCAGCATCTCCGCCAGCGACAGGCAAGGTCAGGCTGCTTCTACACAATGCAAACCTTCTAGATGTATTACAGGCAGCATCATATCTGCCCTGTGAGGAGAGGGATGACGGCCGGGTGGGGAGACGGGTGGGCAGCAGTCGTCGGGGGCCCATCAGCCAGAACCTGACCCCATGTATGGTGCATGTGTAATGTGACTGCAGAGAGGGACGGATGGGGCATGTAAGCCTGCATGTCGCAATCGTTGCAATTCCTGTCAGCCCTCAGGGTTGCCGAGAGACCATTTATTCACAAGAAGCATCTTCTCCCCCGGAGCAACTTCATCTTGTCTTCTGTTTTCCTGCTTAGCTTTATACTTTTAACGCTTTCATCGCCAGTTATTTACACAGTGTCCGTATAGAGAGATAGATGGACAGATACACAGACAGAACTACTATAATACTGCCCCCTATGTACAAGAATATAACTACTATAATACTGCCCCCTATGTACAAGAATATAACTACTATAATACTGCCTCCTATGTACAAGAATATAACTACTATAATACTGCTCCTATGTACAAGAATATAACTACTATAATACTGCCCCCTATGTACAAGAATATAACTACTATAATACTGCTCCCTATTTACAAGAATATACCTACTATAATACTGCCCCCTATGTACCATAATATAACTACTATAATACTGCCCCTATGTACAAGAATATAACTACTATAATACTGCCCCCTATGTACAAGAATATAACTACTATAATACTGCTCCCTATTTACAAGAATATACCTACTATAATACTGCCCCCTATGTACAAGAATATAACTACTATAATACTGCTCCTATGTACAAGAATATAACTACTATAATACTGCCCCCTATGTACAAGAATATAACTACTATAATACTGCCCCCTATGTACAAGAATATAACCACTATAATACTGTCCCCTATGTACAAGAATATAACTACTATAATACTGCTCCCTATGTACAAGAATATAACTACTATAATACTGCCCCCTATGTACAAGAATATAACTACTATAATACTGCTCCCTATGTACAAGAATATAAGTACTATAATACTGCCCCCTATGTATAAGAATATAACTACTATAATACTGCCCCCTATGTACAAGAATATAACTACTATAATACTGCCCCCTATGTGCAAGAATATAACTACTATAATACTGCCCCCTATGTACAAGAATATAACTACTATAATACTGCTCCCTATGTACAAGAATATAAGTACTATAATACTGCCCCCTATGTATAAGAATATAACTACTATAATACTGCCCCCTATGTACAAGGATATAACTACTATAATACTGCTCCCTATGTACAAGAATATAACTACTATAATACTGCCCCCTATGTACAAGAATATAACTACTATAATACTGCCCACTATGTACAAGAATATAACTACTATAATACTGCCCCCTATGTACAAGAATATAACTACTATAATACTGCCCCCTATGTACAAGAATATAACTACTATAATACTGCCCCCATGTACAAGAATATAACTACTATAATACTGCCCCCTATGTACAAGAATATAACTACTATAATACTGCCCCCTATGTACAAGAATATAACTACTATAATACTGCCCCCTATGTACAAGAATATAACTACTATAATACTGCCCCCTATGTACAAGAATATAACTACTATAATACTGCCCCCTATGTACAAGAATATAACTACTATAATACTGCTCCTATGTACAAGAATATAACTACTATAATACTGCCCCCTATGTACAAGAATATAACTACTATAATACTGCCCCTACGTACAAGAATATAACTACTATAATACTGCTCCTATGTATAAGAATATAACTACTATAATACTGCCCCCTATGTACAAGAATATAACTACTATAATACTGCCCCCTATATACAAGAATATAACTACTATAATACTGCCCCCTATGTATAAGAATATAACTACTATAATACTGCCCCCTATGTACAAGGATATAACTACTATAATACTGCCCCCTATGTACAAGAATATAACTACTATAATACTGCCCCCTATGTACAAGAATATAACTACTATAATACTGCCCCCTATGTACAAGAATATAACTACTATAATACTGCCCCCTATGTACAAGAATATAACTACTATAATACTGCTCCTATGTACAAGAATATAACTACTATAATACTGCCCCCTATGTACAAGAATATAACTACTATAATACTGCCCCTACGTACAAGAATATAACTACTATAATACTGCCCCCTATGTACAAGAATATAACTACTATAATACTGCCCCCATGTACAAGAATATAACTACTATAATACTGCCCCTATGTACAAGAATATAACTACTATAATACTGCCCCTATGTACAACAATATAACTACTATAATAGTGCTCCTATGTACAAGAATATAACTACTATAATACTGCCCCCTATGTACAAGAATATAACTACTATAATACTGCCCCCTATGTACAAGAATATAACTACTATAATACTGCTCCTATGTACAAGAATATAACTACTATAATACTGCCCCCTATGTACAAGAATATAACTACTATAATACTGCCCCTACGTACAAGAATATAACTACTATAATACTGCCCCCTATGTACAAGAATATAACTACTATAATACTGCCCCCATGTACAAGAATATAACTACTATAATACTGCCCCCTATGTACAAGAATATAACTACTGTAATACAGCCCCCTATGTACAAGAATATAACTACTATAATACTGCCCCTACGTACAAGAATATAACTACTATAATACTGCCCCCTATGTACAAGAATATAACTACTATAATACTGCCCCCATGTACAAGAATATAACTACTATAATACTGCCCCTATGTACAAGAATATAACTACTATAATACTGCCCCTATGTACAACAATATAACTACTATAATACTGCCCCCTATGTACAAGAATATAACTACTACAATACTGCCCCCTATGTACAAGAATATAACTAATATAATACTGCCCCCTATGTACAAGAATATAACTACTATAATACTGCTCCTATGTATAAGAATATAACTACTATAATACTGCTCCTATGTACAAGAATATAACTACTATAATACTGCCCCCTATGTACAAGAATATAACTACTATAATACTGCCCCCTATATATAAGAATATAACTACTATAATACTGCTCCTATGTACAAGAATATAACTACTATAATACTGCCCCCTATGTACAAGAATATAACTACTATAATACTGCCCCCTATATACAAGAATATAACTACTATAATACTGCCCCCATGTACAAGAATATAACTACTATAATACTGCCCCCTATGTACAAGAATATAACTACTATAATACTGCCCCCTATGTACAAGGATATAACTACTATAATACTGCCCCCTATGTACAGGAATATAACTACTATAATACTGCCCCCTATGTACAAGAATATAACTACTATAATGCTGCCCCTTTTTATATTATACACTGGCCCAGGCATAACACATATAGCAAATGGGAGGGGCATTACATCCTGCGTCTATTGAGGGATTTGCAACAGACATCAGCTGAGGGGTGTTTTGCAGTGACAGGAACAAGGCATTGCTCTCAGTAAGTGATACCAGGTAATCCTGTAGATACGAGACCTGGTAGCGGTTTACACAAATACAGGATGTTACAGCAGTATGTGAAGCTCTTGGGTTCCTCTTCAGGCTAAAGTGAAATAGATTTGATGAGGCATGTATATTTCCACCCTTCTGACATGGATGGGACCGGTTTGCACCTAAAGGAATACTGCAATAGAACCATAAGTATCTTTGTGTCGTGTTCCACATCTACAGGGTGACTCGGTTCCTCTTGCGGGGAACAATCACACTTTGCTTGCTGGCGACTCCCAAACAAACCTTGGTTTTCATTATACCTAATGGAGGAACAAGGCAGCATGTTATTGGCCTTTCCTTTTTTTAGCTGTGCTCTGCATTTGCGACTCCTATTGTTACCCCACTGCTCGGGGAGGCTGGCCCTGGTACCTCATGCTGTATCTATTCTGCTTGCACTGCTGGCAACAATGAGGCATATTTACTGACACGGTCTAACAGAACGTCTTACAATCAGCAGCTCTGTTGAATGATAAGTCTGTTGATTGGCTACTTTACACCAAATATTGGGCCAAAAGTTGGGAGTGATTTGTGGCAATTTAGGCCACACCCCTTTTTCAGACAAGTTTGAAAAACTGTCCGTAAACGTATAAAAGCAGATAGTAAATGTGGTGGAAAGCATGAAAGACGCTCTCTGGCGCCATTTGTGCCACAAAACTATCGTGTCTTCAGTAGTAAATAAGCACCAATGAATCGCTGCACGAAGGACGCCATCGCGGAGATCCGTGCGAACGGCCCCAGGCCTGTCATGTGACAATGCCGCACACATTGGGCCTCATTTATCAAAAGTGTCTAAGAGACAAACTGTCCTTGTTGCCCCTGGCAACCCATCAGAGCGCAGCTGTCACTTTTGACAGATGAGGCGCTGCGCCAGGTGTAACCACACGCCTGCACAGTATTGACATGTGATTACAGGTATGTTTACACGTGTGCAGCGGCTGCCCTGGACAATCAGAGCCCTGACACGACCGCCGGCCTCACCCACTGAATACGCCCGGCACATGCCAAATGGGCGTAACCTGGGCTATAGCAGTGCGCAGACTGTATCACACAGGATAGGATTAGATACACGGCTCAGCAGACAGTATCACACAGGATAGGATTAGATACACAGCTCAGCAGACAGTATCACACAGGATAGGATTAGATACACGGCTCAGCAGACAGTATCACACAGGATAGGATTAGATACACGGCTCAGCAGACAGTATCACACAGGATAGGATTAGATACACGGCTCAGCAGACAGTATCACACAGGATAGGATTAGATACAGTAGCTCAGCAGACAGTATCACACAGGATAGAATTAGATACAGCAGCTCAGCAGATAGTATCACACAGGATAGGATTAGATACAGTAGCTCAGCCGACAGTATCACACAGGATAGGATTAGATACAGCAGCTCAGCAGGCAGTATCACACAGGATAGGATTAGATACACGGCTCAGCAGACAGTATCACGCAGGATAGGATTAGATACACAGCTCAGCAGACAGTATCACACAGGATAGGATTAGATACACGGCTCAGCAGACAGTATCACACAGGATAGGATTAGATACACGGCTCAGCAGACAGTATCACACAGGATAGGATTAGATACACGGCTCAGCAGACAGTATCACACAGGATAGAATTAGATACAGCAGCTCAGCAGACAGTATCACACAGGATAGGATTAGATACACGGCTCAGCAGACAGTATCACACAGGATAGGATTAGATACACGGCTCAGCAGACAGTATCACACAGGATAGGATTAGATACACGGCTCAGCAGACAGTATCACACAGGATAGGATTAGATACAGTAGCTCAGCAGACAGTATCACACAGGATAGAATTAGATACAGCAGCTCAGCAGATAGTATCACACAGGATAGGATTAGATACAGTAGCTCAGCCGACAGTATCACACAGGATAGGATTAGATACAGCAGCTCAGCAGGCAGTATCACACAGGATAGGATTAGATACACGGCTCAGCAGACAGTATCACACAGGATAGGATTAGATACACAGCTCAGCAGACAGTATCACACAGGATAGGATTAGATACACGGCTCAGCAGACAGTATCACACAGGATAGGATTAGATACACGGCTCAGCAGACAGTATCACACAGGATAGGATTAGATACACGGCTCAGCAGACAGTATCACACAGGAGAGGATTAGATACAGCAGCTCAGCAGATAGTATCACACAGGATAGGATTAGATACACGTCTTAGCCTACTGTATCACACAGGATAGGATTAGATACATGGCTCAGCAGACAGTATCACACAAGATAAGATTAGATACATGGCTCAGCAGACAGTATCACACAAGATAAGATTAGATACACAGCTCAGCAGACAGTATCACACAGGATGGGATTAGATACACAGCTCAACAGACGGTATCACACAGGAGAGGATTAGATACATGGCTCCGCAGACTGTATCACACAGGATAGGATTAGATACACGGCTCAGCAGGCAGTATCACACAGGAGAGGATTAGATACACGGCTCAGCAAACAGTATCACACAGGATAGGATTAGATACACGGCTCAGCAGACAGTATCACACAGGATTGGATTAGATACATGGCTCAGCAGACGGTATCACACAGGATAGGATTAGATACACGGCTCAGCAGACAATATCACACAGGATAGGATTAGATACACGGCTCAGCAGACAGTATCACACAGAAGAGGATTAGATACAGCAGCTCAGCAGACAGTATCACACAGGATAGGATTAGATACACGGCTCAGCAGACAGTATCACACAGAAGAGGATTAGATACACGGCTCAGCAGACAGTATCACACAGGATAGGATTAGATACATGGCTCAGCAGACAGTATCACACAGAAGAGGATTAGATACACGGCTCAGCAGACAGTATCACACAACAAACTACTAAGGACCACTTGTGTGTGAATATGTATGTACCTATGTGTGTGGGTGAGTGTATGTGAGTGCTTCTCATGCTCCACCCCTGCTGATGTTATTGCCCCGCTCCATAGTGACATCATTGAAGGTCCTACAACACATTTAGGGCTTTTGGAAGGGGAGGACAAAAATAAAATGAGAATACAAATAAACTGCTATTATGTCTCAGCAGTCCTGACAGAAGACACCGACCTACCGCCACCACAGATATCCGCGGGCTGAAGGACCTGTGGTGATGTCACTGCTGTGGGAGGAGCCAAGCTGGGTGTGTGATGTGTGGGGATCATAATGGATGTAACATGTAGCAGAGCTGTGTGTGTGACGTGTGGGGTGTAGCAGAGCTGTGCGTGTGCATGTATTATGTAGCAGAGCTGTACAGATACACTGGGTCTATAATGTCCTAATAATCACCAGTAGGGTTAGCTGCGGCCCGCTCCTGCATTGGCCGCGGTTATATGTCACTGATGACATTCTGTGGTTACGAGAGGCAGAAGCTTCCGGAATAGTTTATCATCATAAAAATTGGAACAATCTGTCTGTTTGATTGTTGCAGCAGATTTCTCGGAAGCAGAGCAGTCACCCACAGCAACCCGCGGGGACCGCCCGCAGCAACCCGCGGGGACCGCCCGCAGCAACCCGCGGGGACCGCCCGCAGCAACCCGCGGGGACCGCCCGCAGCAACCCGCGGGACCGTCCACAGCAACCCGCAGGGACCGCCCGCAGCAACCCGCTGGGACCGTCCACAGCAACCCGCAGGGACCGTCCGCAGCAACCCGCGGGAACCGCCTGCAGCAACCCACAGGACCGTCCATAGCAACCCACGGGACAGTCCATAGCAACCAACCAACCTCCAGCTCACAGAGTTCAGAAGGTCTCTGTAATAAAAGCTAGTAGCTGATTGACACTTTCCCATGGGTTGCTATGGGCAACCACTCATTCCCCATTTTTGGATGCAGGGTGTATCTAAGCTCCCATGTATGTGGTGTGCCCGCTCTGTCAGTCATCCTCCAGTATAAAGTGTATTTGGTCTCTGACAGCCGCTAATGGCCGCCATTACAGCGCGGTGGTCACCCAGCTTTCCACAGATCGCGAGGTGCGTATTAATCTGCAGTGTGACCCCATGTAATAATCTGGGTGTCGGCCCCCCGGTTAGAGGCGGGACCTTTGTGACATCGACTACATTGTTGGGGCGACGAGCCCGCCTGACGCTTCCTTCTCTTCCTTCCAGATCCAACATGGCGTTCAACAGGAGTTTTGCCGGCCTGCGGCTTCAGGAGCGCGGCGACGGTGAGTCAATGCATCGGCGCAGAACAACACCGGGTGGGAATAGAACGGCGTGACGGAGCCCCCCAGAGCACACCGAGCCCCCTCAGACCACACGAAACCCCCCAGACCACACGGAGCCCCCCAGACCACAGGGAGCCCCCTCAGACCACACGAAACCCCCCAGACCACAGGGAGCCCCCTCAGACCACACGAAACCCCCCAGACCACACCGAGCCCCCTCAGACCACACGAAACCCCCCAGACCACACCGAGCCCCCTCAGACCACACGAAACCCCCCAGACCACACGGAGCCCCCCAGAGCACACGGAGCCCCATCAGACCACACGAAACCCCCCAGACCACACCGAGCCCCCTCAGACCACACAAAACCCCCCAGACCACATAGAGCCCCCCCCCAGACCACACCGAGCCCCCTCAGACCACACCGAGCCCCCCCAGACCACACCGAGCCCCCCCAGACCACACCGAGCCCCATCAAACCACACGAAACCCCCCAGACCACACAGAGCCCCCCCTCCCCAGATCACACGGAGCCCGCCATGGGATCAGCACCGCAGCCGGGCGGTTCCCCAGTCTCTCTTGATAGAAGTCATGTGACCGCTGCCTGCCAATCATGGGCCGTAGCATCACCGCCCGTTCTCCTGGCATCAGCATCCTGAGCGCCAATGATGCCAGGAGTTCAGAACGGTGACGCTGCGGCTTCCGAGCAGCAGGCAGCGGTCCCCTGAGAATGGCGCTGCTGATCCTGCGGCGGAGGAGGCGGGCGCCCGCTCTCGTAGTGTTTTAAGTCATTTGGCTTTAGTTTTACAGCGGCTTAGTACCATGCTCCATATAACGGGCCGGCCGCGTCTCCGGGCGCTGTGAGCGTGACGCAGTCCTTATGCTCGCCCGCCCCCTTGTTCCCGCGTGTCCATCTGTGAAGTTGGTGCGCTGAACGAAAACCTGAATCTTCCCAGAATCCTGTTCGCACGCGCCAGCACAGAGGACGGACGCCGCGGGATCCGGGGAGCGGGCGAGGACAGATGATACAGCCACCCGCTTCCTGCCACCTCCACTGACAGCACCATAACTTATATTATGTGGGGGGGCTTTACCCTTTCCAATTCAGTCTGACGTCTAAAGACACTCTGATGGAAGGCTGTACAGCTCGGATGTTGGAAGACGTCCGGCAGGGTATTCTTACTGTATATTACTGGCCGCTCTGTTGTCGGGGGCCTCTCCAGCATGTCCCATACTGCAGTACTGGTTCTAGCCAGCAGATGGCGCCATTGACTGCAATCCCTGCTAGCCATCATAAACCGATCCTGCAGTCATACCGATTCTGCCGTCACACGGCTAAATGTCTGACCATTGTCTATGTGTATAGCATCCCTCACTCTCCACCCCGCCATACCGCGCACATCTCCACCCCGCCATACCGCGCACATCTCCAGCCCCCCATACCGCGCCCATCTCCGCCCCCCCATACCGCGCCCATCTCCGCCCCGCCACACCGCGCCCATCTCCGCCCCGCCACACCGCGCCCATCTCCGCCCCGCCACACCGGGCACATCTCCGCCCCGCCACACCGGGCACATCTCCGCCCCGCCACACCGGGCACATCTCCGCCCCGCCACACCGGGCACATCTCCGCCCCGCCATACCGGGCACATCTCCGCCCCGCCATACCGGGCACATCTCCACCCCCCCATACCGTGCACATCACCACCTCCCCATACCATGCACATCACCACCTCCCCATACCGGACACATCTCCACCCCGCCATACCGTGCACATCTCCACCCCGCCATACCGTGCACATCTCCACCCCCCCATACCGTGCACATCTCCACCCCCCCATACCGTGCACATCACCACCTCCCCATACCACGCACATCTCCAGCCCCGCTATACCGTGCACATCTCCAGCCCGCCATACTGTGCACATGTCCACCCCGCCATACCGTGCACATCTCCACCCCGCCATACCACGCACATCTCCAGCCCCGCTATACCGTGCACATCTCCACCCCACCATACCGTGCACATCTCCACCTCACCATACCGTGCACATCTCCACCCCGCCATACCGTGCACATCTCCACCTCACCATACCTGCACATCTCCACCTCACAATACCGTGCACATCACCACCTCCCCATACCGGACACATCTCCACCCCGCCATACCGTGCACATCTCCACCCCGCCATACCGTGCACATCTCCACCCCCCCCCATACCGTGCACATCTCCACCCCGCCATACCGTGCACATCTCCACCCCGCCATACCGTGCACATCTCCACCCCCCCCATACCGTGCACATCTCCACCCCCCCCGCCATACCGTGCCCATCTCCACCCCCCATACCGTGCACATCTCCACCCCGCCATACTGTGCACATCACCACCTCCCCATACCGTGCCCATCTCCACCCCGCCATACTGTGCACATCTCCAGCCCTTTACCTTCTGTATCCCCCCCATTACTTGTAGTATGTAAGCTCGTTGGAGCAGGACCCTCACCCCTATTGTTTCCATCAGCTGATTACTATGTAACCGCGGTTCTGTAATGTTTGTCCTTCTGTCTTTCTGTATCCCCCTGTCTATGTAAGCGCTGCGGGATATGGTGGCGCTATACAAATAAAGATTATTACTATATACATGACACAGGGCAGTATACATCTATACGGTACCCCTCCGCACACTGTATACAGGGCTATATATATAATGAGTGCTGCGGGATATGTTGGCGCTATACAAATACAGATTATATACACACACACACACACACACACTACACAAGGCAGTATACATCTATATGATACCCCTCACACAGTATACAGGGCTATATATATATAATAGGCGCTGCGGAATATGTTGGCGCTATACAAATAAAGATTAGTATTATATAATGGCAGAAATAGAAAGCCCCAGAGTCAGAGTCCCAGGAAAGACACTTAATGAATTGTAATATCGTTAGTAACCAGTAGAGGGAGCAATGTACCCAGAGTTATTAAAGAAAGATAGATAGATAGATAGATAGATAGATAGATAGATAGATAGATAGATAGATAGATAGATAGATAGATAGATAGATAGATAGATAGATAGATAGATAGATAGATAGATAGATAGGAGATAGATAGATGAGATAGACAGACAGGAGACAGACAGATATGAGACAGATAGATAGATAGGAGACGGATAGATAGGAGATAGATAGGAGACGGATAGATAGATAGGAGATAGATAGGAGACGGATAGATAGATAGGAGATAGATAGGAGACGGATAGATAGATAGGAGATAGATAGGAGACGGATAGATAGATAGGAGACGGATAGATAGATAGGAGATAGATAGGAGACGGATAGATAGATAGGAGACGGATAGATATGAGATAGATAGATAGATAGATAGATAGATAGATAGGAGACGGATAGATAGATAGGAGATAGATAGGAGATAGATAGGAGACGGATAGATAGATAGGAGACGGATAGATAGATAGGAGATAGATAGGAGACGGATAGATAGATAGGAGATAGATAGGAGACGGATAGATAGATAGGAGACGGATAGATAGATAGATAGGAGACGGATAGATAGATAGATAGATAGATAGATAGATAGATAGGAGACGGATAGATATGAGATAGATAGATAGATAGATAGATAGATAGATAGATAGATAGATAGATAGATAGATAGATAGATAGATAGATAGATAGAGAGATAGGAGAGAGATAGATAGATAGATAGATAGATAGGAGACGGATAGATAGATAGATAGGATCCGGATAGATAGATAGATAGATAGGAGATAGGAGACGGATAGATAGATAGATAGATAGATAGATAGATAGATAGATAGATAGATAGATAGATAGGAGATAGATAGGAGATAGATAGATAGATAGGAGATAGATAGGAGATAGATAGATAGGAGATAGATAGATAGATAGGAGACGGATAGATAGGAGACGGATAGATAGATAGATAGATAGATAGATAGATAGATAGATAGATAGATAGATAGATAGGAGACGGATAGATAGATAGGAGATAGATAGATAGATAGATAGATAGATAGATAGATAGATAGATAGATAGATAGATAGGAGATAGATAGATAGATAGGTAGATAGATAGGAGATAGATATGAGATAGATAGGAGATAGATAGATAGATAGATAGATAGATAGATAGATAGATAGATAGATAGATAGATAGATAGATAGGAGACGGATAGATAGATAGATAGATAGATAGGAGATAGATATGAGAGAGATAGATAGGAGATAGATAGATAGATAGATAGATAGATAGATAGATAGATAGATAGATAGATAGGAGATAGATATGAGAGAGATAGATAGGAGATAGATAGATAGATAGATAGATAGATAGATAGATAGGAGATAGATATGAGATAGATAGGAGATAGATATGAGAGAGATAGATAGGAGATAGATAGATAGATAGATAGATAGATAGATAGATAGATAGATAGATAGATAGGAGATAGATATGAGATAGATAGGAGATAGATAGATAGATAGATAGATAGATAGATAGATAGATAGATAGATAGATAGATAGATAGATAGATAGATAGGAGACGGATAGATAGATAGATAGATAGATAGGAGAGAGATATGAGAGAGATAGATAGGAGATAGATAGATAGATAGATAGATAGATAGATAGATAGATAGATAGATAGATAGATAGATAGATAGATAGATAGGAGATGGACGGATATTTAGTATCTTGCCTCTTGCTGTTGATTAGGTATTGATATGAAGAAGTTTGAGGCGGATTTCTTGGCGGCCCATAATAAGTACCGGGAGCGGCACGGATCGCCTCCTCTTCAGCTGAACCGCGACTTCTGCAAATCAGCGCAGAAATGGGCCGACCACCTGCTCTCCATCCGCACCCTGCAGCACAGCAACAGTAAGCTTGGAGAGAACGTGTACTACCGCAGCAGCTCCAGCCCCAAGGACCTGGCAGGTGAGTGATGTGCAGCCAGAGGGGCGGGGGCGCAGGAAGACTCACAGGGGTGACATGTCATCCACACATCTGGCCGCTTTCTTCAAATAATGGCTCCTCTCTTGTCCTTAGGTTATACCTGCTATTGTACAGCCTCTTTCAAATGAAAGGAATTGAGCTGCAATACCAGGCACAGCCTGCGGGCAGCAGTGGCGCTATTTCTGGTCTGTTCTTCGTATAACAAGAAGTTCTGCAATTTCTGCAGTACTTTGGGGTCTATTTACTAAGACTTCATACGGCGCTCTAAGGCTTCCTGCACACGGGGAGGTCGGACCCTGCATGCAGGATTCCCGCACCAGAGATCGACCTGGTGCCCGCCGGTGACCCCAGCTTACCCGTCCGGTGGCTTCTGCACACGCTGAGGATGTGCCGGCCAGCACTCCGTTGCACATGCACAGTAGCCGCTGGGGGGACGCGTATCTTGCCATACTTCTGCAGTGCTCACTATGGCAGTGCCGCGGGACGGACGGCTTCAGTTGACTTCAATGGAAGTCCGGAGCCCGCCGCAGACTCCGCAGTGCAAATCCCCCCCATGTGCGGGAGGCCTGAGGGCACGGTCTACTAAGGGGCTTGGACCGCTCAACACATTAGTCGCATTTGGCTCTGTGCGTCAGATGGATACCTGCAGCAGCTCCAATCTGGCGGAAGCAGAGCGATCATTAACCCTTTGCAATCCACTGTCTGATGTCTAAAGACATTCTGATTGAAGGCTGTAGAGCCAGTATATTACTGGCCGCTCTGTTGTCGGGGGGCTCTCCAGCATGTCTCATACTGCAGTACTGGCTCTAGTCAGCAGATGGCGCCATTGTATAATAGCAGAAATAAAAAAACCCTAGGAAACCCTGAATTCAAAATTGGATTGCAAAGGGTTAATTCTAGTTTTTGGTGTAAATTATAGTAAATGCGACAGCTGCAGATGGCCACACCCCTTATCACCAAGCCCCACCCACTTTTAAAAAAAGGGCGTGTAAAGTACAAAAAGTTGCAATTTTGCTTTGTGCACCAAAAAAGCAACTTTTGCACGTTGGAAATCTGAGGTGTAAAGAATTCTACATGAGCCCCTTTTGTGTGTAAGATCTGCACTATTGCCAATACCTCTGTTTGCTGTCAGTGAATGAGAATAGTCAATGTTTACATTCAGTAGCTGAAGACTCCTCTCAGCCTCGTGACCGGCAGCTGCGGCTTGCTTCAACGTAGACAACCCTCTGCAAGCTGAACACAGCAGCAACTCACGTACCCCCTGATACGCTGCAGCAAACCCACAGCTGTGTGAGGTCATCTACTCATCTCAAATGACATGCTTCATACTCCAATCACATCCGAAGCAGAGACTAGAACCTGCAGAACCTCCCATCTGACTGCTGCATGCTCTGCTGTAGTGCATCGTGGGAGATGTGGTGTTCCCTCGAGGCACTGTACTCTGCTGTGTCTGGGAGATCTGCCATGAGGGGTCCGCCTGCCATAAGGTATATTACAACCTGTCATTTTGTGCCCTGCAGGCAACGAGCCGGTGGACAGCTGGTACAGCGAGATCGAAAACTATGACTTCAGTAATCCCGGCTTCTCCAGCGACACAGGTGAGGAGCTATAGCCAAGATATGAGATAATGGTTCCTCTTCCTGCACACAGCGCCCCCTGTGGGCAACAGAGCATGAAAAACTCTGCTAGTGCCTCTAGATTTGCATTTGGCAAGCCTGCCCTCTAGTGGCCAAACAGCTAACTGCCTGGGTGCTAGCCATGCATTGTGCGGTGTGTCCTACCCGCTGACCTGCAGCCAGGGTTCTTGTCTTCTAAGGTCACTTCACCCAAGTTGTCTGGAAGGACTCCAAGGAGGTCGGACTTGGATTGGCGACGGATGATAAAAGAGTCTACTTTTTGGTGGCTCACTACAACCCAGCTGGCAACATCACCAACCCGGGATACTATGAGCGCAACGTGCTACCTTCTATAACAGCGCCCCCTACTGCCAGTGCAGGGTCTGACTCCCAGCTGAAACCAGCAAGCATCAAGGAGCCCTCCGTAGGTAAGACATGGAACGATGAAAGGTCCAGAGCTGACCAGGGTGCGAGACGGGGGGTCCTGGCCGCTGGATCACCCCGCAGACCGTGGGGGCCGGACATCATCCCTCCAAAGGTCTCCGGGGGGCGCCATAGTCTGCAGCCAGGACTCACTTTGATACATGGCACTGCGCTTTATATAGTAGGACACAACGGAGAGGGGTGACAGGACTCCCATCTCCCAACCGCTGGACAAGTCGTGGGCGGAGCAGCAAGTTGTTTTTTTTTTTTAAACATCTGGCCATGCCCTTTTTACATTAAGCCACACCCTTTGTGGCCCCACACAATAATAATGTAGTCAGGAACTGGTGATAGTGATTACAGTGCAGTTACCTCCAGTCATAGTAACTACAGTGCAGTGACCTCCAGTGATAGTGATTACAGTGCAGTGACCTCCAGTGATAGTGATTACAGTGCAGTTACCTCCAGTGATAGTTATGACAGTGCAGCTACCTCCAGTGATAGTGATTACAAATAATGATTGGATCACAGCACACGTAAATCCTGTATATCTCCAGGGAAGATATTCCACTCCAGAAGGTGCTCGCTCTCAAAAGTCCTGGATCCTGGACCGTATTCCAAATAGCAAAGGAGAGTAGATAAGAGCAGCACTCAGGGGTTGATTCCAGAAAAACTTTATTGCCCACAACGTTTCAACTCAAGCACTTGACAAAGACTCTTCTGAGTTGAAACGTTGTGGGCAATAAAGTTTTTCTGGAATCAACCCCTGAGTGCTGCTCTTATCTACTCTCCTTTGCCAGTGATAGTGATTACAGTGCAGCTACATCCAGTGATAGTGATTACAGTGCAGCTACCTCCAGTTATAGTGATTACAGTGCAGCTACATCCAGTGATAGTGATTACAGTGCAGTTACCTCCAGTGATCACAGGTGAGGTCTCCCCTGATCGGAGGCAGCCCGTTGTTTTTCTCCTCTCTCTGGGCCCAGACGCTCCTTGAAGCCTTTTTCCAGCCATGACTCATCCCTGCACGCTCTGCCCGTCCTTCCAGTGAACCTCTCAGTAACTGCTGCCTTAGTACTAGTGCGCCCTCTGTGGCTCCACCTACTGATTGCGCCCTCTGTGGCTCCACCTACTGATTGCGCCCTTTGTGGCTCCACCTGATTGCGCCCTCTGTGGCTCCACCTACTGATTGCGCCCTCTGTGGCTCCACCTACTGATTGCGCCCTCTGTGGCTCCACCTACTGATTGCGCCCTCTGTGGCTCCACCTACTAGTTGCGCCCTCCCCTGCCGGGTCCCTAAGCTTTGTCCATTTCCAGCTGTGACTCCCAGTAGAGCCGGCGTTGTACTCTGTGCAGCACGGTCTGACTGCTCCTTGCTCTCCTGCTCGGACTATGCCGTGTCCGGAGACGGGGGAGCCGTCAGGCAGCGTGTACAGAGCGCAGCGCTCCGCGCCTCCTGGAGGCTGCTCACTGCTGGTGATGGTGGGAGGGGGAGTCAGGACGTTCCTCCGGGGCCGGCGCCCCAAATCCAGGAGTGTCCTGCTGCATCTGGGATGGTTGGGATGATGACAGCATTAATCCAGGGCTGACCGGCGACAGCCACACGTCAGCACTTGTATTAGAGTTGGGATCTGTTAGAAAGCAGCCATATCACGCAATTTGCAGGAAAGTCGCAGTTGCGCGCCGCTTGCATCGCAGTATATGATGGAGGCGTTGAACGGGACTTGTGACTAAAAATCCAACATCTCTGGTCTATTGTGAGTGGCGTCACGATGCCGCCGCACGGAGGCCGGGTTATATTGTGGAATCCGCCATCCTCACCCGCGTGGACGATCCGCATTATTCCGCACCTGTTTAAAAAACAGAACATTGGCGTGTCGGCTCAGGCGTGCGGATGGCGACTGGGATTTCCACGAGTGGATTTACACGCAGCATGCTCTATTTTTGTCAATGGAAGTCGTCCGATCGGCAAATGATCCTCCAATGACACTGCGGACGGCCGCTGGTTCCCGTGTCACGCCTAGCGCCGCCGGCGGAAAAACAGATATAAAAAAAACGTGCACTGTGCATGACCGACGGCGAGCGGTCCAGGCGTGTGGGGTCACCGGCCATGGTCAGGGACGGATTCCACTGCGGCCTCCAGCGTGCCTGAGCCTTAATAATGACCGCATGCGATGGCGCTCTGCGAAGAGTCGCGGTGTAGGGCGGGCCTCCGGGCGGCTGCACACGACTGGGTCGCATTCTGCATGCGGGAGCCTGCAGCGGATCCCGGCTCTGACCGCAGCCAGCAGCCCCGCTACCTTCTCTTTTCTGTATTGTGGGTGATTGCGGACGCTCGCCGTCGGTCATGTGCAGTACGGATCTTTTTTCTAAATCTTTGTATTTCGGGCGCCGTCGCTAGGCGATGATGCGGCTCGGCGACTTCCATGGACTTCAATGGCCGCTGTCCGTGCGAATCCCACTAAAAGGTAGAACATGCTGCGATTTTAATCCCGCTCACTTATGTGCGAATGTTGGATTCTTTCAATGCTGCGGAATATCGCGGATTGTCCTCGCGGGTGACGGTCGCGGATTCCACAATTCAGATCCTCCCGTGTACAACCAGCTTTACGTAGGGCGGGGCTTACATGGAAAAGCGTGCTGCGATCCCGCGTCGCCCCATCGACAACAGCGTGACGGACGTGCGCTAATATAATACTACCGTGACTGCGCCGTCCGCGACGCCCACCGCCTGATAGTGCCGATATCCCGCTCCCTCTAGCAGCACTATGTGGGGTCCTGCACGGGGGGGGGGACCCCGGAATATTCCGGACCTGATATCTTTCATCTGATTTATGTAATCCCTTCTGCTTCTCGTCTCGCTCGTTGCCACTAACTGTATTCGCACGTTTCCCGGCGCCGCATGTTCTCTCGGCTCTGATTACTTTTCTCGCCGTGTTCTGCCACCTTCTGCTGCAGCGGTGTGAAGAGTTATGTAACGGGCCGCTATATGACGGGCGCAGCGACGGCTCGGGCACCGACCCGCACGACTGCTGAGTGTGGCAGGGACCCCGCACACGGGACGGAATTGTCGGCAGCGCGGATGCGGATCGCGTTGCGCTGCCACCTGCGGCCGTTCTGATGAATGCATTGACTTATTTTGCGCAACAACAATCCCGGCGCGTCGAGAAGATGGTTTACGCACGGGGGCGCTGGCGGCCGGCTCTTCTGTGACCCGCTGCTTCACCGCTGGAGCGAGACGCCGGAGTGAGTTCTGTGGCGGTGAGCTGGTTTTCTGGGATGCCCTCTGACCGCAGCACCGCCCGCCTGGTTACACGTTTACCGCATTTCTGACTGAGTCTTTGGCGCTGCGGCATCTGCGTGATCTTTGTCCGACTCGCCGTCTCCAAGGCCTCCATCGCCATTAGCAACCACCTGCTCCTACGTTCTCCCCTCCCAGCTTCCTACTATGGCCGCTTTCACACGGCGAGCGCGATGTCGGTCCGAGGACATTTCAGACTTGCAGACGACAGAATATGCTGCGACCTTTCGATCTCGCGGCATCGCCCGTGAAGCCACGCCCCTTGTAAGTACTGGGGTGGACTTTGCACAAACCTGCACGATTTTCTTGCCCATGTGACTACGGCGGCGCCCACGTGGAACAATTAGCGAACGCGCCAATGATTGTTGTCATGTTTACATGAAATGAACAATAAGTGATTTATCGTTCGCCGTCCGATCGTTTACACTGATCGACCATCGCTCCGCGGGAACGCTCCTAGGCCGGCTTTACACCAGCATTAGCGCATTTTACCGCCCCTTTTCTGCCGCAGCGCACGTTCTTCGCGTGCGGCCAACAAACGCACCTCCTGACATGGCTGATTAGTTCCGGATGTTTCCTTCTCCAGCGGGCTTCACGCGTCTCCCTGCGTATTTCTTGCACATTTGCGCACCCTCCGTTATTTTCCTTGGGGACTTTCTTTCTTTTTTTGCATTGCTGAAAATGCGAAATGCAAAAACCGTCGCACGCGAACGAACCCGGCGGCCTCAGCTGTATTAACGGTTTATCACATGACCCTGTAAGCTGCGCGGCCTCGCACAGGCGGCGCCGGTCGTCCTTGGAGCGCTCCGTGCGGCAGACAAACGTCTTCTATCGCCGGTTTCCTCGTTTATTGACGATATTTTTGCAGAAGTTTCGCTTTTTTTTTACTGACCTGAAAAGGAAAAAAATGACTGCAAACAACATCCTGCGCGGCGGCAGCGGACGTCAGATGGCGGGGAGGAGTCTCAAATGTCACCACTGCTGTGGTCACATGACAGCATGTTGGTATCGGACCCCCGGGCCCCCAGATAAGGCAGCTTACTGCACTTTCCTCTCACTAATCCACCACCTGCTGCCCCCCCATTGGCCAGGAGATGGCGCTGATGGGACTACTACAGCATCGCAGCACTGGAGATGGCGGGACGTCTGATTATGGCTGAGGCCGGCTTCACACGGGCCTGATCGCATTAATGCTATATATTTGCGCAGTGGGCGTGCGTGTTTTACCGTATGTTCTGCACACGCATGTCATGCGTATTTGTACATGCAAGCCCCTACTGATCTGACGGCGGCGTTCATGCGCCATTCTCACGAAAGTAGAACTTGCTGCGGATTTATTGTGCAAAGAAGCACATGTGAAGGAATCCGGTGAAATCAGCGGGCTCAGTGTGCGCAATACACTGCGTTCGTGTGAATAAGCCCGTAGACTACTAGGCTGCACTGGGGAGGAGGGAGCGCTTAACAGGGTCTCCGGGGTTAGACAAACATGGCTGTTTTCTTCCAAGCACAGCGCCACCCTTGTCTGTAGGTTGTGTCTGGTACTGCAGCACAGTTCCTATTCACTTCAATGGCACTGAACTGCAGTACCAGACACATCCTGTGGACAAGGGCGGCGCTGTGCTTGAAAGAAAGCAGCCATGTTTGTCTAACCCCGGAGACCCCTTTAGAACTGGATCACAAATTGTCCCCCCAAAACATCATTTTCTTCTAACGGAGGCCATGCGGTGCCGCCGCTCTCCACCAGGGGGCACTAGACGATTCAAATGAAGAGGTGAATTCTGCAACAACAGCAAAAACTGCGCCAAAATCTCCACAAGTCGCGGGTCTTTATGTGGGTTTTGCGCTGCGGATCTGATGTGACTCCGCCCAGCCCCAGATAGCAATAGCTGACGTTATCACAATGAGGTCATGAAATGTTCCGCACAATTCTTTATGGTTACCATGGTTACATGCGATAAAAAAGGATCGCAAATGAGTGAAATACGCTTTTTGTAATCGCACCACATGACTGGCGCAGCCTCCGCAGAAGAGAGCGCGCTGCGTGTTATTTGTTCAGACGGTTCGTCCGATTAAAAAATGCGCACATCTGAGAAAAACTGTCAAACACCAAAACACGACGCGGATCTCTCCGATTTCTCGGATTTTGGTGCAATTTTTTTTTCGGTCTGAAAATTGGACAGAAAAGTCGCTCCTGTGACTGCGGGGGGGGGGGGGGGCCCTCGGGGACCCTCCGGTACCCTTACATACCGTCACCTGTAGCGCATCACACGGACCATTGCTGGCGCCCCCTATAGGTCTATGTGTGAATACGAGGAACACAAACCGCTTCTTGTCTCCGGATCGCGAGGGGCTGAGAATTAACATGCATGGAGTCTGGCGGTGGATTCCCACACGGCACCACAATGAGGCCCCCGCGGCCCCCGCTGCAGCCCCCATTCATGGCTGCAGCAGACAATGCGACCAACAACAGCAGACCCTTAATGGGGGATTTCCTCATGGACTAGAATGGGAGCGGAGGGTGGGAAACAATACGGGGGAGGGGGGTCTATACAGGAGAGGGGGGCGTCTGCTATAAACGGGGGTCTATACAGGGGAGGGGGGCGTCTGCTATAAACGGGGGTCTATACAGGGGAGGGGGGCGTCTGCTATAAACAGGGGTCTATACAGTTCAGGAGGGTGCTTGCTAGAACACGGGGGTCTGTACAGTCCAGGTGGGCACCTGCTAGAATAGAACCCCCCGTATTTTAGCAGGCGCCCTCCTGCATTGCATAGACCCCCCCTTATTCTAGCAGGCGCCCTATCGGGGGGGGGGGATTTGTGTATATGAGGGAAGGTATCTGTATATATGAGGGCGGTTTAGGGATATGGAGGGAGGTGTTTGTGTAAATGGGGTGGGGTGTTTGTATATATGGAGGGGTTGTGTATATGGGGGGTTGTTTGTATATATGGGGGGGTGTATATGGGGTGGGGTGTTTGTATATATGGAGGGGGTTGTGTATACGGGGTGGGGTGTTTGTATATATGGGGGGTTGTGTATACGGGGTGGGGTGTTTGTATATATGGGGGGGTGTATACGGGGTGGGGTGTTTGTATATAAGGGGGGTGTGTATACGGGGTGGGGTGTTTGTATATATGAGGGGTTGTGTATACGGGGTGGGGTGTTTGTATATATGGGGGGTTGTGTATATGGGGTGGGGTGTTTGTATATATGGGGGGTTGTGTATATGGGGTGGGGTGTTTGTATATATGGGGGGTTGTGTATATGGGGTGGGGTGTTTGTATATATGGGGGGTTGTGTATATGGGGTGGGGTGTTTGTATATATGGGGGGGTGTATATGGGGTGGGGTGTTTGTATATATGGAGGGGGGTGTATATGGGGTGGGGTGTTTGTATATATGAGGGGGGTTGTGTATACGGGGTGGGGTGTTTGTATATATGAGGGGTTGTGTATATGGGGTGGGGTGTTTGTATATATGGGGGGTTGTGTATATGGGGTGGGGTGTTTGTATATATGGGGGGTTGTGTATATGGGGTGGGGTGTTTGTATATATGAGGGGTTGTGTATATGGGGTGGGGTGTTTGTATATATGGGGGGTTGTGTCTACGGGGTGGGGTGTTTGTACATATGGAGGGGGGTGTATACGGGGTGGGGTGTTTGTATATATGGAGGGGGGTGTATATGGGGTGGGGTGTTTGTATATATGGGGGGTTGTGTATACGGGGTGGGATGTTTCTATATATGGGGGGTTGTGTATATGGGGTGGGGTGTTTGTATATATGGGGGGTTGTGTATATGGGGTGGGGTGTTTGTATATATGGGGGATGTATATGGGGTGGGGTGTTTGTATATATGGGGGGTTGTGTATATGGGGTGGGGTGTTTGTATATATGGGGGGTTGTGTCTACGGGGTGGGGTGTTTGTACATATGGAGGGGGGGTGTATATGGGGCGGGGTGTTTGTATATATGGAGGGGTGGTGTATATGGGGTGGGGTGTTTGTATATATGGGGGGGTGTATACGGGGTGGGGTGTTTGTATATATGGGGGGTTGTGCATATGGGGTGGGGTGTTTGTATATATGGAGGGGGGTGTATATGGGGTGGGGTGTTTGTATATATGGAGGGGGTGTATATGGGGTGGGGTGTTTGTATATATGGGGGGTTGTGTATACGGGGTGGGATGTTTCTATATATGGGGGGTTGTGTATATGGGGTGGGGTGTTTGTATATATGGAGGGGGGGTGTATATGGGGTGGGGTGTTTGTATATATGGAGGGGGGTGTATATGGGGTGGGGTGTTTGTATATATGGAGGGGGGGTGTATATGGGGTGGGGTGTTTGTATATATGGGGGGTTGTGTATACGGGGTGGGATGTTTCTATATATGGGGGGTTGTGTATATGGGGTGGGGTGTTTGTATATATGGAGGGGGGGGTGTATATGGGGTGGGGTGTTTGTATATATGGAGGGGGGTGTATATGGGGTGGGGTGTTTGTATATATGGAGGGGGGGTGTATATGGGGCGGGGTGTTTGCATATATGGAGGGGGGGTGTATATGGGGTGGGGTGTTTGTATATATGGGGGGGGGGTGTATACGGGGTGGGGTGTTTGTACATATGGGGGGTTGTGTATATGGGGTGGGGTGTTTGTATATATGGAGGGGGGGTGTATGGGGTGGGGTGTTTGTATATATGGAGGGGGGTGTATACGGGGTGGGGTGTTTGTATATATGGAGGGGGGGTGTATACGGGGTGGGGTGTTTGTATATATGGGGGGTTGTGTATACGGGGTGGGATGTTTCTATATATGAGGGGTTGTGTATATGGGGTGGGGTGTTTGTATATATGAGGGGTTGTGTATATGGGGTGGGGTGTTTGTATATATGGGGGGTTGTGTATATGGGGTGGGGTGTTTGTATATATGGGGGGTTGTGTATACGGGGTGGGGTGTTTGTATATATGGGGGGTGTATATGGGGTGGGGTGTTTGTATATATGGGGGGTTGTGTATACGGGGTGGGGTGTTTGTATATATGGGGGGTTGTGTCTACGGGGTGGGGTGTTTGTACATATGGAGGGGGGTGTATACGGGGTGGGGTGTTTGTATATATGGAGGGGTGGTGTATATGGGGTGGGGTGTTTGTAAATATGAGGGGTTGTGCATATGGGGTGGGGTGTTTGTATATATGGAGGGGGGTGTATATGGGGTGGGGTGTTTGTATATATGGAGGGGGGTGTATATGGGGTGGGGTGTTTGTATATATGGAGGGGGGTGTATATGGGGTGGGGTGTTTGTATTTATGGGGGGGGGGTGTATACAGGGTGGGGTGTTTGTAAATATGAGGGGTTGTGCATATGGGGTGGGGTGTTTGTATATATGGAGGGGGGTGTATATGGGGTGGGGTGTTTGTATATATGGATGGGGGTGTATATGGGGTGGGGTGTTTGTATATATGGGGGGTTGTGTATACGGGGTGGGGTGTTTGTATATATGGAGGGGGGGTGTATATGGGGTGGGGTGTTTGTATACATGGGGGGTTGTGTATACGGGGTGGGATGTTTCTATATATGGGGGGTTGTGTATATGGGGTGGGGTGTTTGTATATATGGAGGGGGGGTGTATATGGGGTGGGGTGTTTGTATATATGGAGGGGGGGTGTATATGGGGTGGGGTGTTTGTATATATGGAGGGGGTGTATATGGGGTGGGGTGTTTGTATATATGGAGGGGGGTGTTTGCATATATGGAGGGGGGGTGTATATGGGGTGGGGTGTTTGTATATATGGGGGGGGGTGTATACGGGGTGGGGTGTTTGTATATATGGGGGGGTGTATACGGGGTGGGGTGTTTGTATATATGAGGGGTTGTGTATATGGGGTGGGGTGTTTGTATATATGGGGGCTTGTGTATATGGGGTGGGGTGTTTGTATATATGGGGGGTTGTGTATACGGGGTGGGGTGTTTGTATATATGGGGGGTTGTGTATACGGGGTGGGGTGTTTGTATATATGGAGGGGGGGTGTATATGGGGTGGGGTGTTTGTATATATGGGGGGTTGTGTATACGGGGTGGGATGTTTCTATATATGGGGGGTTGTGTATATATATGGAGGGGGGGTGTATATGGGGTGGGGTGTTTGCATATATGGAGGGGGGGTGTATATGGGGTGGGGTGTTTGCATATATGGAGGGGGGTGTATATGGGGTGGGGTGTTTGTATATATGGAGGGGGGGTGTATATGGGGCGGGGTGTTTGTATATATGGAGGGGGGTGTATATGGGGTGGGTGTTTGTATATATGGAGGGGGTGTATATGGGGCGGGGTGTTTGCATATATGGAGGGGGGGGTGTATATGGGGTGGGGTGTTTGCATATATGGAGGGGGGTGTATATGGGGTGGGGTGTTTGTATATATGGAGGGGGGTGTATATGGGGTGGGGTGTTTGTATATATGGAGGGGGGGTGTATATGGGGTGGGGTGTTTGTATATATGGAGGGGGGGTGTATATGGGGTGGGGTGTTTGTATATATGGGGGGTTGTGTCTACGGGGTGGGGTGTTTGTACATATGGAGGGGGGGTGTATATGGGGCGGGGTGTTTGTATATATGGAGGGGGGGTGTATATGGGGTGGGGTGTTTGTATATATGGGGGGTTGTGTATACGGGGTGGGATGTTTCTATATATGGGGGGTTGTGTATACGGGGTGGGGTGTTTGTATATATGGAGGGGGGGTGTATATGGGGTGGGGTGTTTGTATATATGGGGGGTTGTGTATACGGGGTGGGATGTTTCTATATATGGGGGGTTGTGTATATATATGGAGGGGGGGTGTATATGGGGTGGGGTGTTTGCATATATGGAGGGGGGGTGTATATGGGGTGGGGTGTTTGCATATATGGAGGGGGGTGTATATGGGGTGGGGTGTTTGTATATATGGAGGGGGGGTGTATATGGGGCGGGGTGTTTGTATATATGGAGGGGGGTGTATATGGGGTGGGTGTTTGTATATATGGGGGGTGTATATGGGGTGGGGTGTTTGCATATATGGAGGAGGGGTGTATATGGGGTGGGGTGTTTGCATATATGGAGGGGGGGTGTATATGGGGTGGGGTGTTTGTATATATGGAGGGGGGTGTATATGGGGTGGGGTGTTTGTATATATGGAGGGGGGTGTATATGGGGTGGGGTGTTTGTACATATGGAGGGGGGGTGTATATGGGGCGGGGTGTTTGCATATATGGAGGGGGGGTGTATATGGGGTGGGGTGTTTGCATATATGGAGGGGGGTGTATATGGGGTGGGGTGTTTGTATATATGGAGGGGGGTGTATATGGGGTGGGGTGTTTGTATATATGGAGGGGGGTGTATATGGGGTGGGGTGTTTGTATATATGGAGGGGGGGTGTATATGGGGCGGGGTGTTTGTATATATGGAGGGGGGGTGTATATGGGGTGCGGTGTTTGTATATATGGGGGGTTGTGTATACGGGGTGGGATGTTTCTATATATGGGGGGTTGTGTATACGGGGTGGGGTGTTTGCATATATGGAGGGGGGGGTGTATATGGGGTGGGGTGTTTGCATATATGGAGGGGGGTGTATATGGGGCGGGGTGTTTGTATATATGGAGGGGGGTGTATATGGGGCGGGGTGTTTGCATATATGGAGGGGGTGTATATGGGGTGGGGTGTTTGCATATATGGAGGGTGGGTGTATATGGGGTGGGGTGTTTGCATATATGGAGGGGGGTGTATATGGGGTGGGGTGTTTGTATATATGGGGGGTTGTGTATATGGGGTGGGGTGTTTGTATATATGGAGGGGGGTGTATATGGGGTGGGGTGTTTGTATATATGGAGGGGGGTGTATATGGGGTGGGGTGTTTGTATATATGGGGTGGGGTGTTTATGGGGCGGGGTGTTTGCATATATGGAGGGGGGTGTATATGGGGCGGGGTGTTTGCATATATGGAGGGTGGGTGTATATGGGGTGGGGTGTTTATGGGGCGGGGTGTTTGCATATATGGAGGGGGGTGTATATGGGGTGGGGTGTTTGTATATATGGAGGGGGGTGTATATGGGGTGGGGTGTTTGTATATATGGAGGGGGGTGTATATGGGGTGGGGTGTTTGTATATATGGAGGGGGGTGTATATGGGGTGGGGTGTTTGTATATATGGAGGGGGGTGTATATGGGGTGGGGTGTTTGTATATATGGAGGGTGGGTGTATATGGGGTGGGGTGTTTATGGGGCGGGGTGTTTGCATATATGGAGGGGGGTGTATATGGGGCGGGGTGTTTGCATATATGGAGGGTGGGTGTATATGGGGTGGGGTGTTTATGGGGCGGGGTGTTTGCATATATGGAGGGGGGTGTATATGGGGTGGGGTGTTTGTATATATGGAGGGGGGTGTATATGGGGTGGGGTGTTTGTATATATGGAGGGGGGTGTATATGGGGTGGGGTGTTTGTATATATGGAGGGGGGTGTATATGGGGTGGGGTGTTTGCATATATGGAGGGGGGGTGTATATGGGGTGGGGTGTTTGTATATATGGAGGGGGGTGTATATGGGGTGGGGTGTTTGTATATATGGAGGGGGGTGTATATGGGGTGGGGTGTTTGCATATATGGAGGGGGGGTGTATATGGGGTGGGGTGTTTGTATATATGGAGGGGGGTGTATATGGGGTGGGGTGTTTGTATATATGGAGGGGGGGTGTATATGGGGTGGGGTGTTTGTATATATGGAGGGGGGGTGTATATGGGGTGGGGTGTTTGTATATATGGAGGGGGGGTGTATATGGGGTGGGGTGTTTGTATATATGGAGGGGGGGGGTGTATATGGGGTGGGGTGTTCGCTCTCGGTACAGCGGACTTCATTCAAGTCACTGGAATCTGAGGTTCAATTCTTTCCCCATGTAGTTTCCCACCCCCCCCCCCCCCCTCACATGGTTGTTTCTCTCCTCTTCTGGATAGTTTTCCTTTCACTTTTCCAGCAGTTCCCGTTCCAGCGGATCATTGGCGTCTGCCTGGAGCCTCTGGCGCCCGTTTACTCCCTTTGATCAGAGTCATGTAGATTTGAGGTATAGATTGATGAGGCTCTTCCTACTGCAGACAGTCTGGGGGGCCTCAGGCCCCCCTGCATCAGGATGGTACAAGTATAATATTCAAATAATATTATAATAATATTCAAATAGCGTTTCCCCACTCCGGGAAGGCCTGGCACCGCTGTGGGGTCCTGAGCCGGGCCTCATGAGATGCTATCAGCCCATTGATCAACTGGTGAATATTCAGTGCCGCCAATGGCGTGGAGGGCAGCTGGCACCACTGCGGGCAACTTCACACACCGCAGAATCCGGCTGCAGAATCCCAACTGAGATTCGGCAACAATGTGCCGCAGAGCACAACGATGTGAATGCGCTTTTACCGCAGCGGCATCCGGTCCGGTCGCAGGTTATTGCACTGCGCCTCATTCACTGCAGTGCAGGGAGAGAAGTGCGCTGCGAGGCTCCGCGCCGGAATCTGCAACCAAGTCCTCTGCGGACAAGACTGTACTCTGCGATCCAGTGCCGAGCCCCAGTGCCTGATAGTGGGCGGTCTAGAGCGCCCCCCGGTGGTCAGGCTCCTGCAGCAGACCTTGTTCAGCTGCGGCTTGTTGACCCCAGATGTGCACAAGACAACAAACAGAAGTCGCTGCAGGAACACGCAAGAAGCACAAGGCGCTCTGTGAAACAAAACGTTACTTTCGTGGGCGATTTCTTTGCGGTCGTTTTTCTGCGCCTCGCAGTACAGAGAAGGAATCGCCCGCGGAAACAGACAAAACGCATCCGTCCGCTTCGTGAGATGGAATAAGCATCACGTCTTACTTGTCTATGAGATCGCAGGCAGCGCGCCCATTATCTGCTGCAGGAGTTAATAATGGCGGTCAGACGTATTCGCGCGTTTCCTCCGAGCGCACGGCGAGTTTTTAATTTTCCTATTGAAAAAACATGTCATTTTAGCGCGAGTAAAAATCGCACGTTCGGCAATGGGATACGTTTTTCTTGCGAAACGCATCGAGCTCCTGGTGACAATGGCGAGACTACAAGCGTGAGACCAGTGGGAGTCCAGCCCTACAGGAACACTCTATTGCTCCCTGTTATCAGCCGGTGACGCCAGCAGCCCTCCCCCGGGGCAGTGGCCCTTTAACTCCTCGCCGGCAGATGTGCGGGGGGCTGCCCTGCAGCTGTCGGGGGTCTCGTTTCGCTCCCCTCCTCCTCAGCTCCTTTATCCTCCGCAGACAAGAGCGGCTCTCAGTGAGCCAAGTGAGTCAGAGCCGCCGGCCGGGGAGATGGGAGGCTGCTTCTCACGGCGCAGAGCCCGGGGTGAGTACGGGGGGCAGGGCTGGGGGTCAGCTCTGGGGGTCAGCTCTGGGGGCAGGGCTGGGGGTCAGCTCTGGGGTCAGGGCTGCGGGGGACTCCTTTCTTAGGGGGGCTTTTAACCCTATAAACTTTTATAGCGCCTGGATGTCCGCCCGAGCCCCCCATAGTAGTCTATCGCTCCGTTAAAGCAAACGGGAGGTGGGAGAACCCCCTTAAGGGGTTAATCGGCAAAGGGGGAACTCCTGAAGGGGGCGTGCGGGACCCCCGCGGTGCGAAGGGCGGGCCGCATCCTGACTCCGTTATATTATAGCGCCTACATATCCCACAGCGCGGGGGGCTCCGGGACACTAGTGGGGGACCCCCAGCCCCATCACTGCCGCTGCACAAGCCCCGCCCCCACCTTTGGGTTAAGTTGTGCAACATTGTAGCAACTGCCTTCAGCATGGCCTTATAAGTGCAAACACCACTGATACAGTGTATATAGTACATGCCCGACCCGTGTAATACAGTATATAGTATATACCTGACCCCGTGTAATACACCACTGATACAGTGTATAGTACATGCCCGACCCGTGTAATACAGTATATAGTATATACCTGACCCCGTGTAATACACCACTGATACAGTATATACCCGACCCGTGTAATACACCACTGATACAGTATATACCCGACCCGTGTAATACACCACTGATACAATGTATATAGTACATGCCCTACCCGTGTAATACACCACTGATACAGTGTATAGTACATGCCCGACCCGTGTAATACAGTATATAGTATATACCTGACCCCGTGTAATACACCACCGATACAGGATATAGTATATACATGACCCCATGTAATACACCACTGATACAGTATATACCCGACCCGTGTAATACACCACTGATACAGTATATAGTATATACATGACCCCGTGTAATACACCACTGATACAATATATAGTACATGCCCTCCCGTGTAATACAGTATATAGTATATACCCTACCCGTGTAATACACCACTGATACAGTATATAGTATATACATGACCCCGTGTAATACACCACTGATACAGTATATACCTGACCCGTGTAATACACCACTGATAGTGTATAGTACATACCTGACCCGTGTAATACACCACTGATACAGTATATAGTATATACCTGACCCCGTGTAATACACCACTGATACAGTATACAGTATATACCTGACCCCGTGTAATACACCACTGATACAGTGTATATAGTACATACCCGACCCGTGTAATACACCACTGATACAGTATACAGTATATACCTGACCCCGTGTAATACACCACTGATACAGTGTATATAGTACATACCCGACCCGTGTAATACACCACTGATACAATATATACCTGACCCGTGTAATACACCACTGATACAGTATATAGTATATACCCGACCCCGTGTAATACACCACTGATACAGTATATAGTACATACCCGACCCGTGTAATACACCACTGATACAGTGTATAGTATATACCTGACCCCGTGTAATACACCACTGATACAATCTATACCCGACCCGTGTAATACACCACTGATACAGTATATAGTATATACCCGACCCCGTGTAATACACCACTGATACAGTATATAATATATACCCGACCCCGTGTAATACACCACTGATACAGTATAAACTATATACCTGACCCCGTGTAATACACCACTGATACAGTATAAACTATATACCTGACCCCGTGTAATACACCACTGATACAGTATATAATATATACCCGACCCCGTGTAATACACCACTGATACAGTATATAGTACATACCTGACCCGTGTTAATACACCGCTGATACAGTATAAAGTATATACCCGACCCCGTGTAATACACCACTGATACAGTATATAATATATACCCGACCCCCGTGTAATACACCACTGATACATTATATAGTATATACCTGACACCGTGTAATACACCACTGATACAGTATATAGTATATACCTGACCCGTGTAATACGACCACTGATACAGTATATAGTACATACCTGACCCGTGTAATACACCGCTGATACAGTATATAGTACATACCTGACCCATGTAATACACCCCTGATACAGTATATAGTACATACCTGACCCGTGTAATACACCACTGATACAGTATACAGTATATACCTGACACCGTGTAATACACCGCTATTACAGTGTATAGTATATACCTGACCTCGTGTAATACACCACTGATACAGTATATAGTATATACCTGACCCGTGTAATACACCACTGATACAGTATAAAGTATATACAGGACCCCGTGTAATACACCACTGATACAGTGTATAGTATATACCTGACCCCATGTAATACATTACTGATACAGTATATAGTATATACCTAACCCGTGTAATACACCACTGATACAGTATATAGTACATACCTGACCCCGTGTAATACACCACTGATACAGTATATAGTATATACCTGACACCGTGTAATACACCACTGATACAGTATATACCTGACACCGTGTAATACACCACTGATACAGTGTATAGTATATACCTGACCCGAGTAATACACCACTGATACAGTGTATAGTATATACCTGACCCGAGTAATACACCACTGATACAGTATATAGTACATACCTGACCCGTGTAATACACCACTGATACAGTGTATAGTATATACCTGACCCGAGTAATACACCACTGATACAGTATATAGTACATACCTGACCCGTGTAATACACCACTGATACAGTATATACCTGACCCGTGTAATACACCACTGATACAGAATATAGTACATACCTGACCCGTCGTGTAATACACCACTGATACAGTATATAGTAGATACCTGACCCGTGTAATACACCACTGATACAGTGTATAGTATATACCTGACGCGGTGTAATACACCACTGATACAGTATATACCTTACCCTGTGTAGTACACAACTGATACGGTATATAATATATACCTGACCCCTTGTAATACACCACTGATACGGTATATAGTACATACCTGACCCGTGTAATACACCACTGATACAGAATATAGTACATACCTGACCCGTGTAATACACCACTGATACAGTATTTGGTATATACCTGACCCGTGTAACACACCACTGATACAGTGTATAGTATATACCTGACCCGTGTAATACACCACTGATACAATATATACCTGACCCTGTGTAGTATACCACTGATACAATATATACTATATACCAGACTCCGTGTAGTACACCACTGATACAGTATATAGTATATACCTGACCCCGTGTAGTACACCACTGATACAGTATATACCTGACCCGTGTAATACACCACTGATACAGTATATAGTATATACCTGACCCCGTGTAATACACCACTGATACAGTGTATAGTACATACCCTACCCGTGTAATACACCAATGATACAGTATTTGGTATATACCTTACCCGTGTAATACAGAACTGCTATGTGGTATGAATGCAGATGTCACATCCATGGAGTCATGTGACATAATCATGTGACTGCTGCCCCGTCCAACCACCACCGTGTTTTGCTCTGCTAAGCCATGGGCAAGCCTCTGCAAGAATATAAAAGTGTAGAGTCACCGAGGATTCCCTATGAGCCAAAAATGTGGAATTATCTTTCAGTACCAAAAGCCCCCCCCCCCCCCCCCCCCCCCTCTGCTTGATGGGATTGTTGTTACATAATGTCACAGCTGATGTTTACATAGGAAGTTCAGGAATATATCTTCTATTATCTTACTTATCCTGTATTATACTCCAGAGCTGCACTCACTATTCTGCTGGTGGAGTCACTGTGTACATACATTACTTATCCTGTACTGATCCTGAGTTACATCCAGTATTATACTCCAGAGCTGCACTCACTATTCTGCTGGTGGAGTCACTGTGTACATACATTACTTATCCTGTACTGCTCCTGAGTTACATCCTGTATTATACTGCAGAGCTGCACTCACTATTCTGTTGGTGGAGTCACTGTGTACATACATTACTTATCCTGTACTGCCCTGAGTTACATCCTGTATTATACTCCAGAGCTGCACTCACTATTCTGCTGGTGGAGTCACTGTGTACATACATTACTTATCCTGTACTGACCCTGAGTTACATCCTGTATTATACTCCAGAGCTGCGCTCACTATTCTGCTGGTGGAGTCACTGTGTACATACATTACTTATCCTGTACTGCTCCTGAGTTACATCCTGTATTATACTCCAGAGCTGCACTCACTATTCTGCTGGTGGA
Source organism: Eleutherodactylus coqui (assembly GCF_035609145.1). Taxonomy (NCBI): domain Eukaryota; kingdom Metazoa; phylum Chordata; class Amphibia; order Anura; family Eleutherodactylidae; genus Eleutherodactylus; species Eleutherodactylus coqui. The sequence goes on along the minus strand of NC_089846.1, from coordinate 3,601,318 downwards.
GTCACTATGTACATACATTACTTATCCTGTACTGATCCTGAGTTACATCCTGTATTATACTCCAGAGCTGCACTCACTATTCAGCTGGTGGGGTCACTGTGTACATACATTACTTATCCTGTACTGCTCCTGAGTTACATCCTGTATTATACTCCAGAGCTGCACTCACTATTCTGCTAGTGGAGTCACTATGTACATACATTACTTATCCTGTACTGATCCTGAGTTACATCCTGTATTATACTCCAGAGCTGCACTCACTATTCTGCTGGTGGAGTCACTGTGTACATACATTACTTATCCTATACTGATCCTGAGTTACATCCTGTATTATACCCCAGAGCTGCACTCACTATTCTGCTGGTGGAGTCACTGTGTACATACATTACTTATCCTGTACTGACCCTGAGTTACATCCTGTATTATACTCCAGAGCTGCACTCACTATTCTGCTACTGGTGGAGTCACTGTGTACATACATTACTTATCCTGTACTGATCCTGAGTTACAACCTGTATTATACTCCAGAGCTGCACTCACTATTCTGCTGGTGGAGTCACTGTATACGTACATTACTCATCCTGCACTGATCCTGAGTTACATCCTGTATTATACTCCAGAGCTGTACTTACTATTCTGCTGGTGGAGTCACTGTATACATACATTACTTATCCTGTACTGATCCTGAGTTACATCCTGTATTATACTCCAGAGCTGCACTCACTATTCTGCTGGTAGAGTCACTGTGTACATACATTACTTATCCTGTACTGATCCTGAGTTACATCCTGTATTATACCCCAGAGCTGCACTCACTATTCTGCTGCTGGTGGAGTCACTGTATACATACATTACTTATCCTGTACTGATCCTGAGTTACATCCTGTATTATACTCCGGAGCTGTACTCACTATTCTACTGGTGGAGTCACTGTGTACATAGATTACTTATCCTGTACTGATCCTGAGTTACATCCTGGATTATACCCCAGAGCTGTACTCCCTATTCTGCTGGTGGAGTAACTGTGTACATACATTACTTATCCTGTACTGCTCCTGAATTACATCATGTATTATACTCCAGAGCTGCACTCACTATTCTGCTGGTGGAGTCACTGTGTACATACATTACTTATGCTGTATTATCCTCCAGAGCTGTGCTCCCTACTCTTTGCGGTCTCCCACACAGATCCGATAGTAGTGCAGCATGTTTGGCTGTTTTCTCTGGTAAGTACGACAGAAACCCGCAGAGCCCAGTTATAGTCAGTGGGGTCTGTTGGGCGCTGTGTGTTTCTGTCGTGCGCCGGATACTGAGGTATCTCTGGAGTCTGCAGAACTGTGAATGCAGCACTGGGGTATTTGTGTTTCATACCCTCATCCCAGTGGATTATTACTATGCAGCAATGAAGGGGTTACGTCTTTCCTTAACTTCTTCAGGAAGCCATATTGGGGGGGGGGGGGGGGGGGGCAGTTCTCCTTCTGAAGCTCCTGGAGTTTCGCTCTGACTCACTTGAAGTGACCCCGCCGGCCGCGATGAAGCATCTAGTATAAATATTTATTCCGGCCCACGGAGATAACGCAGCTGCGCTCGCAGATCAGGCTTGTGGCTTTCCAGGACTGCATGCTGGGACTTGTGGTTCTCCACCAGCCATATGGCCGCCACAGCCTGTCAGGGTGGTTCTACGGCCTCCAACCGTTCGCTCTCTCTGCTGCGTACTACAACTCCCAGCATGCTCTTGGCTACTTGTTAGTTTCCCCTTGTCTTATGCCGGTGACGCGCCGCCGTTCTTCTGCCATGTTCGGCGTCTCTGATACGGAGGTGTATTTGCGGCGGCGGATCTCCTGACCCAGCGCGGACCATCGTAGGTTCCTATACTGCTGGCAGCTTCCGGAGACCCGCCATATTCCAGACGTAAAAACACGTCCGACCGAAATAGGTGAAGGGAGCGCCATGATATAAAGGGGCGTCACAGGGTGAGCCGACGGAGCGGCGCCCTGCGGACGAAGGGGCCCGTCATTGTTCTGCTCTTATGAGGAGACCCCTCTGTATATGATAATTGGGGCGATCGGGGACCCCTCGTAGGTCGCCACTAGTAAGCGCAAGTAAAGAGCGGTAGGGGCGGCCGGGCAGCAGCCCCACAAACCGTTGACTCACTCGCTCTTTAATTTAGTCCATATGCGACTCTATAGGAAGGGGGGGGGGGTGCAGTATTGGATGAGACTCTATAGGGGGGGGCAGTATTGGATGAGACTCTATAGGGGGGGGGGCAGTATTGGGTAAGACTCCATGGGGGGGGGGCAGTATTGGATGAGACTCTATAGGGGGGGGGCAGTATTGGATGAGACTCCATGGGGGGGGCAGTATTGGATGAGACTCTATAGGGGGGGGCAGTATTGGATGAGACTCCATGGGGGGGCAGTATTGGATGAGACTCCATGGGGGGGGCAGTATTGGATGAGACTCCATGGGGGGGGGCAGTATTGGATGAGACTCCATGGGGGGGGGGGCAGTATTGGATGAGACTCCATGGGGGGGGGCAGTATTGGATGAGACTCCATGGGGGGGGGGCAGTATTGGATGAGACTCCATGGGGGGGAGCAGTATTGGATGAGACTCCATGGAGGGGGGGGGCAGTATTGGATGAGACTCCATGGGGGGGGGCAGTATTGGATGAGACTCCATGGAGGGGGGGGGCAGTATTGGATGAGACTCCATGGGGGGGGCAGTATTGGATGAGACTCCATGGGGGGGGGCAGTATTGAATGAGACTCCATGGAGGGGGGGGGCAGTATTGGATGAGACTCCATGGAGGGGGGGGGCAGTATTGGATGAGACTCCATGGAGGGGGGGGGGCAGTATTGGATGAGACTCCATGGAGGGGGGGGGGCAGTATTGGATGAGACTCCATGGGGGGGGGCAGTATTGGATGAGACTCCATGGGGGGGGCAGTATTGGATGAGACTCCATGGGGGGGGGCAGTATTGGATGAGACTCCATGGGGGGGCAGTATTGGATGAGACTCCGTGGAGGGGGGGCAGTATTGGATGAGACCCCATGGGGGGGGCAGTATTGGATGAGACTCCATGGGGGGGCAGTATTGGATGAGACTCCATGGAGGGGGGGCAGTATTGGATGAGACTCCATCGAGGGAGGGGGGGGCAGTATTGGATGAGACTCCATGGGGGGGCAGTATTGGGTGAGACTCCATGGGGGGGCAGTATTGGGTGAGACTCCATGGGGGGGGCAGTATTGGATGAGACTCCATGGGGGGGGGCAGTATTGGATGAGACTCCATGGGGGGGGGCAGTATTGGATGAGACTCCATGGAGGGGGGGGGGCAGTATTGGATGAGACTCCATGAGGGGGGCAGTATTGGATGAGACTCCATGGGGGGGCAGTATTGGATGAGACTCCATGGAGGGGGGGGGGGGCAGTATTGGATGAGACTCCATGGAGGGGGGGGGCAGTATTGGATGAGACTCCATGGAGGGAGGGGCAGTATTGGATGAGACTCCATGGAGGGGGGGGGCAGTATTGAATGAGACTCCATGGAGGGGGGGCAGTATTGGATGAGACTCCATGGAGGGGGGGCAGTATTGGATGAGACTCCATGGAGGGGGGGCAGTATTAGATGAGACTCCATGGAGGGGGGGGGGGGGGCAGTATTGGATGAGACTCCATGGGGGGGGGGCAGTATTGGATGAGACTCCATGGGGGGGCAGTATTAGATGAGACTCCATGGAGGGGGGGCAGTATTGGATGAGACTCCATGGGGGGGCAGTATTGGATGAGACTCCATGAAGGAGGGGGGGGACATTGAATGATCGTTCGTCCCCCACAGAGTCTGAATCAGCCGTTGTGAAGACCGGGTGGACGGGCGCTGATCTCACTGATTTGGTGCCACTTATCGTGACCATATGTATGAATGCGCTAGCGCGCAGCGGTCGTCACCCGGAGGGCTCATTCACGCAGACCTATTCCATATTGGGCGTGAAATGCGCAGCGTTATGAAGGACCAGAACCGCGCACATTCTCTGCTAATGGCGCTTTTTGTGCGAGTGTTAATTATGCTTTTCAGACGACCCCGTTGGTTTCACGTGTATTCACGCCGTCCCCGGGGCTTTATTGGGCCATTTCAGTCCAATACGGACCAACATCGGACCGCTGCCATTTTATTTTTTTTCATGAGCGTAAAAAATGTCTAAATACTCAAATGCCAATCAGTGGGGCTTCAGCTCTCCGTATTAGGCGCACATAACGAGGAACGCAAATCCGCCCGTGTGAGTGAGGCCTCGGGGCGGAGCAGAACGCATCACGTCAAAACACGGGCCGGTGGAAGCTTGTGTCTTCAGCGCGGAACGCATCAGATACACGTCCGGGCCTGGCGAATCGCAGAATCTGACACGGAAAACAAACACAGTGCGCATCTTATATACTCGGCGCCCTTCAGGACCGGCTGCCATTACAAGTCAGTGGGACGCGGGTTATTAGCGTACTTTGGCGCAGAATACATCCCAAAATCCGCCTTGTGAATATCCCCTTATAGTCTGTATGCGGACGCTACGACCCCCCAATGTGGGCGAACGGCTTTAGAGTCGGCGGCTCCGTCCAGCTGCCCCCTCACAGTAATAGACCAGAAGCTGTCGGCGCAGTGCGTTGTGATGCGGACGGACCGGTCGGTTATTTCACTGCTGACCGAGGCTTTTATCTTATTAAGCTCTTGTCTGTTTGTGGAAACCTTCCCAGAATTCCACGCTGCTCCCGCCCTGTAGCCCCGCCCCTATGGAGCCTTCCAGCTTCATGAATAGAATCCCAGAATGACAGTGAAGACTGACACAACTACAGGTAAAAAGTACGAAGGTTTGATCCAGCACCAATGTTTTTTTAATAAAAAAAACACTTCTTTATTGGGTAGATATTTCCCATGCGCGCGGATTAAAGGAGCAGCTGAGGCGCTTCGGCTGTTATGCAGCCTTAATCAGAGCATGGCTTCAGAGCAGAAATCAAGGTCTTAAATAGTATAGAAGGATATGCCATGTTACAACCGTCCACCCACCCGGGACCACCAACCATGCGTGCTGACATTAGCCTGGAGACTAAACCACTGGATGGGTATCAGCTGGTGACCCCGTATCACAGATGTGAGGGCGCTCACCCCCCTATAGAGCACATACTGATCGGGACACATATCACAGATGTGAGGGAGCTCACCCCCCCTATAGAGCACATACTGATCAGGACACATATCACAGATGTGAGGGAGCTCACCCCCCTATAGAGCACATACTGATCAGGACACATATCACAGATGTGAGGAAGCTCACCCCCCTATAGAGCACATACTGATCAGGACACATATCACAGATGTCAGGGAGCTCACCCCCCTATAGAGCACATACTGATCGGGACACATATCACAGATGTGAGGGAGCTCACCCCCCTATAGAGCACATACTGATCGGGACACATATCACAGATGTGAGGGAGCTCACCCCCCTATAGAGCACATACTGATCGGGACACATATCACAGATGTAAGGGAGCTCACCCCCCTATAGAGCACATACTGATCGGGACACATATCACAGATGTAAGGGAGCTTACCCCCCTATAGAGCACATACTGATCGGGACACATATCACAGATGTAAGGGAGCTCACCCCCCTATAGAGCACATACTGATCGGGGCACATATCACAGATGTAAGGGTGCTTACCCCCCTATAGAGCACATACTGATCAGGACACATGTCACAGATGTCAGGGCGCTCACCCCCCTATAGAGCACATACTGATCGGGACACATATCACAGATGTCAGGGCGCTCACCCCCCTATAGAGCACATACTGATCGGGACACATATCACAGATGTAAGGGTGCTTACCCCCCTATAGAGCACATACTGATCGGGACACATATCACAGATGTCAGGGCGCTCACCCCCCTATAGAGCACATACTGATCGAGACACATATCACAGATGTCAGGGCGCTCACCCCCCTATAGAGCACATACTGATCGGGACACATATCACAGATGTAAGGGAGCTTACCCCCCTATAGAGCACATACTGATCGGGACACATATCACAGATGTGAGGGAGCACCCCCCTATAGAGCACATACTGATCAGGACACATGTCACAGATGTGAGGGCGCTCACCCCCCTATAGAGCACATACTGATCGGGGCACATATCGCAGATGTGAGGGAGCTCACCCCCCTATAGAGCACATACTGATCAGGACACATATCACAGATGTGAGGGAGCTCACCCCCCTATAGAGCACATACTGATCAGGACACATATCACAGATGTAAGGGTGCTTACCCCCCTATAGAGCACATACTGATCAGGACACATATCACAGATGTCAGGGCGCTCACCCCCCTATAGAGCACATACTGATCGGGACACATATCACAGATGTCAGGGCGCTCACCCCCCTATAGAGCACATACTGATCGGGACACATATCACAGATGTAAGGGAGCTCACCTCCCTATAGAGCGCATACTGATCAGGACACATATCACAGATGTGAGGGAGCTCACCTCCCTATAGAGCACATACTGATCGGGGCACATATCACAGATGTGAGGGAGCTCACCTCCCTATAGAGCACATACTGATCGGGACACATATCACAGATGTGAGGGAGCTCACCCCCCTATAGAGCACATACTGATCAGGACACATGTCACAGATGTGAGGGAGCTCACCACCCTATAGAGCGCATACTGATCGGGACACATATCACAGATGTGAGGGTGCTTACCCCCCTATAGAGCACATACTGATCAGGACACATGTCACAGATGTGAGGGAGCTCACCACCCTATAGAGCGCATACTGATCGGGACACATATCACAGATGTGAGGGTGCTTACCCCCCTATAGAGCACATACTGATCAGGACACATGTCACAGATGTGAGGGTGCTCACCACCCTATAGAGCGCATACTGATCAGGACACATATCACAGATGTCAGGGAGCTCACCCCCCTATAGAGCACATACTGATCAGGACACATGTCACAGATGTGAGGGTGCTTACCCCCCTATAGAGCACATACTGATCGGGGCACATATCACAGATGTCAGGGAGCTCACCTCCCTATAGAGCACATACTGATCGGGCACATAGAGATGGCAGTCTCCGCAGACTATGGGGTACACAGCGTATTGGTGTTATGGCTGATAAAGGATCGTGTTCCGTAACTTGTGGGATTGTTGTTCGTACCGCTTTATGGCACCAATCACATCTGCCGCCCAACATGGTGAATGAATGATATGCCGCTCAGGGTCTGTGGAGAGCTGGGTGCCGAGCGCAGGGGGCCCGGCTGTGGGATGTGCGCTCCCAGCCCAGACATTAGCCACGTGATTTGGCGCAGGGTCAGGGCTGCTTGGAAGGAGCTGGTGACACATGATAAGTCCTGGGAGTGTGAGATAAACTGGCCGTGACACAGCGGTGGGGGGAGGGGGATGTGTAATATTACACGGGATGTTATAAGGTTGTGCAATATAGGGATGATGGAGGGGGAGGGGCTGACCACTCGGGGGTCCTAATCGCTGGGAGCTGTACTATTTGTCAACTTTTGGGTAGTAGTGACCTCCAAGGGGGATTCCCAGGGGGAGGGGTCCCAAGCGGCCGGACCCCCAACTATCTGCAGGCTATCCCCTGTGCTGTGACTGGGGGTGACTCTTACGTCTGCGCAAAATTACTGTAATCGCCACCCATTAATGTACAACACGTCTCCAAGCGAGGGCCGGCTCACGGGGCGGATTGGATTGCGGATTCCATGATCGCCGTCCGCGGGGGATCCACAGTAAAACGCGGCATTGAAAGGCAATCATTTTCGTTTCCACTCACAAACACAAATTGCGTATTCTGCGAGCGGAAGAAAAATCGCAGCGTGCTTTATATGGAGGCTGAATCCGCACGGACGGCCTCCATTCATGTCAATAGATGCGTCCGATCTGCAGTCCGTAACATTAATGCTGCGTATGGACTGCGGGTACCCGGGGCATCGCTAAGCAACGGCGCGGCAAAAACAAACCCGCACTGCGCAATACAGTAATGGCAGGTACGCAGGGTGGCTGGCCGGGCTCACAGCTGGGATTGGCTGCAGCCCTCCTCCATGCGGAATCTGATCCGTTCACGTGAGACCCGCCTAAGGCATTTGAATCACAAGGAGTGCAGATGACCCCCAACTAATATAGACCGACACCCTGTATGCAGGCTGGACCCCTAATCAATACAGACCCCAGACCTGGGCCAGTCCTTTAAATCAATACAGACCCCAGACCAGACCCCCTAATCAATACAGACCCCAGACCTGATACAGACCCAGACCAGACCCCCTAATCAATATAGACCCCAGACCTGATATAGACCAACACCCTGTATGCAGACCCCCAACCTAATACAGACCCAGACCAGACCCCCTAATCAATACAGACCCCAGACCTGATACAGACCAACACCCTGTATGCAGACCCCCAACCTAATACAGACCCCAGACCAGACCCCCTAATCAATACAGACCCCAGACCTGATACAGACCCAGACCAGACCCCCTAATCAATATAGACCCCAGACCTGATATAGACCAACACCCTGTATGCAGACCCCCAACCTAATACAGACCCAGACCAGACCCCCTAATCAATACAGACCCCAGACCTGATACAGACCAACACCCTGTATGCAGACCCCCAACCTAATACAGACCCAGACCAGACCCCCTAATCAATATAGACCCCAGACCTGATACAGACCGACACCCTGTATGCAGACCCCCAACCAGATACAGGCTGGACCCCTAATCAATACAGACCCCAGACCTGGGCCAGTCCTTTAAATCAATACAGACCCCGGACCAGACCCCCTAATCAATATAGACCCCAGACCTGATACAGACCGACACCCTGTATGCAGACCCCCAACCAGATACAGGCTGGACCCCTAATCAATACAGACCCCAGACCTGATACAGACCCAGACCAGACCCCCTAATCAATACAGACCCCAGACCTGATACAGACCAACACCCTGTATGCAGACCCCCAACCTAATACAGACCCAGACCAGACCCCCTAATCAATACAGACCCCAGACCTGATACAGACCAACACCCTGTATGCAGACCCCCAACCTAATACAGACCCAGACCAGACCCCCTAATCAATACAGACCCCAGACCTAATACAGACCCAGACCAGACCCCCTAATCAATACAGTCCCCGGACCCTTAAACTAATATAGACCCCAGCCTGATACAGACCGACGCGCTATCTACCGGCCCCAGGATCCTTCACACCGGCCAGTAAAGCGTTCGATCTTCTTGCGATGCGAGTGAAACGCGCGATTATGAAAGCAAATAATTCCAACGCCCTCCGTCCCGTCTGGGATGTCTGCAGTCCTGCGATGCCGCGTGAAAAACACATTTGCAGCGGGTCTTTTTTTTTTTGCGAAATTACCCATTGCTTTCAAAAGGGGCCGGCCCATTAACATGGCAGAACATCACGATCCCCTGCTGTGGCTGTGCTAGATACGGCGGGGGATCCCTCCAGCCCTGGGGGGTATCCCTTCGGCCCTGGGGGGTGTCCCTTCGGCTGCAGCAGGGGTGAAGGGATACCCCATGAGGATGAAGGGATTCCCCACCGTGATGCGAGGCTATGTTCACATAACAGCATCTTGCATCCAGGGGTTTCACATGGATTATGAGGGCGCTATCATACCACCCTCGCCAGTGTGAAGGAGCGGTCATAGGAAAGCCCCTGGATGCAAGGCCTTTTCATGTGAATACAGTCTCACATCACTACGGGGAATCCCTTCATGCCCGGGGCATGATGGGGTTCCCCCTGCTTAGTCATGAAGGGGTTCCCTCCCTGCTGGGGCATGAGGGGTTTCCCCCGCTGCAGCTGTCACAGTTGCGGCAGAGGATCCCTGAGTCCTCCGATTGAAATCAATGGATGACATCGCAGGAATGTAGGACCTGCTGTGATTTGTTTCCCGCGGCGCGGCGCAGAAGGATGTCGCTCATGTGTGACCCCCGTTCAAATGAGTGGAGTTCATATTTGTGCATCTTGCAAACCACAAATCTTGTGTTATTAACCCCAAACCGCGTGAAGCCGGCCCAATTAATCCAGACCCCCTACCCCTAAACAAGTGCGGCCCGCCTCAGACCCCAGCCATCTCCGTGTGATCCTCTAATGGAGACCCCAATCACCATCTACATCTCCGCAGGAGAGAATAGCGCCATTTCTGTATGCGCACGTTCATTTGGATGGCGATTTAAATCCAGAGCAGACAGAATGCCGAGGGAAAAACCGGAGCCGTTAGAGAGCCGCCGCTGCGGGCGCGACGTCACCGGTCCGGCATGTAGTGATGGGAGAAAAACGCCGCCAGACGCCTGACAGCAGCGCCAGATCTGCCCGAGGACAGAAGGGTCGGGCGTACGGAAATCCAACTGCCTGATCCTCCCCCCCAGACGTATAATCCCGGCGCCCGCCTGCGTGGGCCCCATCACCCTCTCGTATGTCGCGCTAAAATCCTGCCACATGGAGGGCAAATGACCGCAGCGGCGGATCCAGGCCCGGGCAGGCAGAGGGTGTGCCTATTAACCCTTTACATCCGGACACCTGCAAACCAGTAAGGCAAGACTAAGCGCCCAACACACAGGAGCTGTCATGCATTGCGCACGTATATCTGCGTCATACAGAATGCAGAAACCCCATTAGGTTGTATCGGAGTGTCGCAGCGCGCATTTTACATCGCGGTACGTCCTAGTTTAGTCTGTAGTATGGATTGAAATGGCGCATTAAAATCATGGAGCTTGCGCAGATACGCAGTGCGTACTCATGACGCGTGATACTCTCACGGTAAATGAATGGCCGCCCCGTGTTTTTATTCGTGTGCGTAAATATAGAGCATGAAAATCCGCAGCGTCTTTACCCGACCGGATGCCCTGCGCCCGTGGGAGAGAGCGATGCAGGGCCGGTCCGCACGTGGGCAGGCGTACGGGACGACCGTAGTGTAAACGGCGGCGGAGCACGCTCTTCCATTCACAGTAACAGGAGGCGCTCTATCGTTGAGCGGCTCCCTCTACGCGGCCCGACGGTCGTTTGGTTTTCACTTCAGCTAATTGTGATTTGTCGCTCAGCGCCCCGCGGGCACACGGGACGATCATTGCCTGAATTGACGGTTTCCAGCGTTCATTTTGTCGCTCCTGGCCCGCGTCTGAGGGTGCGCCGTCGACCCTGCAGCTCGCTCCGGACACCCAGCTTCATGCTCCTTGCTGAGTGAGGGTCTGCTCGACGCTGTCATGGCGGCCGCTTCACTTTCCCAGAGTCAGACTAACTAAGACACGACCGCGTAGCGGCCACGAAGCAACTCCCAGTCCTCGAAGACACCGGCCGCCTCCACCTCAGCGTCTTCCCAGGGCGGACTGCATGATGTGGGCGAAGACGTCCATCTGAAGCCTCTCGGACTGGCGGCAGCCGGATTCCTTGCAGTACAATGTGGTGATTCATCCGGACGCCATGACTGAGGTGATTGGAATGACGGGGGCCGCCTGCAGGAAACCCTGGTGTTCTCATGTGTGCGGGGGCCCCGTCCGCCACCCCAGGGGCCACTTCTAGGTCCTGCAGTGTAATAACCTCATATAGGACAACTGCTGCTTAATAACCGGATAACATTCTTATCGGAGCGCCGCGATTCCTGCGACGAGTTCATAGAGGTTATAACTTTTTACTACGTCTGCACAATAATAACATGTTTATAAGATGAACCGCCGGCCGCGGCCTGAGGCCCGGCACGCTGTTACTCCCCGGCCGTGGTGCCGCAGTCTGAGGCCCGGCACGCTGTTACTCCCTGCCCGCAGCGCCGCAGTCTGAGGCCCGGCACGCTGTTACTCCCTGCCCGCAGCGCCGCAGTCTGAGGCCCGGCACGCTGTTACACCCTGCCCGCGGCACCGCAGTCTGAGGCCCGGCACGCTGTTACTGGCCGGCCGCGGCCTGAGGCCCGACACGCTGTTACTCCCCGCCCGCAGCGCCGCAGTCTGAGGCCCGGCACGCTGTTACTCCCCGCCCGCAGCGCCGCAGTCTGAGGCCCGGCACGCTGTTACTCCCTGCCCGCGGCACCGCAGTCTGAGGCCCGGCACGCTGTTACTCCCCGGCCGCGGTGCCGCAGTCTGAGGCCCGGCACGCTGTTACTCCCCGCCCGCAGCGCCGCAGTCTGAGGCCCGGCACGCTGTTACTCCCCGGCCGCGGTGCCGCAGTCTGAGGCCCGGCACGCTGTTGCTCCCTGCCCGTGGCGCCGCAGTCTGAGGCCCGGAACGCTGTTACTCCTCAGCCGCGGCGCTGCAGTCTGAGGCCCGGCACGCTGTTACTCCCCGGCCGCAGTCTGAGGCCCGGCAAGCTGTTACTCCCCGGGCGCGGTGCCGCAGTCTGAGGCCCGGCACGCTGTTACTCCCCGGCCGTGGCCTGAGGCCCGGCACGCATTTACTCCCCGGCCGCAGTCTGAGGCCCGGCACGCTGTTACTCCCCGGCCGCGGTGCCGCAGTCTGAGGCCCGGCAAGCTGTTACTCCCCGGCCGCAGTCTGAGGCCCGGCATGCTGTTGCTCCCCGGCCGCAGTCCCCGGCACGCTGTTCCTCCCCGGCTGCAGTCTGAGGCCCGGCACGCTGTTCCTCCCCGGCCGCAGTCTGAGGCCCGGCACGCTGTTACTCCCCGGCCACGGTGCTTCGTGGGCTACTTGTTGGCGGGTAGAGTTGTGGTAGTCATTGGCACCGGTTCGCGGTCATGTGACTGCTGGGTTGGTTTTTGTTACATTCTTCATGGACAAACAAAAGAAAAATACCAATTCTGACGTTCGTTCTTAAACCCACTTTTACAGCGTTCACCGCACGATAAATGGCAGAATATGGTCTGTCCGGTCGATATGCGCCGCTTTTAATAACTTTTTTGTATTTTATCAATTTAAAAGAATTTTTGTGTGGAAACGATGGGTTGTTTTTCCTGTGACAGCCGCAGGGGGCGGGGCCTAATAGGCTGAGTTACATGGCGGGCATGGAGGCATTTATCAGGCTTCTGGCTGCCATGTGAGCCCACTGGTATCTTGTGATCGCCCTGTGGGGTCCGATGGGTGGCAGAAGGAGCCCCCCCCCCCCCCCCCCCCCGTCATCCGCTTACAGGCTGCAGTTACTGTTGATTGCATCATGTAAAGGGTTAAACTGCGGGATCGGAGGTTTCTCTATTCCTAGCGGTTAGAGCAGGAGCCCCGCTGTCAGTAGTCGCTGAGCCACCGCCATAACAAGATGTGCAGGTGTAACGCCCCTGAGGGCAGTAGAAGGCTGTCGGGGCCACTAATATACGACCGACAATCGTTTGGTGTGAAGACGCGGAGTGACAGAACAGTGAAGGGTAACTTGTTCGCTTCTCGTTGGTTTCGCGCAGGTATAACGATCGTCGTGACTCATTCACTAATCCTTCGGTTCCGTCGTTCTCATCCACGCCGCAGCGGCTGAACGATCCCGTTTAAGGAAAAACAACTGTTCACCTTTGTGTTTAAACTGAGCGAACGGGGAACCGCGCCGTCCATTGCTCAGGCGAATGATTTCTCACTACGTATCAAAGTACCCTAAGGGGTTAACGGGGTTGTGCAGGAGAGGAAGCGGTTACCCAATCCAGCAGTGCTGGCACTTCCACTTTCTGCTCGCCTCCTGCAAAGGAAGGACCAAACCATGTGACCTCCAAACATCATGGTCTTGTAGACTTCTTGGAGAGAACACAAGTGTTCATTTCCACCTGGTCCTCCTATTCCAGGGGTGGGGCTTCAGTAAGGGGTGGAGCTAGTTTTCTTAAAGGAGTTGTCCAGGAAGGTGGAGTCTTTACCCTGACTTGTGGTTTCACAACCTTCCTTTTGGGCCCCATGGTCTGGGCTCTGTGCCCCTCACGTCATTGGAGGGGGCTAGCTGCTCATCTTAAGAACCAAGCCTACCCTTTTACTGTCACGGCCGCTGCAGAGAAGGGGCGGGGCTTAGTTAATGAAAAGAGGAGCAGAGTCGGCCCCCTCCGATGATGTGACGAGCGCAGCTCGTAGCTTGCGACAGGCCTGCAAGGGAGGTTCCGCTGCCGCCGGTCCAGGTGAGGATTCTGCCTCCATGAACAGCCCCTTCAATACAAGAAATGGCAGTGGGTGCCTTACAGCCAGAGAACGGGGTCGGTGATGGAGGTCGGCTAAGATTTCTAATTCTGCATATCTCCAACCACACCCCAACTGTTTTGTCCTCCGAAGACCCCCAAAACTGAGTGACTTCCGCTTTGCCGCTGCTAAAGTCATATAACTGATATGCAGAGCCTAAATCACACGTGGATCTTCTTGTGCCGTGCGGATACTCCAGGGAGGGGGGGGGGGGCAGGATGTTGGTGACTTCTCCTGAGATCTGTGTATCGCTCCGTGGCCGTCGCTCACAACTCTTCTGCTTCTTTTAGGTGTTGAAGGAAACCAGTTTGAGAGAGACTTTGTGTTGGCCCATAATGTATACAGGAAGAAACACGGCGCCCCGCCACTCCAGCTCAACCGGGATCTCTGCCGCTCAGCACAGACATGGGCGGACCACCTGCTGTCCATCCGGACCCTCAAACACAGCGGATCGGACCATGGAGAGAACCTGTACTACAAATACAGCTCCAGCACCAGAGAACTCCCAGGTAATTCATAGAATCCTAGAATGGTAGAGTTGGAAGGGTCCTCCGGGGTCATCAGGACCTCCATGGTCATCGGGTCCAACCCCCTGCTCAGTGCAGGATCACTAAATCATCCCAGACAGATGTCTATCTGGCCTCTGAAGACTTCCATTGAAGGAAAACTCCCCACCTCCCGTGGCAACCTGTTCCACTCACTGATCCCCCTCACTGTCTAATATCTAATCTGTGTCTCCTCCCTTTCAGTTTCATCCCATTGCTTCTAGCCTTTCCTTGTGCAGATGAGAATAGGGCTGATCCCTCTGCACTGTGACCGCCCTTCAGATATTTGTAGACAGCTATTAAGTCTCCTCTCAGCCTTCTCTTCTGCTAAACATTCCCAGATCCTTTAACCGTTTCTCATAGGACATGATTTGCAGACTGCTCACCATCTTGGTAATTCTCTGAACTTGCTCCAGTTTGTCTATGTCTGTTATAAAGTGGGGTGCCCAGAACTGGACCCAGTATTCCAGATGAGGTCTGACTAAGGAAGAGTAGAGGGGGATAATGACCCCACGTGATCTAGACTCTATGCTTCTCTTAATACATCCCAGAACTGTGTTTGCCTTTTTGGCTGCTGCATCACATTGTTGACTCATGTTCAGTCTGTGATCTATTAGTCTTTTTCACATGTGCTGCTGCTTAGCCCAATTCCTCCCATTCTGTATGGGCTTTCCTCATTTTTCTTGCCCAGATGTAGGAATTTGCATTTCTCCTTGTTAAATACCATTCTGTTAGTCGCCGACCACTGTTCAGGCTTTTCTAGATCTTTTTGAATCCTCTCTCCCTCTTCCCCAGTGTTGGCTAATCCTCCTAGCTTTGTGTCGTCTGCACATTTGATCAGTTTCCCACAATTCCCTCCTCCAGATCATTTATAACAATGTTGACCAACACTGGGCCCAGGACAGAGCCTTGTGGTCCCCACTTGATACATTCTTCCACTTGGATGTGCAGCCATTTATGACCACTCTTTGAGTACGATCACTCAGCCAGTTGTGAATCCACCTAACAGTTGCCTTGTTAATCCCAGATTTGGTCATTTCATCAATAAGTATGGTATGAGATACTTTGTCAAATGCTTTACTAAGGTCAAGATATACTATATCCACCACATTTCCCTGATCAGCCCGGTCGGTGATTCTGTTATAGAAGGACATTAGATTAGTCTGTCATGACTTGTTTGTTACAAACCCATGTGGCTCTGGTTAATTACTCCATTCTCATCCAGGTACTTGCATTCATGCTCTTAAACCTTGTTCAAACATGGTGTCCTTTCTGTTGTTCTCTCCTTGTATTCTTACCCAAACAGTTTCTACCGAACTCCCAGCTCTGACGCTTGAATCTCTGTGGAGATGAAGGTTCTCCTAACATACAACCCAACACCTCCTCCCCTTTTATTAGGTCTGTTTCTTATAGATACATTGTATCCTTCAAGCCTTGTATCCAATCATGTGTATCATCCCACCAAGTTTCCGTGATGCCTATGACATCATATTTCTCTTCTTGTGTTCGGAGCTCCAATTCTCCTTGCTTGTTTCCCATGCTCTGGGCATTTGTGTAGGAACATGTTAGTTTGTGATCGGGGTCTCTTGTTCCTCTACTTTCCTTCTGAATTGTTTTGTTGTTGTTTCTTCTCACTTCTAATAACAAGGTTCTCAAATGTATTCATTAGGCCGCCTGCAGACGGCCAGGTCGGATCCCGCTGCGAGAATTTTCATAGCGGGACCTGACCCGCGCCCTCTACTAAGCCTATGATAGCAGCCTATTAGACTCTGCCGGTGGCGGGGCATAATAGGCTTTGTTACATGGTGAGACATACAGGCCTTTGTCAGGTTTCCGGCTACCATGGGAACCCACTGGTAACTTACATGCTGTAGTTGCTATTGATTGTGGCATATAAGAGGTTAAATTGCCCAGATCTGAGGTTTCCCCCTCTCATGGCAGTTAGAGCAGGAGCCAGGCTGTAAGTTAGCCAATCCACCACATTACAAAGATCTATGTATTGGTTTAAAGCCCATTCGGGAGGTCAGTAAAAAGGGGTATTGGGGTCACTAAGCTGTTAATCTAATGTGTATAACCAGCTTTACGCTGATTGAAGACCATCTCTGGCTGGGAGGCAGCTTCCTGCAGAAGAAACCTCCCTCCACTAACCTGACTGTAGCGGGACACCTTCCATAGCTAATTTACTCTTCTCTAGGTAATTGCAGTGAATTAGGGAATGTGGACCGCTGAACTAAGTCTTAGACTTAAGATCTTGTTTCTCCGCCCAACAGGTCAGGAGCCCGTGGACTCTTGGTACGATGAAATAAAGAACTATGATTTTGGAAGGCCGGGGTTCCGCAGTAACACAGGTAAGTCTCCATATCCTTACCGGAATGTTGTTGTACAAGATGTAGTTGACGTCCTCCTCACTTCGACGGCTGCTGTCCCTTATGATTTAGGTCACTTCACTCAAGTTGTCTGGAAGGACTCCAAAGAAGTCGGCGTTGGTGTGGCGACTGACGGCAATGGTCTTTTCTTTGTGGTGGGACAGTACAACCCAGCGGGAAACATCACCAACCCGGGTTACTTTGAGAGGAACGTGTTGCCCTCAGGAACAGCCCCAACCGCTTCAGATAATGAAGGATCCGGATCGCGGTGGAAACCGAGCGTTAACAAGTCGTCAGAACCAGAGAAGACAAGCGATCGAAAGCCAACAACAGCATTTGGCCGACAAGGTAAGAAGTTTAGATAGGAAGAACGCCGGCCGTTACATCAGAGGATGGATCTACACGATCCTGTGACCTTATGAACATGGTGTCCTCCAGGGTGTCCCGTCTTTGTGGGCCTTTCAGACTTGGTGATTTCTTGGTTCTCCTCATCCATCTTGGTCAGCTTCTACCTCTCTTTTCCACTTTTTCTAATTTCTTATAAGTTGGGAGTCCTAATAAAGCTCCAGAGGTTGGTTGGATTTAATCTAAGAGCCCACTCACCTCCGGACCTCAGAGCGGCGGGAATTATTTTTTCACCAGAAGATAATTTTTTGGCTCGGTTCACTCCTTTTGGGCCCTCCAACTGCTGTGACCTCTTTCTTCCTGTTGTCTGCGTATGTTCCTGCGGACCTAGTGAGTGAACTGCCCGTCGGGGTGCTGCCTGGCTAGAAAGTCCGGATATTACATATCTTGTTATTTGGATTGCGCCAACTTATTCCATAATTTATTTATTGGTACCCATTTACTGACCTCGGAAGGATGGAAGGCTGAGTCAACCTTGAGCCTTGAACAATGCGAGGATTGAACCCACAACCTTCATGTCGTGAGCCAGAGCTTGGGACTGCATTTCTGCTGCCTTAACACTCTGAGGCTCTATTACTGCTGGAGCCGCTATGGGGGACACGAATACTATTACACGTCACTATTACTACTGGGGCCGTTCATGGGGGTCACTATCACTGCTGAGGCACGATCACTCTGTCACTTTAGACAAGTCTCACATATGTGTTGGGTATCTTGTGTCTTGGCACTTTCAATGCCTGTAAAATGTGAGGTTTTCTTGTGGATGTGGATGGGGGTGGGGGGGGGGGGCGTTATTTCACACTTTGCCCCATGCAGCATATAGTCTTGGGGCCCCTGGGTGTGGGGTGCAGCTCGCTCGGATCACTTGGGCTCCAGTTGTTGCATCTGATTATGTTTTGCAGCCATAAAACTCAGCGCTTTTGAGCAAGAAGCTTTGGACTGCCACAACCAGCACCGCCGGTCACACGGAGCGCCCCCCCTCCAGCTCAGCCGGGAACTCTGTGAATCTAGTCAGAAATGGGCCGACCACCTTCTGTCCATCAACGCCCTCCAGCACAGCAACACCAACCACGGGGAGAACCTGTGGTACAAGTGGAACTCCAGCGTGCGGGACGCGTCTGGTAAGCGGTCGCCCAGGCAGAGGCCTCGCTCCCGCAGCTTGTGGAACGGTTTACTTATCTTTTTTCCATTTTCTTGCTAAAATTTTGCGGCACAATATCCTGTGATGGAGGTCATGGCTGGGGTCCCGTCTGGAGGTCATGGCTGGGGTCCCGTCTGGAGGTCATGGCTGGGGTCCCGTCTGGAGGTCATGGCTGGGGTCCCGTCTGGAGGTCATGGCTGGGGTCCCGTCTGGAGGTCATGGCTGGGGTCCCGTCTGGAGGTCATGGCTGGGGTCCCGTCTGGAGGTCATAGTTGGGGTCCCTTCTGGAGGTCATGGTTGGGGTCCCGTCTGGAGGTCATGGGTGGGGTCCCGTCTGGAGGTAATGGGTGGGGTCCCGTCTGGAGGTCATGGGTGGGGTCCCGTCTGGAGGTCATGGGTGGGGTCCCGTCTGGAGGTCATGGGTGGGGTCCCGTCTGGAGGTCATGGGTGGGGTCCCGTCTGGAGGTCATGGGTGGGGTCCTGTCTGGAGGTCATGGGTGGGGTCCCGTCTTTAGGGCGCTGTTAGAATAGTATCATTGGCTTCTGCACCGCACACATAACGTGGAGGGGGTTCATGGTCCGTCACTCCCGTCAGAGGATGCCGTTGTCTGATGTCTCTTTGCTGTACTTCAGGCTCCGAGGTTGTGGATACCTGGTACGATGAGATCAAGGACTACAGCTTCAGCAAGCCCGGCTTCCAGTCCAACACAGGTGAGGACCCCGTGTATAATTCTACGGGACCCGGCCATCACAACCAACCCGATCCTTCCACTATGTACACCATGCATAAAGAAGTGACATGCGGGCCTCCCCACGGCAGTGCCAAGTCCACTCTGCTACATACGGAATGCCTGTAATATAAGGGTCCTCTTACAGACACTTCATGTGGGACATATCGGGGGTCGCACCACGGACTCTTCCATAGATACTAATGACACCGCAGCCCCGTAGTATACAGAAGAGATTGAACTCACTGGTACAAACGTCATGTAATGCAACGGTCCCTGGAAACGGGAGCCCCGCCATAGAGCCACGCCCCTTCATGTCCGTTAGAACGGCCATTAATTTGGTTAAAACCTATAATTATCCCATAAAGTAGCCGCTGCAACGATCTGCAGGCAACACAGATAGCATGAAGCTCCGATGCAGAATCTGCAACCAGGGGCCCACCTACCATAATAGCGGAGTCGTGTCATGTGGTGGGGAGCTGTATGGCCCCCGCAGGCATCAGGGCCCGCCTACAGCTGCTGCCTCTGCACCCCCTATAGCAATACCCCTGACAGGTGTAGTAAGACGATTTGTAGATGGTGATCGCTGCCGCCATCGATACACACTGCGAACTTGTGATACACGAAGGATCCTGAACACAATGATTTACAGGAGCGGCTGGGTCCTTCCTGAACTACTAATACAAAGAGCCTGAATAGAGAGAGGCTGTAAGCAAAGGAGAGACCTCCTCCCAGGTACCCCTGATGTAGAGGGGTATTCTGATAATGTACCATCCCGAGGGTATGTCCGTGTGTGATCACTACATTATATCTGTGTGTCATTTATAAAAGAGGAGTCCATTTGCAAATATATTACATTACTTATCCTGTATTATACCCCAGAGCTGCACTCACTATTCTGCTGGTGGAGTCACTGTGTACATACATTACTTATCCTGTACTGCTCCTGAGTTACATCCTGTATTATACCCCAGAGCTGCCCTCACTATTCTGCTGGTGGAGTCACTGTGTACATACATTACTTATCCTGTACTGCTCCTGAGTTACATCATGTATTATACTGCAGAGCTGCACTCACTATTCTGCTGGTGGAGTCACTGTGTACATACATGATGTATCCTGTACTGACCCTGAGTTACATCCTGTATTATACTCCAGAGCTGCACTCACTATTCTGCTGGTGGTGGAGTCACTGTGTACATACATTACTTATCCTGTACTGCTCCTGAGTTACATCCTGTATTATACCCCAGAGCTGCACTCACTGTTTTGCTGGTGGAGTCACTGTGTACATACATTACTTATCCTGTACTGCTCCTGAGTTACATCCTGGATTATACCCCAGAGCTGCACTCACTATTCTGCTGTGGAGTCACTGTGTACATACATTACTTATCCTGTACTGATCCTGAGTTACATCCTGTATCATACCCCAGAGCTGCACTCACTATTCTGCTGGTGGAGTCACTGTGTACATACATTACTTATCCTGTACTGACCCTGAGTTACATCCTGTATTATACTCCAGAGCTGCACTCCCTATTCTGCTGGTGGAGTCACTGTGTACATACATTACTTATCCTGTACTGATCCTGAGTTACATCCTGTATTATACTCCAGAGCTGCACTCACTATTCTGCTGGTGGAGTCACTGTGTACATACATTACTTATCCTGTACTGCTCCTGAGTTACATCCTGTATTATACCCCAGAGCTGTGCTCACTATTCTGCTGGTGGAGTCACTGTGTACATACATTACTTATCCTGTACTGCTCCTGAGTTACATCCTGTATTATACCCCAGAGCTGCACTCACTATTCTGCTGGTGGAGTCACTGTGTACATACATTACTTATCCTGTACTGATCCTGAGCTACATCCTGTATTATACCCCAGAGCTGCACTCACTATTCTGCTGGTGGAGTCACTGTGTACATACATTACTTATCCTGTACTGATCCTCAGTTACATCCTGTATTATACTGCAGAGCTGCACTCACTATTCTGCTGGTGGAGTCACTGTGTACATACATTACTTATCCTGTACTGATCCTGAATTACATCCTGTATTATACCCCAGAGCTGCACTCACTATTCTGCTGGTGGAGTCACTGTGTACATACATTACTTATCCTGTACTGATCCTGAATTACATCCTGTATTATACCCCAGAGCTGCACTCACTATTCTGCTGGTGGAGTCACTGTGTACATACATTACTTATCCTGTACTGATCCTGAGTTACATCCTGTAGATCTTTTATTAGAAAAGTATAAAACACAACCAAACATGAACAATAACACAACTGTATACAACAAGATGAGGCCCTTTCCCCGGTCCATGACCCATCAACAAAAGAAAAGTCACTTTATACCCATTCCCCCTCCCCCGCTGTACACTCACACAGCCATTCATACTCAATATATAACAAAAATACTTAAAAGAGCATATCACTACAAAAAACTAGAACTACAGGTCCAGCCGAACCCCCTGAAACCACACAAATAAAACGAAATAGCGTTAAACAATAACAGAAATAACTAACCAAACCAAACTAACATAAAGACTGAGCCAACCGGCATATAACCAAACTAAAATTATTTTTTTTGGGTCCCCAGTGCAGCTTGCGGGCCATGCCTGCTCCACCAGTCCGTGCCCAGAGTTCAAAGTTCAGGACGTGCCAAGCCACACCAGGGTTTTTTTTTTTTTTTTTTTTTTTTTAAATATACATCATACCACACTTTTCCCTGCCGCAGCCTGGGGGCCATGCCCACTCCACCAGTCCGTGCCCAGAGTTTGTTTGGGACGTGCCAGGCTACGGCTCAAGGCGTGAACCCCACCCCCCCCAACTCCCCCCCAACCTACCTACCACCCAAAATGTGAATATATACAATATATACAAAACCATAATAAACTATACACCGACATACACCAATATACATACTATACAATATTCATACAACCCGAAAGCCTAAGGTCGGCTCACCTGCAGCCCTACTTCTTTTCATTTTGCCCAAACCAAAACAAAAGGCTTCATGGTGCACTCACAGCCCCCCACCAGGATTGGAGATGATAAACCGGGCACATACACAGCAATGCCCTTTCCCTTCTCTTTTTTTAAAAAGGTCTCCCTATTCTTTCCCTAATTTGCCCTAGACTGTCCTTAGTCTGCCCCTCAGTCTGACCCTTCATGGAAAACTTTCCCTGCCCTATCCCTCCTCTCTCCCTATCCTGTCCCTATTCTCTCCCTACTCTGCCCCTAGTAAATTAAGAAAAGACTGTCCCTAACGAAATACAAGCCCTCTCCATAGGAGAGAAGCCTTAGATGTGCCCAGCCTCTCATACTCCAAAGAACGCACCTTCACCAGGTCACCCAGGATGTTCCTACATACCGTATCCACGGGGAGGATTTTCAGCTCCGTCGAGATTAGACACCGTGCACTCCAGATGTGGAACCTGACCACTAGGCTAACTAGAAATAAAGTGCAGCGGTCCCTGCCACCAAGGCCTCTGAACGCTCCATAAGCCCACTCCGCGTAGGAGAGGTGTGCCAGCTGACGCCAGCCTATGGAGACCCCTACCCGTTGGTATACCTCTGTATTAAAGGGGCACTGAAGCAGGAAATGCTCCATGCTTTCCAGCACGTCGCTGCACTCCTGACGGGGGCAACCCCTGTCAATCAGAGGCCTGCTCTTCAAGTTACCCCTTACATACAGTCTCCCGTGAAAGCAGCGCCAAGCCAAGTCCCAAAACTTCAAGGGGACCCGGGTTGAATTCAGTAAACGTAACCCTCCCTCCAGGTCCCGACTTGGGCAGTCCTTGAGCGCCAGGGGCTTCTGGAAATGGGTCAACAGGACTCTTTCGTCGAGGAGCCTCCTCGTCAGAGTCCTGATCTCCCACATCCCCAGACCCCACCGGCGTATCACCTTCAGAACCAAGGTAGCGTAAGCCGGGAGATGTCCGTGCTGCGTGCGAAGGTCCTTCACTCGCCCTCCTGTCTCCCATTCCTGGAAGAAAGGCCGAAACCATCCCCGGCAGGAGTAGACCCACGGAGGAGCCCTCTCTTGCCAGAGGTTGCCTATGTTGATCTTAAAAAAGGTGTCTACAAGAAACACCACGGGGTTGACCATAGACAACCCCCCTAGTCTCCTCGTGCGGTATGTAACATCTCTCCTGATCAGGTTCAACCTGTTCCCCCACAACATTAGGAAGAACAGGTTGTAGACCCGGGTCCAGAGAGGCTCTGGCAAAATGCATACGCTGCCCAGGTAGATGAATAAAGGGAGCAGGTATGTTTTGATCAGGCTAACTCTTTCCCGAAGGGTTAAAGACCAACCCTTCCACTGATTAACCTTGTGAGTGGCACCGTCTAGCCCGTCTACCCAATTTTGCATGGGGTAATCCCCCTGGCCAAATTTGATGCCAAGAACTTTTGCTGAAGTCTGGGGCACCGGAAGAGTGTCCGGGAGATCAAACACAGGATCTCCCCTTCCTAACCAGAGACTTTCGCACTTATCCCAGTTGATCCTGGACCCAGATGCCTCTGAGTAGCCATCCACCTCCGACACCACAAACTCCGCCTCCTCCCTTGAGGATACGAAGAGCGTGACATCATCGGCGTATGCCACTGCCCTCAGGGTAGCCTCCGGCACCGCCCGGTCCATCCCGACCCCTGCTATAGGTCCACGATCAACCCTCCTGAGGAAGGGATCTATCGCAAACACATACAACAGGGGACTTAGAGGACAGCCCTGGCGGACACCGGACCCCACCTCGAAAGGGCGGCCAAGCCAACCGTTCACCAGCGGGAAAGTCTCAGCCCCTGCATACAATGTTCGCAGCCAATCAACAAACCCCACTGGCAGGCCGTATCTCAGAAGGACTGACCAGAGGTACTCGTGGTTAACCCGATCAAACGCTTTGGCCTGATCCAAGGACAGCAAGTACCCCTCCCAGTGACCAGCCCTACCCTGCTCCACTGCCTCCCGGACACCAAGAACAGCGCTAAAGGTGCTACGGCCTGGAACAGAGCAATGCTGGGCGCCTGAGAGGAGCCGGGGTGCAAACTTGACCAACCGATTAAACAGCACTTTTGCCAGAACCTTCCTGTCCGTATTGAGAAGTGCTATGGGACGCCAGTTCTCAATACGGCTCGAGTCTTTACCCTTTGACAGAAGGATCAAAGCTGACCTCCTCATTGACTTTGGCAGAGTGCCCGAGGAAAGACACTCGTTTAATACCTCCGTCAAGAGGGGACTCAAGAGGTCCTTGAAGGTCTTATAATACTCGGATGTTAGTCCGTCCGGTCCTGGCGATTTTTTGAGCCGGAGCCCATCAATCGCCAGTTTAACTTCCTCTATTCTGATCTCTCCTGTCAAAACATCAAGAGAGGTGTCTACCCCCGGCTCAGGGACAGTTTCAGCCAGGAAAGCCGACATCACTTCCGAATCTAGATCCCTCTTTCCCAAGAGTTGCGAGTAGTAGGATCTGACAACCTCCAGAATCCCTGATCTGGATCGATTCAGGGATCCTGTACTATCGATCAGTCCAGTGACCACTTTACTATTCACTGACATCCTACAGTTTCTGTAAGGGTCGGGCGAGCGGTACTTCCCGAAATCCCTCTCAAAAACCAAGGATGCGTGTCTATCGTACTGGCACTTCTTGAGCAAAGATTTCACTCTGGAGATCTCCTCGCGGCTACCTCCAGTCGAAACGAGATGTTCGAGTTTCCTCCTCAGGCCGTTGTACAGGCGGTACCTGTCCAGGCATCTGAGGTTGGAGAGCTCTCGGAAGAACCTCGCTGCCCTCCTCTTGAACATCTCCCACCACTCTGACTTACTGCTACAGAGATCCAGTAATGGTACCTGGCTCTGCAGAAAATCCTCAAAGGACTGTCTTATCTCTGCTTCCTCCAGGAGTGATGAATTCAGTCTCCAATAACCTCTGCCCATCCGGGGGGTCTCTGCAACATTCAGAGAAAACAAAATCAGACAGTGGTCGGAGAATTCCACCTCAACAACGGACACTGGTGAAGAGATGGCTTCCTCCTTCAAAAAAAACCTGTCTATTCTTGACCTGCTCTGACCTCTATAATAGGTGAACCCCTCGTGGCCTGGGGTGTGCCGGATGTGGACATCCACCAGGCGAGCCTCGCTAGCTATGCTATTAAGTGCGACGCTGTCAAAAGTCAACCGCCTGTCTCCAGAGCCTCCCCTATCGCGGGCTCTTGTGACTGCATTAAAGTCACCTCCAAAGACAACTTGGCGGCTGGTAAAAAGGTAGGGCTTGATCCTCATAAAGAGACTCTTCCTGTCCTTTTTTGACTGGGGACCATAGATGTTTACAAGTCTCAATTCTTGTCCCTTCATGAGGACATCTAAGATCAGGCACCTTCCCATTTCTAATTCAATAACTCGTCGGCATTCAACCGCTGCGGTAAAAAGGACCGCCACTCCGCTATACGGCTCGGCCGCAAGAGACCAGTAGGAAGGGCCTGACCTCCACTCCCTTTTTGCCTTATGTATCGCTGCCAAATCAGACAGCCTGGTCTCCTGCAAAAATAAAATGTCAGCTTCAACTCGGCTGAGAAAATCAAAGGCCGCAAATCTAGCCGTATCCGACTTAATGCTGGCAACGTTAATTGATGCCAGAGTCAGCGGAGTGGGTGCCGCCATCATGAGTGATTAAATTAGATGGCTTTCTTCCTCACACCCGCTTCTTCGGGGTCAGAGGAAAGCCCCTTGCTTCTTTTTTTGGACACAGATGTGTCCATAGCAGGGGATCCCCCGACCCCGTCGTCCTTGTTTCCAGGCTCTAGAGTCGCCTCCTCCCCTGTAGGAACTATGCCTCCATGAGGAGGAGACTCAGCGCCCCCTGTTGACCCTTTCTTTGCCCCAGGAACCTTGCCCTTTCCTTCCCCCTCAGAGGAGGAAGAGATGTCTTGAAGGGCTCGGAACCTATTGGAGTGTCCAACTGGAGGTGAGCAGGCTTCCCCTTCCAGTACTTGGCCCGGGGTGGGAGAAGATCTTGAATCCCCCCTTCGCTTCCTCCTCGTGGCACGTAGCTTACGCCTTTTTTCTAACCACCTCTTGCCTTCCTCATCCACACTTTCATAGTGGGAGGAATCTGCAGAGTTGGTCTCCTCCCTCTGGATCCTCCTGTCCTCTTCATCTAACTCGCTGTCCCTCAAAGCCTCAGCCGCGAGATTTGCTTCTGGAACAGGGGCCACCATCGACCCACCTGCTGTGGGCGCTCCTGTCAGCTCCCTGCTCCGTCTGCGCTTCTCCTGACGCCTCTGCTGAGCAGCCGTCTTTTGCCGGTTCTTCCCTGGCTCCTGAGCTCCCTCACCTCTGCTGGTCCCCTCACCCCCGGAGGCCACCTCATGACCCCCATCCGTAGGGGCAGAGACCGCATTGGCAAAGGAGCGTGGACAGCGGCTAAATGGGTGACCGAGATCACCACACAGGTTACACCTAATCTCTGTACAGGAGGCGGCAAGATGACCCAGACCCCCACACAGAGCGCACTTCAAGATCTTACAAGCAGCGCTCAAGTGTGAGGGGTCGCCGCACCTGTGGCAGAGCTTCGGCTGCCCCTGGTAAAAGGCCAAGATACGATCCCTGCCGAGGAAGGCTGCAGAAGGTATGTGTGCCACTGAGTTACCTGAACGTTTCAGCTGGACCATAAACGTCCAGGCCCCGGACCATATGCCGTGCTCATCCCGGTTCTTTTTGGGCATCTCTGTCACCTCTCCGTACCTACTGAGCCACGTCATGATGTCAAAGCAAGAAAGTGACTCGTTACGAGTCAAAACGGTCACTTTCTTGATATCGTTCTGGCGAGACACCACCTGGATGGCAAAGTCCCGCCAGCCGGGCTCGTTTTTCATCAGCTCATAGTTCCCCCAGAAAAGTTCTAGACCCTCTGGGCGAACGAAGCTGATGTCAAACTCAGACGTGCCGTAGGGATGGATCAGGGCAAAGATGTCAACCGCCCTAAAGCCCATCTTCAGTAGGAGCTCCACTACCTTCCCCCTTGGAGGACATGCATCATTGCCCCTCCAACGAAGACGGACCACATTCCTACGACCTGCATCCTGCCCGGGTGTTGGTAGGGACCATACGGTCTCCCCCCTTTGCTCTCGGAAGGCACCCAAGCCATGTCTCTCTTTCCAGAGAGATAGGTCCACCTCTCTTCCTCCAACTGTAATTGAACTCTCCCCTTTCCGTAGAGCCTCCAAGAGGCGCTGTTGCAAAACGCCCTCCCTAGAGCCTGGAGACAAGGAGGACCCACTCCCTCCAGCGGCGACACTGGCATAACTCCTACCAGGTGTTGTCGCCGCTGGAGGGGCGACTGGAACCTGTGACACTTCCTGACCCCCTGAACAAACTGTACCTGCTTGTGCAGCAGGTGCCCCTATATTAGGGGTGCCAAGAGCTCCCTGGGTCTCTGAGCTCTTAGTAGTATCAGAGACCTGGGCTGAACTGGGAATCTTCTTATTACCACTAGTACCTCTCTCGCACGCACCCTCACCATCCGGACCAGATTTTGGGTCACGACCAGGGTCCAAGCGGGCCTTAGCAGACCTAGGGGGCAACATTGCTGGCCCAGCTTGTGCAGCTGCAACTACCGCAATGTTCCCCCCACGGTCAGCACTCTGTGTTATAGCAGAGATGTTTTTAGTTTTGCTTTTGCTTTTGCCTTTCTTTTTACCTTTGCCAGAAGCCTCCGCATCACTGGGTGCCTGGGACCGAGAGACCCCCGCAGACCGAGCTGTCACACAGGAGACCTCAGATGCTGATCCCGCTGCTCCCTCCACATCACTGGCCTTACTGGCACCATCACCGCCATAGCCTTCAGCCTTCTCAACTTTACCACAGGGTCCCAGGTCGGAGGTGCCTCTTTCTGGCTTTGCAGCCGGACCAGCGCCCCCCGTCACATAGACAAATTTTTCCTGGGGCTTCCTTTGTTTTCCTTTTTTATCCTTGATTTTTGTGTCCACTTTGGGAATGTCTTTGCCAAAGTGAAGACCCCCCATATGAGGAGGGGATTCCAGCAGTTGCGACACCAAAGCCCCCACCTTATGATTTCCTTCCTCCAGATCAGACTCCTCAGAGGTTGTTGGTAGCCCAATCTGCTCTGGCTGGAGATTGCTGGTGCTTGTAGTGCTGCCTTGGGTTAGGGCTTGTTCAGCCGAACACGCAGGCTGCTCTCCCAGACTCTCCTGTACATCCTTGTAGTCGTCCTCATCCGAGCTGTCGTCGCGATCACTGGACTGATCAGTCTGCTGTGAGTTACTGCGTCCTGCAGCCATCTTCGCAAAGCGATCATCGTTCATGATCTTTTCTTTAAAGGGACCGCTCTCCTCCAAGATCCGCTCTCTCACATCTTTCCACACTTTAATGCACTCTTTGCACTTCTGTATCACTTTAGAGACTTCCGCCTTTTTGCCTTTAGAGGTGGCTTGGTCTCTTTGCAGCCTGGCAGACCGCAGTTTTTCCATCTGCATAACAATCTGCTTTCCTGCAGTCTCATACTCGGCCATGCTTCTTGCCAGCCGGGAGGCCAGCTCTACTACAGACTCTCCCTCTGGCCTATCACTCCACTTTTCTGGCTTTGCCAGCTTCTGTGGCTTACCTGTCTTCCTCCGGGCCTGGCTACGCGTCACCATCTCGCTGCCTGCGCTGTCGGATGCAGCCGCACTGATGGACTGGCCCGCGTTACTGCGCCTGCGACTGGAGCCCGTGTCACCGCTGCCACGACTTAGAACCGTCCTTTTCTCCGGCTCACCTGCAGTCCTTGGCTTCTTATATTTTGCCGCTGCTGCTGCGGAACATCTTGGAGCTGCAGAAGCCACCGATGCCACTGCGGAGGTCGTTGCGGCCATCTCTGTCCTCCCTCCCTCCGACCGAGATCGGAGGGAGGAGGTGCACGACTGCATACCAAACAAAGCCCAGAAATGTGCACTGTTCCTGGGCTCTCAACAAGGTCTCCACCTGGGAAGCAGACCACACCCTGGATCCTGCAGAGCTCTTCAGAACACAACCTTACTCCAGAGTTGCACTCACTATTCTGCTGGTGGTGGAGTCACTGTGTACATACATTACTTATCCTGTACTGCTCCTGAGTTACATCCTGTATTATACCCCAGAGCTGCACTCACTGTTTTGCTGGTGGAGTCACTGTGTACATACATTACTTATCCTGTACTGCTCCTGAGTTACATCCTGGATTATACCCCAGAGCTGCACTCACTATTCTGCTGTGGAGTCACTGTGTACATACATTACTTATCCTGTACTGATCCTGAGTTACATCCTGTATCATACCCCAGAGCTGCACTCACTATTCTGCTGGTGGAGTCACTGTGTACATACATTACTTATCCTGTACTGACCCTGAGTTACATCCTGTATTATACTCCAGAGCTGCACTCCCTATTCTGCTGGTGGAGTCACTGTGTACATACATTACTTATCCTGTACTGATCCTGAGTTACATCCTGTATTATACTCCAGAGCTGCACTCACTATTCTGCTGGTGGAGTCACTGTGTACATACATTACTTATCCTGTACTGCTCCTGAGTTACATCCTGTATATCTTTTATTATAAAAGTAAAAAACACAACAAAGACAAACTGTAACAATAATAACCATATAAAGCAATATAAGGCCCTTCCCCCACAGTCCGTGATCCATAAACAAAGTAAAATGTCCATATCCGGGTTTCCTCCCCGACGTACACACCCACACACATACACACTCAACATATAACACTATATACAACTATAACACAATATACAAGTATATACCTAAAATATAAAACTAAGGAAACTATAACTACATAAAACCCTGTAAACTATAACTCCAGGTCCAGCCGTGCCGCACTGCACCCACACAGAACAAATGGAAGCAATAACATAAACAGCAGAAATAACTGAAATAACAACATAAATAAGCAAATTCAAACAGAAAGACCGAGCCAACTGGCATAAATAACTAACTAAAAATATGCCTGTTTTTTTTTGTTTTTTTTTTTTGGGTCCCCAGTGCAGCTTGGGGGCCAAGCCTGCTCCACCAGTCCATGCCCAGAGTTCTTAGTTCAGGATGTGCCAAGCCACACCAGGGTTTTTTTTTTGTTTTTTTAAGAAATAGCACACTGTGCCTGCCGCAGCCTGGGGGCCATGCCCGCTCCACCAGTCCGTGCCCAGAGTTCAATGTTCGGGACGTGCCAGGCTACGGCTCGAGGCGTGAATCCCTCTCCCCCCAACTCCCCACCCAACCTACCTACCACCCAGAACGTGAATATATACAATATACAATATATACAAAAGCATAATACACTCCAACCAACATACATAATATATACTATATACATAACCCGAAAGCCTAAGGTCGGCTCTCCTGCAGCCCTACTTCATTCCATTTTGCCCATACCAAAACAAAAAGCTTCATGGTGCACTCACAGCCCCCCACCGGGATTGGAGGTGATAAGCCGGGCACAGACATCACAATGTTCTATCCCTTGAATTTAAAAAGGTGTCCCTATTCTCTCCCTAATTTGCCCTAGACTGTCCTTAGTCTGCCCCTCAGTCTGACCCTTCATGGAAAACTGTCCCTGCCCTATCCCTCCTCTTTCCCTATCCTGTCCCTATTCTCTCCCTACTCTGCCCCTAGAAGATTAAGAAAAGACTGTCCCTAACGAAATACAAGCCCTCTCCATAGGAGAGAAGCTTTAGATGTGCCCAGCCTCTCATACTCCAAAGAACGCACCTTCACCAGGTCACCCAGGATGTTCCTACATACCGTATCCACGGGGAGGACTTTCAGTTCCGTCGAAATCAGGCACCGTGCACTCCAGATGTGGAACCTGACCACTAGGCTAACTAGAAATAAAGTGCAGCGGTCCCTGCCACCAAGGCCTCTGAAGGCTCCATAAGCCCACTCCGCATAGGAGAGGTGTGCCAGCTGATGCCAGCCTATGGAGACCCCTACCCGTTGGTATACCTCTGTATTAAAGGGGCACTGAAGCAGGAAATGCTCCATGCTTTCCAGCACGTCGCTGCACTCCTGACGGGGGCAACCCCTGTCAATCAGAGGCCTGCTCTTCAAGTTACCCCTTACATACAGTCTCCCGTGAAAGCAGCGCCAAGCCAAGTCCCAAAACTTCAAGGGGACCCGGGTTGAATTCAGTAAACGTAACCCTCCCTCCAGGTCCCGACTTGGGCAGTCCTTGAGCGCCAGGGGCTTCTGGAAATGAGTCAACAGGACTCTTTCGTCGAGGAGCCTCCTCGTCAGAGTCCTGATCTCCCACATCCCCAGACCCCACCGGCGTATCACCTTCAGAACCAAGGTAGCGTAAGCCGGGAGATATCCATGCTGCGTGCGAAGGTCCTTCACTCGCCCTCCTGTCTCCCATTCCTGGAAGAAGGGCCGAAACCATCCCCGGCAGGAGTAAACCCACAGAGGAGCCCTTTCTTGCCAGAGGTTGCCTATGTTAATCTTAAAAAAGGTGTCTACAAGAAACACCACGGGGTTGACCATAGATAACCCCCCTAGTCTCCTCGTGCGGTATGTAACATCTCTCCTGATCAGGTTCAACCTATTCCCCCACAACATTAGGAAGAACAAGTTGTAGACCCGGGTCCAGAGAGGTTCTGGCAAAATGCATACGCTGCCCAGGTAGATGAATAAAGGGAGCAGGTATGTTTTGATCAGGCTAACTCTTTCCCGAAGGGTCAAAGACCAACCCTTCCACTGGTTTACCTTCTGAGTGGCACCATCCAGCCTGTCTACCCAA
Organism: Eleutherodactylus coqui; assembly: GCF_035609145.1. Taxonomy (NCBI): domain Eukaryota; kingdom Metazoa; phylum Chordata; class Amphibia; order Anura; family Eleutherodactylidae; genus Eleutherodactylus; species Eleutherodactylus coqui. The sequence goes on along the minus strand of NC_089846.1, from coordinate 3,569,122 downwards.
TTTTGCATGGGGTAATCCCCCTGGCCAAATTTGATGCCAAGAACTTTTGCTGAAGTCTGGGGCACCGGAAGAGTGTCCGGGAGATCAAACACAGGATCCCCCCTTCCTAACCAGAGACTTTCGCACTTATCCCAGTTGACTCTGGACCCGGATGCCTCTGAGTAGGCATCCACCTCCGACACCACAAACTCCGCCTCCTCCCTTGAGGATACGAAGAGCGTGACATCATCGGCGTATGCCACTGCCCTCAGGGTAGCCTCCGGCACCGCCCGGTCCATCCCGACCCCTGCTATAGGTCCACGATCAACCCTCCTAAGAAAGGGATCTATCGCAAACACATACAACAGGGGACTTAGAGGACAGCCCTGACGGACACCGGAACCCACCTCAAAAGGGCGGCCAAGCCAACCGTTCACCAGCGGGAAAGTCTCAGCCCCTGCATACAATGTTCGCAGCCAATCAACAAACCCCACTGGCAGGCCATATCTCAGAAGGACTGACCAGAGGTACTCGTGATTAACCCGATCAAACGCTTTGGCCTGATCCAAGGACAGCAAGTACCCCTCCCAGTGACCAGCCCTACCCTGCTCCACTGCCTCCCGGACACCAAGAACAGCGCTAAAGGTGCTACGGCCTGGAACAGAGCAATGCTGGGCCCCCGAGAGGAGCTGGGGTGCAAACTTGACCAACCGATTAAACAGCACTTTTGCCAGAACCTTCCTGTCCGTATTGAGAAGTGCTATGGGACGCCAGTTCTCAATACGGCTCGAGTCTTTACCCTTTGCCAGAAGGATCAAAGCTGACCTCCTCATTGACTTTGGCAGAGTGCCCGAGGAAAGACACTCATTTAATACCTCCGTCAAGAGGGGACTCAAGAGGTCCTTGAAGGTCTTATAATACTCGGATGTTAGTCCATCCGGTCCTGGCGATTTTTTGAGCCGGAGCCCATCAATCGCCAGTTTAACTTCCTCTATTCTGATCTCTCCTGTCAAAACATCAAGAGAGGTGTCTACCCCCGGCTCAGGGACAGTTTCAGCCAGGAAAGCCGACATCACTTCCGAATCTAGATCCCTCTTTCCCAAGAGTTGCGAGTAGTAGGATCTGACGACCTCCAGAATCCCTGATCTGGATCGATTCAGGGATCCTGTACTATCGATCAGTCCAGTGACCACTTTACTATTCACTGACATCCTACAGTTTCTGTAAGGGTCGGGCGAGCGGTACTTCCCGAAATCCCTCTCAAAAACCAAGGATGCGTGTCTATCGTACTGGCACTTCTTGAGCAAAGATTTCACTCTGGAGATCTCCTCGCGGCTACCTCCAGTCGAAACGAGATGTTCGAGTTTCCTCCTCAGGCCGTTGTACAGGCGGTACCTGTCCAGGCATCTGAGGTTGGAGAGCTCTCGGAAGAACCTTGCCGCCCTCCTCTTGAACATCTCCCACCACTCTGACTTACTGCTACAGAGATCCAGTAATGGTACCTGGCTCTGCAGAAAATCCTCAAAGGACTGTCTTATCTCTGCTTCCTCCAGGAGTGATGAATTCAGTCTCCAAAAACCTCTGCCCATCCGGGGGGTCTCTGCAACATTCAGAGAAAACAATATTAGACAGTGATCGGAGAATTCCACCTCAACAACGGACACTGGTGAAGAGATGGCTTCCTCCTTCAAATAAAACCTGTCTATTCTAGACCTGCTCTGACCTCTATAATAGGTGAACCCCTCGTGGCCTGGGGTGTGCCGGATGTGGACATCCACCAGACGAGCTTCACTAGCTATGCTATTAAGTGCGACGCTGTCAAAAGTCAACCGCCTGTCTCCAGAGCCTCCCCTATCGCGGGCTCTCGTGACTGCATTAAAGTCACCTCCAAAGACAACTTGGCGGCTGGTAAAAAGGTAGGGCTTGATCCTCATAAAGAGACTCTTCCTGTCCTTTTTTGACTGGGGACCGTAGATGTTGACAAGTCTTAATTCTTGTCCCTTCATGAGGACATCTAAGATCAGGCACCTTCCCATTTCTAATTCAATAACTCGTCGGCATTCAACCGCTGCGGTAAAAAGGACCGCCACTCCACTATACGGCTCGGCCGCAAGAGACCAGTAGGAAGGGCCTGACCTCCACTCCCTTTTTGCCTTATGTATGGCTGCCAAATCGGACAGCCTGGTCTCCTGCAAAAATAAAATGTCGGCTTCAACGCGGCCGAGAAAATCAAAGGCCGCAAATCTAGCCGTATCAGACTTAATGCTGGCAACGTTAATTGATGCCAGAGTCAGCGGAGTGGGTGCCGCGATCATGAGTGATTAAATTAGACGGCTTTCTTCCTCACACCCGCTTCCTCGGGGTCAGAGGAAATCCCCTTGCCTCTTTTTTTGGACACAGATGTGTCCATAGCAAGGGATCCCCCGACCCCGTCGTCCTTGTTTCCAGGCTCCAGAGTAGCCTCCACCCCGGAAGGAACTATGCCTCCACGAGGTGGAGACTCAGCGCCCCCTGTTGACCCTTTCTTTGCCCTAGGAACCTTGCCCTCTGCCTCCCCCTCAGAAGAGGAGGAAGAGATGTCTCGGAGGGCTCGGAACCTATTGGAGAGTCCAACTGGAGGTGAGCAGGCTTTTCCTTCCAGTACTTGGCCCGGGGTGGGAGAAGATCTTGAATCCCCCCTTCGTTTCCTCCTCGTGGCACCTAGCTTACGCCGTTTCTCTAGCCATCTCTTGCCTTCCCCATCCACACTTTCACAGTGGGAGGAATCTGCAGAGTTGGTCTCCTCCCTCTGGATCCTCCTGTCCTCCTCATCTAAATCGCTGTCCCTCAAAGCCTCAGCCGCGAGATTTGCTTCTGGAACAGGGGCCACCATCGACCCACCTGCTGTGGGTGCTCCTGTCAGCTCCCTGCTCCGTCTGCGTTTCTCCTGACGCCTCTGCTCTGCAGGCGTCTTTTGCCGGTTCTTCCCTGGCTCCTGAGCTCCTCCACCTCTGCTGGTCCCCTCACCCCCGGAGGCCACATCATGACCCCCATCCGTAGGTGCTGAGACCGCATTGGCAAAGGAGCGCGGACAGCGACTAAATGGGTGACCGAGGTCACCACACAGGTTACACCTAATCTCTGCACAGGAGGCGGCTAGGTGACCAAGACCCCCACACAGAGCGCACTTCAAGGTCTTACAAGCGGCGCTCAAGTGTGAGGGGTCGCCGCACCTGTGGCAGAGCTTCGGCTGCCCCTGGTAAAAGGCCAAGATACGATCCCTGCCGAGGAAGGCTGCAGATGGTATGTGTGCCACTGAGTTACCTGAACGCTTCAGCTTGACCATGAACGTCCAGGCCCCAGACCATATGCCGTGCTCATCCCTGTTCTTTTGGGGCATCTCCGTCACCTCTCCGTACCTACTGAGCCACGTCATGATGTCAAAGCAAGAAAGTGACTCATTACGAGTCAAAACGGTCACCTTCTTGATACCGTTCTGGCGAGACACCACCTGGATGGCAAAGTCTCGCCAACCGGGCTCGTTTTTCACCAGCTCGTAATTCCCCCAGAAGATTTCTAGGCCCTCTGGGCGAACGAAACTGATGTCAAACTCAGACGTGCCGTAGGGATGGATCAGGGCAAAGATGTCAACCGCCCTGAAGCCCATCTTCAGCAGAAGCTCCACTACCCTTGCCCTCGGGGGGCATGCATCATTGCCTCTCCAACGAAGACGGACCACATTCCTACGACCTGCGTCCTGCCCGGGTGTCGGTAGGGACCATACGGTCTCCCCCCTTTGCTCTCGGAAGGCACCCAAGCCATGTCTCTCTTTCCAGAGAGATAGATCCACCTCTCTTCCTCCAACTGTGATTGTACTCTCCCCCTTCCGTAAAGCCTCCAGGAGACGCTGTTGCAAAACGCCCTCCCTAGAGCCTGGAGACAAGGAGGACCCCTCCCCTCCAGCGGCGACACTGGCATAACTCCTACCAGGTGTTGTCGCCGCCGGAGGGGCGACTGGACCCCATGACCCCTCTGGCCTAACTACCTTATCCCCTGGGCCTCCAGATTCCTGGCCGCCAGGGGTACCCGAGGTGCCCGGAGGCCCAGCAACTGCAGAGGAACGTGTACCCTCGGCCTTGTCCCTTACATCTGCCGCACGCTCTCGCACATTCATCCCCGGATCTACCACTTTTTTCCTTGGATCATGTGGTCCATGGGTCCTGGCCTCTCCAGAGGTAGATGGTAAAACCTCCGGATTTTTGCTTGTGTTTTTACTTTTTCTTTTTTTCTTTTTTGCCTCCGCATCACTGGAGGCGCGGGATCCGGCCTGACCTGCTCCCAAATTATGGGAGACCCCAGATTTTAGGTCCACAGCCCCCTCCGCATCACAGGCAGCACTTGCTGCATTAGTGGCACCGCTGCCACCCTCCTTTCCGGTACCGCGACCTGCATCTGTACTGGCCTTTACTGCACCTTTCTTACTGATCTCCTTGCCCTTGTTACCAACTAGCACAGGGACAGGGGGTCTGACCAGCTGGGCCCTTTTCTCCCCAACTTCCCGCTCCAGGCCCACCACAGAGCCCGAGCCAGGGGGGTTTTTGGGGTCAGAACTCTGATCCGACTTTGCAGCCAGACCAGAGCTCCCAGGAACGAACACAAGCTTTTCCTGCAGCTTCTCCGGTTTCTTTTTCTTTATCTCCATGTCCTGCTCTGGCAACTCGTCGCCAAACATGAAGCCCTCCATATGTACAGAGGCTTCCGGCTGCGGGGTCTTCTGTAGCTGCAATCTCCCTGTTCTTTCCTCCACCTCAGATTCCCCTGAGGTGGAAGGCAGCGCAATCTCTTCAGGTAGCTTGCCTCTGGGACTTGTAGTGCCTCTGGGCGTTGGTGCCAAGTCTTGAGAGCACACAGGCTGCTCCAGGGTCTCCTGCACATCCTCAAACTCTTCATCTGAGGCTTCACCATCACTTGACTCATGGTCACTGCACCTTGCCGCCATCTTAGCAAACCGGTCGTCGTTCAGAATTTTTTCTTTAAAGGGCCCGCTCTCCTCCAGGATCTTTGCCCTCACCGCTTCCCACATCTTTATGCAGTCTTTGCACTTATTTATCGCTGACCTGGCTTCTGCCTGTTTGTCTTTAGAAGCTTTTTGCTCCAGTAACATTTTGGCGTCACGGAGCTTCCCTTTTTGTACCACCAACATTTTCCCTGCAAAGTTGTAGTCGGTGATGTTTTTAGCCAGCCTGGAGGCCAGCTCAATCACAGATTCCTCCTTCTTTTTGTCACTCCACATTCCCGTGCTTACCGGTATCTGCGGCTCACCTGCTCTCCTGCGGGTCTGGCTGCGCGTAACCATCTCACTCCCGGTGCTGTCAGAAGCTGCCGTGCTGACAAACGGAGCCACGCTGCTGCAGCCACGGCCCGGACCCAGTCTCTTCTTACCTCCAGCAGCTCCTGTCTTCTTGCGGACTGCTGGCTTTTCTGGCACCCGTGGCAAAGTTTTTTCGGAAGACTCTGATGCCGCCATTGCCATCACTTCCCTCCCTCCCCCCAAGTGGCCCCGGGGGGAGGAGGTGCGGTACTCCATGTCCAACAAAGCCCAGAAAAGTGCACCTTCTCTGGGATCCAAACTCAGCAGAACCTCCTTCTCTGACCACACCCTGGAAGTTGCAGAGCTTAACCAGCACACACCCAACTCCAGAAGCTGCACTCACTATTCTGCTGGTGGAGTCACTGTGTACATACATTACTTATCCTGTACTGCTCCTGAGTTACATCCTGTATTATACCCCAGAGCTGTGCTCACTATTCTGCTGGTGGAGTCACTGTGTACATACATTACTTATCCTGTACTGCTCCTGAGTTACATCCGGTATTATACTCCAGAGCTGCACTCACTATTCTGCTGGTGGAGGCACTGTGTACATACATTACTTATCCTGTACTGCTCCTGAGTTACATCCTGTATTATACCCCAGAGCTGCACTCACTATTCTGCTGGTGGAGTCACTGTGTACATACATTACTTATCCTGTACTGCTCCTGAGTTACATCCTGTAGATCTTTTTATTATAAAAGTGAAAAACATAACAATAAACAGAACATAAATATCGCTCACTTGGCATAAAAGACATAAACATAAAACCAAAACAAATTATCACTTGTGTTAACTGGACTTTGCCTTACTGCAGGACAAAGGAACAAAAGCAAAAGGTCCATCTGGTCCAAACAATACACCGCACACTACACCAACCTGCACTCCAAAACTACACTCACTCATCCTCACCAATACATATACACTACATACTACATATAACAATATACACACGTGAGAAAACATCCCTAACTCTCAGGATCCAGCCTGAAATCCCAAAAAAAGAAGAAAGAAAACGACTAATAACCAAAGCAATTATATAATAACAATAATGCAAATAACAAAAGTAGTAACAATAAGAACAACCCAATACCTTTTTTTTTTTTTTTTTTTTTGCGTTTTTTTTTTTTTTTTTTTTTTTTTTTAATGCCCACCACCTAAAAAAATAAAGCCTTACATAATCCTAAACTAACCCTATATCCAGACCAAACCACCACACACCCCAAACAACCCCCTACGGTGCAGCCTGGGAGCCACGCCTGCATCCCAAGTCCGTGCTCAATGTCTATGTCCAGGACGAGCCGAGCTGCACCGCATACACACACCCTGCCCGCCGCAGCCTGAGGGCCACGCCCGCACCAACAGTCCGTGCCCAGTGTTCATTGTCCGGGACGTGTCAAGCTACGGCTGAGGCATACATCCCCCCCCCCTCCCCCCAATAAACCCCCACCCAACCTATCTATAACCCCTAGCCCTATATACAAAACAAAACATAACATAACATATAACATCTCTTATATTACATACCTACAAACCAACACTACATATTAATACCCGAAAGCCTAAGGTTCAGTTACCTGCAGCCGTACATACTTTATCTTTGACCGAAAACAAAAACTCTACTAGTGTCACACACAGCCCTCCACAAGGACTGGATATGATAAGCCGGGCACCGACCAAATAGAGAAACACTATCCCTATAGTTAATCTGTCCCTACAATGTCCCTACTCCTTCCCTAAAACTTACCCTCAGAGAAACTGTCCCTACCTCTCCCTATTCTGTCCCTACAAAGACCCTAACAATAAGAAGACTGTCCCTAACGAAAGACAAACCCTCTCCATAGGAGAGAGGCCTTAGTCGTGCCCAACCTCTCATAATCCAGAGAGCGCACCTTCACCAGGTCACCCAGGATGTTTCTATTTACCTCATCCACGGGGAGGATTTTCTCTTCCGTCGAAACTAGACACCGTGCATTCCAAATGTGAAACCTGACCACTAGGCTGACTAAGAATAAAGTGCACCGGTCCCTGCGACCAAGGTCCCCGAATGCCCCATAGACCCATTCCGCATACGAGAGGCGTGCCAACCTGGGCCAACCAATGGAGGCTCCCACCTGTTTGTACACCTCTGTATTAAAGGGACACTGAAGCAGGAAATGCTCCATGCTTTCCAGTACGTTGCTGCACTCCTGGCGGGGGCAACCCCTATCCACCAGTGGCCTGCTCTTCAAGTTGCCCCTTACATACAGTCTCCCGTGGAAACAGCGCCAAGTCAAGTCCCAAAACTTCAAGGGGATCCTGTCAGAATTCAATAAACGTAACCCTCCCTCCAGGTCCCGACTTGGGCAGTCCTTGAGCGCCAGGGGCTTCTGGAAATGGGTCAACAGAACCCTCTTATCGAGGAGTTTCCTCGACAGAGTTCTGATCTCCCACATCCCCAGACCCCACCGACGTATCATCTTCAGAACCACGGTAGCGTAAGCCGGAAGATGCCCGTGCGGCGTGCGAAGATCCTTCACTCGCCCTCCTGTCTCCCATTCCTGGAAGAAAGGCCGAAGCCATCCCCAACAGGAGAATACCCACGGAGGAGCCCTCTCTTGCCAGAGGTTGCCTATATTGATCTTAACAAAGGTGTCTACAAGAAACACCACGGGGTTGACCATAGATAACCCCCCTAGTCTCCTCGTGCGATATGTGACATCTCTCCTAATTAGGTTCAACCTGTTCCCCCACAACATTAGGAAGAACAGGTTGTAGACCCGGGTCCAGAGAGGTTCTGGCAAAATGCATACGCTGCCCAGGTAGATGAATAAAGGGAGCAGGTATGTTTTGATCAGGTTAACCCTTTCCCGAAGGGTCAAAGACCAACCCTTCCACTGGGCCACCTTCTGAGTGGCACCATCGAGCCTGACCACCCAATTTTGCATGGGGTAATCTCCCCGGCCAAATTTGATGCCGAGAACTTTAGCCGAGTCCTGGGGCACTGGAAGGGTGTCCGGGAGACCAAATGTAGGATCTCCCCTTCCTAACCAGAGACTTTCGCACTTATCCCAGTTGATGCCGGACCCGGATGCTTCCGAGTAGCGATCCACCTCTGCCATCACGTACTCTGCCTCCCCCCTCGAGGACACAAAGACGGTGACGTCATCAGCGTACGCTGCCACCCTGAGGGCGGCTTCCGGCACCGCCCGATCCATCCCGACCCCCGCCATAGGCCCACCATCAATCATCCTAAGGAAAGGATCAATGGCAAACACGTACAGCAAGGGGCTCAGAGGACAACCCTGACGGACGCCAGACCCAACCTCAAATGGGTGGCCGACCCAACCGTTCACTAGTGGGAAAGTCTCAGCCCCCACGTACAATGTCCTGAGCCAATTAACAAACCCCACTGGCAGGCCATATCTCAGAAGAACAGACCAGAGGTACTCGTGATTAACCCGATCAAACGCTTTGGCCTGATCCAAGGACAGCAGGTACCCCTCCCAGTGACCAGCCCTACCCTGCTCCACTGCCTCCCGGACACCTAGAACAGCACTAAAGGTGCTACGGCCTGGAACAGAGCAATGCTGGGCGCCCGAGAGGAGCCGGGGTGCAAACTTGACCAGCCGATTAAACAGCACTTTTGCCAGAACCTTCCTGTCCGTATTGAGAAGCGCTATGGGACGCCAGTTCTCAATACGGCTCGAGTCTTTACCCTTTGACAGAAGGATCAAAGCCGACCTCCTCATTGACTTTGGGAGAGTGTCCGAGGAAAGACACTCATTGAAAACCTCAGTCAAGAGGGGACTCAAGAGGTCCTTAAAGGTCTTATAGTACTCAGATGTTAAGCCATCCGGTCCTGGCGATTTTTTGAGCGCAAGCCCATCAATCGCCAGTTTAACTTCCTCTATGTTGATCTCCTCTGTCAAAACATTAAGGGAGATGTCATCCCCTGGCTCAGGAACAGCTTCAGCCAGGAAAGCCGACATCACATCTCGATCTAGATCCCTCTTTCTCAAAAGGTGCGAGTAGAAGGATCTGATGACTTCCAGAATCCCTGATCTGGACCTGTTCAGAGATCCCGTACCGTCGATCAGTCCAGTGACAACTTTACGATTCACTGACATCTTGCAGTTTCTGTAAGGGTCAGGTGAGTGGTACTTCCCGAAGTCCCTCTCAAAAACCAAAGATGCGTGCCTATTATACTGGCACCCTTTGAGCAAAGACTTCACTCTGGAGATCTCCTCGCGGCTACCTCCAGTCGAGACGAGATGTTCGAGTTTCCTCCTCAGGCCCTGATAAAGACGATACTTACTCAGGCTCCTGAGGCTAGAGAGCTGGCGGAAGAACCTCGCAGCCCTGATCTTGAACATCTCCCACCACTCTGACTTACTGCTACAAAGATCCAGTAATGGTACCTGGCTCTGCAGAAAATCCTCAAAGGACTGTCTTATCTCTGCTTCCTCCAGGAGTGATGAATTCAGCCTCCATAAGCCTCTACCCATCCGGGGGGTCTCTGCAACATTCAGGGAAAACAAAATCAGACAGTGGTCGGAGAATTCCACCTCAACAACAGAAACTGGTGAAGAGATGGCTTCCTCCTTCAAATAAAACCTATCTATTCTAGACCTGCACTCGCCTCTATAATAGGTGAAACCCGCGTGGCCTGGGGTGTGCCGGATGTGGACATCCACCAGGCGAGCTTCGCTAGCTATGCTATTAAGCGCGACGCTATCATAAGTCAGCTTGCCTAGGGAGCCTCCCCTGTCACGGGTCCTCGTGACTGCGTTAAAGTCACCCCCAAAGATCACCTGCCGACTAGTAAAAAGGTACGGCTTGATCCTCATAAAGAGATCCTTGCGGTCCCGCTTGGTTTGGGGACCATAGATGTTGATTAGCCGAAGCTCTTGTCCCTTCATGAGAACATCCAGGATCAGGCACCTCCCTATTTCTAACTCAATAACCCGTCGGCATTCAACTGCTGCGGTAAAAAGTACCGCCACTCCGCTATATGGCTCGGCCGCAAGAGACCAATAAGATGGACCAGACCTCCATTCCCTCCTTGCCTTGTGCACAGCTGCCAAATTTGGCAGCCTGGTCTCTTGCAAAAACAAAATGTCGGCTTCAACGCGGCCGAGAAAATCAAAGGCCGCAAATCTAGCCATATCAGACTTAATGCTGGCAACATTAATGGATGCCAGCGTCAACGGAGCGGGTGCCGCCATCATTGGTGATTGAGTTAGATGGCTTTCTTCTTCCCACCCCCCTTCTCATCAGGGTCTGAGGATGACCCCTTGCCACGTTTCTTGGACACGGAAAGGTCCATGGCAAGGGGCTCCTCAACCTCGTCCTCCTTGCCACTGGGCTCTGGGCCAGCCCTCCCCCTGGATGTCACCAAACCCCCACAAGAGGAAGGCTCAGCACCCCCTGTAGGCCCCACGCTTGTCCTGGCCACCTCTGCCTCCTCCGAGGACGAGAGAGCTTGGTACCTGTTGGAGAGCCCAACAAGAGGAGAGTTTGGATTGCCTTCCTGCACCTGGCCTGTTGCAGGGGAAGATTTCCCTTCCCTTTTTTTAATTTTCTTGGAGCCCTGCTTGCGCTTTTTCTTTTGCCACTCATCCTTGCCCTCACCCACACTTTCATAGTGGGAAGAATCTGAATAAGTGGCAGCCTCCTCCCTTTGGATCCTCCTGACCTCCTCATCCAGCTCCCTGTCCCCTGGAGCCTCAGCCACATGATTTGCGTCCGGAGCAGGGGCCAGCATTGACCCACCTGCCACCTGGGTTTCCACCAGCTCCCTGCCCCTTCCGCGCTTCTCTTGGCGCCTTAGCTTGGCTGCCCCAGCATGTTTGTTCTTCCTTGGCTCCTGGGCTCCCTCGCCTCTGCTGGTCCCCTCCCCTGCAGAAGCAACCTCACGGCTCTCCTCCGCTGGGGCCATGACCGCATTGGCGAAAGAGCGCGGACAGCGACTGAATGGGTGACCGAGGTCACCACACAGGTGACACCTAATCTCTGTACAAGATGCCGCAAGATGACCTACCTCGCCACACAGAGCGCACTTGATGACGTTACAGGCTGCACTCAAATGTGTGGGGTCGCCGCACTTGTGACAGAGCTTCGGCTGCCCCTGGTAGAAGGCCAAGATACGATCCCTGCCAAGGAAGGCTGCGGATGGTATGTGGGCCACCGAATTCCCTGAACGCTTAAGTTTTACCATAAACGTCCAGGCTCCGGACCAGATGCCGTGCTCGTCCCGGTTCTTATTGGGCATATCCACCACCTCTCCGTACCGACTTATCCAAGTCATGATATCGTAACAAGAGAGGGACTCGTTACGAGTCAAAACGGTCACTCTCTTGACTCCAGTCTGGCGGGTTACCACTTGTGCAGCAAAACCGCGCCAGCCGGGCTCGTCCTTCATCAGCTCATAATTCCCCCAGAAGAGCTCCAGGCCCTCCGGGCGAGCAAAGCTGATGTCGAACTCAGACGTGCCATAAGGATGGATCAGGGCATAGATGTCATTTGCCCTGAAACCCATCTTCAGCAGAAGCTCCACCACCTTACTCCTGGATGGGCATGCGTCATTGCCTCTCCACTGAAGACGGGCCACATTCCTACGGCCAATGTCCTGCCCGGTTGTCGGCAGGGACCAGACGGTCTCCCCCCTTTGTTCTCGGAAGGCACCAAGACCATGTCTCTCCACCCAGAGAGACAAATCCACAACTCTGCCCCCTACATTCATCGAGCTCTCCCCCCTCCTCAAGGCCTCCAGGAGGCGCTGTTGCAAAACGCCGTCCCCAGAGCCCAAAGACGAGGAGGACGCATCCCCCCTCCCTCCAGCGGCGACACTGGCATAACTTCTACCAGCTGTTGTCGCCGCCGGAGGGGTGACTGGATCCTGGCCCATCCCCTGACTACTACCTGAAGCCCCACCCTCCTGTACAGCCGATGTCATACCTCCCGGGGGATTGGGGGCATCCTGAGCTCCCAAAGCCTCTGCGGGAGCGGAAGCGGGAGCAGGGGCAGCGGTAGCACTAACGGTTGTCCCATTCACATCATTCATACATTTTCCTTTTGTTGGACCAGGACCTGCTTCACCTTTTTTCTTAATGTTACACTTTCCAGCTGGATGAGGCTGGAGACCAGCACTGAAAGAGTTAGCCTTAAGTCCAGCATTATGCTCTGTAGGAGCTGTCTCTGCAGCTCTAGCTCCGCCCATTTTTCCGGCCATTCTGGGACTTGCAGTTCTTTTTACCTGCTTATTTGCTATTACATTACCATCATGATGGGTGGGAGGATCGGCAGACTTGGCCACCACCCACTGCGCCCCCTCTACACCTGACAGGCGTTTTAGGGACACAGGAGGGACAGCCAAGCCGCCACTGGTGGAACCTGATGCCAGACTGCCCCCCCCTCCCACTGGAGGGCAACCATCAGCACCAGCACCTCCGGATTGGCCGCGACCCCTCATTCCATCTTTCCCACGGACCTTCTCTGCCTCCTTATGGCCTCCATTCCCACTACTGGCACAAGCAGAAATGGAGTTTTGGGCCGCATTAACCCTCTCTTCCCCAGTCCCCTGCACCGGACCCACTGCAGAGCCCGGGACTAGGGGTATACCAGGGCTAGCACCCCGATCTGACTTTGCAGCCGGACCGGAGTGCTTGGTGACGTACACAAACCTCTCCTGCACGGTGGTCTTCATCTTTTTTTTCTGTTTCTTTTTGCCCGTAGATGTTCCTTCAGGCATGTCGTCACCAAAGTACATATTGTGCATTCTTTCTGGGGACTCCTGCAGCATAATTTGCTGCATGATGAGGGCCCCCTCACCGCTGCTGCTGTCGCTGTCGTCGTCCGCGTCCTCAGCACTGGACTCCTCCGATGTGGGGGGCAGGCTAACCTGCTCAGCAGGAATGCTGCTCCCTGCAGTTCCCCCCTGCTGTAGGGACGGCTGCTCCCCAGAGCATATCGCCATCCCCTCCTGTGGATCCTCCGACTCGTCTGAGCTGCTGTCGCTGCTCACGTGCGCCATTCCAGCAAATCGCTCATCATTTAGGAGCTTCTCTTTAAATGGGCCGCTGGCTTGGAGTATTCTATATCTCTCCTCCTTGTAGAAGTCCACAGCCTCCTTGCAGGCTTTAACTTTTTCTGCTGCAGCGATCTTTTTTCTTCCCTGTGGGGCTTTGTCTAGATCGCTCAGGGCAGTCTGCAGTTCCCTGCGATACTTCTGCAGCTGCCTACCAACCTCCTTATAGTCCTTTATGTTGGCAGCTATCCGAGATGCCATAGCAGTAACAGATTCACCTTTGCTGCGCTCTCCCCAGCTGACACTTGTAGGTGCCTTTGCAGCACTCACCTTGGCTTTAGTTTGGCTTCGGGTTTTCCTATAATCCACATCCTCCCGGGGAGTCTGGGTGACGCTGCGTGGACCCCGACTGGATCCTCTCCCCTCCTGGGGTTCATTCCTCCCCCCTCCCGACCGAAGCCGGAGGGGGGAAGCACGGCACTCCATGGCAAATGTAGCCCAGAAACGTGCACTTGTTCCTGGGCTCTCAGCAAGGTCTCCACCCTAGAAGCAGACCACACCCTGGAACCAGCAGAGCTCTCAGACACACAACCTTCCTCCAGAGATGCACTCACTATTCTGCTGGTGGAGTCACTGTGTACATACATTACTTATCCTGTACTGATCCTCAGTTACATCCTGTATTATACTGCAGAGCTGCACTCACTATTCTGCTGGTGGAGTCACTGTGTACATACATTACTTATCCTGTACTGATCCTCAGTTACATCCTGTATTATACTGCAGAGCTGCACTCACTATTCTGCTGGTGGAGTCACTGTGTACATACATTACTTATCCTGTACTGATCCTGAATTACATCCTGTATTATACCCCAGAGCTGCACTCACTATTCTGCTGGTGGAGTCACTGTGTACATACATTACTTATCCTGTACTGATCCTGAATTACATCCTGTATTATACCCCAGAGCTGCACTCACTATTCTGCAGGTGGAGTCACTGTGTACATACATTACTTATCCTTATCCTGTATTATACCCCAGAGCTGCACTCACTATTCTGCTGGTGGAGCCTTCATAAACCTAAATTCTTTCTTTCAGGTCACTTTACGCAGGTGGTCTGGAAGGACTCCAGGGAAGTTGGCATTGCCAAAGCTGTAGATGGTAAGGGGATGGTGATCGCGGTTGCGCAGTACAGTCCAGCTGGCAATATCACCAACCCCGGGTACTTCCAGAAGAACGTGCTGCCCAAGGGAACCCCAGTGACGGAGTCAGCAACGAGTCCCAGTGACCGCGGGACGTCGCCCACCACCACCTCCTATCCGTCCGCCCGCGGGGGAGAGCCCTCATCGCCTTCTGCCGGTAACGTCCTCTTCACTGATTGTAGAAGGAAGCTGCGAGTTCGCCAGTAATGGCGGATTATCAGCCGGAGCCCGCGGCGTGGCAGGCGCCCATCGGTTGTGCAGCGGGTCTGTAGATGTCGATGGGCAGTCCTGAGGGCGGCCGGGCTTCTAGAGGGGTGCGGCGGGCAGCTTGTCTCATCCCTGTTCATTTGCTCCATTTTTCAGTCGACTCCAGAACTTTTGCGCAGGAATTTCTGAAGGCGAACAACGCTTACCGGTCTCAACACGGAGCCAAACCCCTGCAGCTGAACACCCGCATCAGCCAAGATGCCCAGAAGTGGGCGGAGCATCTGCTAACCTTAAAGACGCTGAAGCACAGTGACACATCCTGCGGGGAGAACATTTGGGCTAAAACGGGAAGTCCGTCAATCACAGTGACAGGTCAGCTGGAAAATCCCTCCTTAAAGGGGAAACCCATTTGTGACCGCCGAGACCCGTCTGCAGATGCCGGCTGGTTTATCCTCGGCTGCGGTGGAATTCAGGGAAGGGGAAAGTTGTAACATTTCAGATGCCAAGTTATGTGACTTGCATGGCAGAAAAGTGACATCAAGGGGTTGAAATGCTTTTGGTGTGCCATCTAGTGGTCACTCGTGGGATTGCCGGTATTTGTTTAGTTTTTAGCCATTTGCTGCTTTTGTGTCTTACAATTCACATTGATATCAATGCTGGTTCTGCCATCTGGTGGTCATCGGTGGAATTGCAGTTTTGACTTCATTGTCTTCTTTCAGGACAGGAAGTTGCTGACAGTTGGTACAAAGAAGAGAAGAACTACAACTTCTCCAAGCCCTCCCACCAGCCGGATACAGGTACTGAAGCTGCAGGACTTGGTTTACACTGCCATCTGCTGGTTAGTATCAGCAGTGCAGCTGTTCCGTAGAACTCCGGTTTTTAAAGGGCCGCTCTAGGCGGAGCCGCTGTACATCGCTGTTCTACGGCCAGAGGGGGCGCCGCACACTGCAGGGTTTTGTGCTGCTGCCTCATTCCTTTTAACCTCTTCTCCTCGCAGGGCATTTCACCCAGATGGTATGGAAGGCATGCAAAGAGGTTGGAGTTGGCGTCGCATCCAGCGGAAAGGGAATGTTCATTGTCGTAGCCCAGTACCACCCGTGTGGTAACATCACCAACCCCGGCTTCTATGCCCGTAACGTCCTGCCCCTCGGCTCCAAAATCACAGATGATGACGATGATGAAGATGGTTTTGTGAAGGATTCGGCTCCTAATGGCATTATTGCTATTCCAGGTATGGGTTAGAGGCCGGCAGAGGGGCGAGACTACCGCCAGCGCAACTGGCATCAGTGAGACCTCATAGCTGCTGTGCTATAAGATCTCAGAAGGAGGGGGCGGGGCTGTGACTACCTACCGGTCTCGTACAATGGTAGTCACATATCTGGTCACCTCCTTATTTCCAGATAAAGACCTGAAAACATTCCGGAAAGATCTACTGAACGAGCACAACAAGTACCGACGCACGCACGGAGCGGGCGCCCTGCAGCTCAGCACAAGCCTGACCCAGGAAGCCCAGAAGTGGGCGGATCACCTGGTGGAGGTTCGCGCTCTACAGAACAGCTCTACTGAACACGGCGAGAACCTCTGGTACCGCTGGGGCACCGACACCAGCCTGCCTACGGGTAGGTCGTCAGACTTCAAGGGGAACTAGAGATCCCTATTTGTTGATGTCCCCAAGCTTCATCTACCTGGGGGCCAAATATAGGAAATTGGAGGGGATCTCGCTGCGTCTCCTCTGAGCAGAATGTGGCTTCCATCCATCAGTGGCCACCAGTGACCATGACCGTGACTCCACCCACTTCCACAGGAGGCCGGACCAGGGTGGGCGGGTCTTAAGGGCATAATTAGATAATGATGAGAAGTCAGGGGGAAGATCCATAGCATGTTCATCTGCATGGGGGCCCCGAAGGTAAGGGGTCCAGACACCTCTTAAAGGGAAAGTACCAGAACTGCATGTAGGGGACTGCTGCTGGACAGTGAGGGGGATTATAACATGAGGAGCTGTTGGCCCCCCCACTGGCCCCATGTACTGCTCTGAAGGCCCTTTTACATGACAAGAACATTGGTCTCAAGGATCGTTTACCCCCTAATTTTACAGGTAGCGAAAGCGCCAATACACAGGATACCCAAGTTATATTTGAAGCCTTGAGACTTGTCTGAAGTGTCAAAAAATCGGGACCCCAATAGTAATAGTGACCCCCGTAGTACTCCCAGTAGTATTAGTGGCCCCAACAGTTATAGTGACCCTGTTAGTGACCACAGTAGTAATAGTGACCACCATAGTCACTCCAGTAGTAATAATGACCCCCATCAGTGGCACCTGAAGGTAATAGCATCCCGTGTAGTACTGGTGCCCCCCCCGCCATTGTGGCCACTGTAACAATTGTGTCCCCTATAGTTGTTGCAGTAATAATAGTGACCCCCAAAGTGGCCCCAGTACTAATGGTTTACCCCATAGTGGCCCCAATAGTAATATCATCCCCCCTATTGGCCTCCGGCCCGGCAACAACCCGACAGACATTTCACTGACACAGCCTGTGGCAGCTGCTGCTGAGTCTGTGACTGCTGACCTCTCCCCTGGCGCCTGCAGGACGTCACACGCAGATGCCAAGGAAGAGGTCCGCTGCCAGACCTGGCAGCGGCTGCCGCTGGACCCGACCTGCAGGCTGGATGAGTGAAATACCTGTTGGGTTGCTGCCAGGCATTTAGTTATTAATGGCCAGCTGGGTGGCAACACGCAGGCCCCCCAGGGTCCTATAGATTGGGGTGGCCTCATGGCAGGGGTGTCCATGACTGTATGACATCATTACATCTCCTGTCTACCGCTTTATGACATCATTAAATATCCTCCTATCACAGGGAAGGAAGTGGGAGAATCCTGGTACAACGAGATCTCCAAGTACAACTTCAGCAACCCGGGATTCCAGAGCGGATCAGGTGAGCGGATCCCAGAGTAGTCGCATGCGGATACTAGATGGCGATATTATTTATGCACTTCATGGCAGTGTTGGGGTAGTGAGCATGGAAGGGGGTGGGGCTTCTTTCCAGTTCCCACATGGGCGGAGCTACTAGACACGGCCTGTGGGCAAGAGTGGCCATGTTTTTCTAACCACTTTTGTGCCCCCTCCCAGGTAACTTCACCCAGATGATCTGGAAGGGGTCCAGCCAGGCCGGGTTTGGGCTGAGCACAGACAATAAAGGAATGTACATCGCCGTCGGCTTCTACGACCCCGCCGGTAACATCGCTAACAAAGGATACTTCGAGGACAACGTCCTGCCTAAGAAGAAGTGACGCGGGTCAATCGCCCCTAACATGAAGCGCTCCCCAACAGCCGACCTACTGAATGATTGAGAGCTCCCTCTAGTGGTAGGGCACCTCACTGCAAGAAAGGGATGATGGAAATGTTCACGGAGGGAAAGAATGGGGAAAAGTTAAAAAAAGTAACATTTTGGAAATTCCCCCCAGAAGTTCCCCGTACCGCCCCCCCCCCCCCCCCGATACACGGCCGGACCTGCACATCTGCTTATATACAACCTGTCAGCTATATATTAAATGTGAGAAGTCCAACCCCCGTTTTGATAGGCTCCTCCCTGTTTTGAAGGGCTGCTGCCCGATGGGTTTTGGGGGATATTTGGGGCACATGAGCTCTACATAGTTTTGCATTATGAAGGACATTTCAGCCACATGGTGACTATAACTAGCAATGCGCTTGAAGGCCCATAGAGGGCGCCACTAAATGTTTTTAAATCTTTTTTTGTCAGTGTCATGGCGGTCGTTTTGTGGGCGCAGATGGTGGGTTTCACCCGTTCTGCTGGCATCTAATATTCCGGCTCTTGTATTAATCCGCTCTTCTGTTTAAACAGCTTGTTTTTATGAAGTTTAACCCCTTTGTGCCCCGCATACAACTATTTACGCCGCTGAACTCGCTCCTTACGGGGTGGGTATCGACTGTCTCTGATAGCCAACAGCCACGGTCAAAGTGAACTATGACAGCACTCCATCCCCAAGTTATATATTCCAAACACAAACTCCAGGATGCCCTGCAAACAATGAACGGGCCCTCACACACCCCCAGCAACTGTGATGGGGGGCCAAAAGAAGGCCGCCGAAGGCAACGCTTTGGGTTTTTTTTCTTTTAGAAAGGTATTTTATTTTTTTAACTATTATTATATAAAACCCCCCAAAGAACAAGGCAGGTCTTATCCTGACTACAGCGTGACTGCTGTAAAAATACCCCCCATCCCAAACGGTGCAATTGTGGGTTTTTTGCCCACTTGGCTATGTTTGACCACAATGTTTTCAGTCCTCCAGCACATTCTATGGTATATTAGGTGGCACCATGACAGATACAACAAGCCCTGGTGTAGCCATCAGAGCTGCAGGATGTGGCCGGGATGCTGCGCATGAGTGACCCATGGTCATGAAAGTGCTAAGAGTAAAAGAGGTTGTCAGTGAAGGCGCCAACGTGCCATCCAGAAGGTGGCAGCCGGACGACGTTTATTAACCACTTAGGAGGGAGCATCTGAAGGGGATTGTCCATGTTCCCCAGATCCCTGTTTCAGGCCACATCCCACAGTGCGAAGGTTCTGCTGATTTGCCACCTGGAACGCATCAGCATTGCGTCAGACGCATCCCCAGCGAGGAGTTTGAGCCGTCGTGATAGTCGGATTGGTGGGCTCCACTCATTGCAAAAAACATGGAGATTTCTGGCCCCGCTTTCATTAGATAGAGGACTGCAAGCTTTGATTTACCCCCATCCAAACAGTGAAGAAGTGGGCCCCATCATGGTCATCTCCCACCTCTCCCCTCCCTATAAACCTTGGACTATGCCCTAATTACTGCCAGTTCCTCTAGGGAGGGGCCTCCTGCACCAGTCCTGCCACTCAGTAAAGGGACCAACCAGGGCTGGGCTGCCGCTCCGCCATCTCTGCTTAAAGGTATGAAAGCCTGAATCCAAAGTGCTCCCTGGGTTTAATCAGTTTCTATGGAAGGATGAAGACTTTCTGACACACCGCGGTAAATTCTTATATTTGGGCTTCTGGCTCCGCCACCCTGCCGGATACGGCGATTATGACCACTGATCCTTCAGGCTTCATCTGTTATGATCGTTACTACCGGCCGTGGGGCCTTGTTTTCTATTAAAATATTTTTTCGCTCTATTCGGTTCTTGTCGTCTCTGAAATATGGAAATTATCACTTTTACCTAAATGTTAAAAAGAAAAGTGCAATCTAAAAAAAAACTAAAGTTCAGGATTATTGATGTATTTTCTGTCTTGTCCTTTGGAGACTTGATTGAAATACTCCACCCATTACATATGTAGTCGCCCAGGGTTGGCACTGCAAAAGGCTTATGTGGGCACCTCTTAAATGTTCATTTCATGTCCGTTACAGTTTGCAAAATCTGCCTTACAACCATCTTGTTTCCTCATTGGCTGTCAGCCGCTCTATTCCCACATGGCAACAGCTTAGGGATTGGCTGGCAGGGCAGTGAGGAGACAGCAGAGCCAGTGATTGGTGAAATAGCTCCCCGCATGTGTTGGTTGAGGAGATTCCTGTCAGGGAGGGGAATGACAAGGAATGGAGGGAGAAAAGGAGAATACAATGTGGTGAGAAGGAGAAGGTGTAGCGAGTACCAGAGAAGGAGAATACAGTGTGGTGAGAAGGAGAAGGTGTAGCGAGCACCAGAGAAGGAGAATACAGTATGGTGAGAAGGAGAAGGTATAGCGAGTACCAGAGAAGGATAATACAGTGTGGTGAGAAGGAGAAGGTGTAGCGAGTACCAGAGAAGGAGAAGGTGTAACAAGTACCAGAGAAGGAGAATACAGTGTGGTGAGAAGGAGAAGGTGTAGCGAGTACCAGAGAAGATTATAATAGAAAGAAGAATTGTATAAGAAAGATCTAAGAAAAGGATTACATACACACAGAGGGAAAAACAGAAGATTGTAGAAGAAAGACAGACGTAAGGAAAGAGAAACCACATAAGAGAGGAATCCATGCCTACAAAGAGATGAGATTATGAAGAGAGGAGTAGAGATGTGCTGCTTCCCTCCCTCACGGTGACAATATGAAGAACTGCTGCAATGTGTGACTAGAACCGACTGCTGACATCTCTACAACATAGATTACTGATTGTTGTTCAGCCGTTCCCCGACTCCTGGAGCCTCTTCTCACCAGTTACCACCTGCACTGAGTACTACAGCGCCCACCAGGGGAAGAAACGGCAACCCCCTACAGCTCGCATTTTACTTTTTCCCCTTTTTATTATTTTTGCTTGTAGCGGGTTTAGGGCCGACCACAGGCTGGCTCCATGAACAATTAGTTTTCTACCGTACCCTGCCGGGCAGCGGGGAGCCAAACTGAAAATGATGCCATAATTTTTATATACTGTTGGTCGCTGCCATTTGTGAGGGGAACCGTGGGGCCACCGCAGCCATCAACACACACCCCTCACTTTCTGAGTCTGGCGCGCCACACATCTGTGGACCACCCACTGCGCTGCTCCCACTCCATATATTTGGAAAAACTGATTTGAAGGAGCGCTTGATTTCCTTTTAAATGAGGGAATTTAGTAATTTCTAGATTGTGTGTTTCTGTACACCGCAGTGTGTAATGTGACCAGCAGGGGTGTAGCTATAGGCTCATGGACCTGCGTGCAACAGTTCAGCTTGGGCCCCCCTCTCATAACGACTCTTCATGGCTGCCGAGGAAGCTCTGCAGAGAACTCTATGCCACCTCACTGGGTCTTTTCGGTGGGGCATCGATGCACCAGATGCCAGGGGTGATGCCAGCAGCAGGACTTGCGTCCTCTTCCCCCAAAATAAAGTTGTATACACATACACACGCGTGTGGGACGGCCTGCGGCACGCTCTCCGTGTTGTCCGTTTCTCGCACAGCCAACGCAGGGATCTGCATACGCTTGTCTTATTGCTTGTCTGTGATGTGGACATGAAGAGGATGTGCCATGGGGTTCTCACGCGGACCCTTGGTCTGACTCTGTCCTCATGCCCCTATAATGGTGCCGCCTGCAGGGCCGGCCGTAAATATACTCTACACATACTAGTTCTGCACAGTGATAGTGATTACAGTGCAGTTACCTCCACCGAGTACAGGGACGTCTCCTCTGATTGGTGTCATTAACCTTCTCTTTTCTCTAGCCTGGTTCAGACCGCCATGAAGACAATGCCCCCCCTCCTTGCCTTCCCATACTAGTAATGCCCACTTCCATATCCCGTACTGTACTGGCACCCCCTGTTCTGCCTCAATACAATAAGGCTGATCTCTCACGGACAAGTCGGATTCCGCAGCGGAATCCAACTCTGACTGCGGCCGGCAACCCCACATAGCTGGAATATCTTTACTACGGATGACCGTGGACGCTCGCCATCCGTCATGCACAGATTTTTTTTCCCCCATGCCATCGCTAAGACACTGCTACCCACGGACTAGCTGAAATGTTTATTACAGATGGGCCGCAGGTCGGACGGCTTCTATTGACTTCAATGGAAGCAGAATCCGTGCAAACATAGAACATACTGCGATTTCAATTCGCAATCACCATCCACGCATCTGAGCGGACATGCGGATGTTCTATTTTTTTTTACTGTGTGCGGAGTACCGCGGATGGTTTGTGTGGGTGACGATCACAGATTCCGCAATACTATAGAACATTAGGATAGCTGGCAGCATATAAGGATGCAGTAAATACTGGTTATTGTCCCATCACCACTGAAGCAACGTTTCAGCCAAAATGGCCGCCTTCAAGCTTCCACAATACTAACCTGGTTGTGTGAGAGCGGCCCAATATTTATCCCATAGTGCCCACCACAAGAACTAATTCACCTTCCTAGTCTCCCTCATGGTCAGCATGGCCCTCTCTGTGCCCCCCTCATGGTCAGCGTGGCCCTCTCTGTGCCCCCCTCATGGTCAGCGTGGCCCTCTCTGTGCCCCCCCTCATGGTCAGCGTGGCCCTCTCTGTGCCCCCCTCATGGTCAGCGTGGCCCTCTCTGTGCCCCCCTCATGGTCAGCGTGGCCCTCTCTGTGCCCCCCTCATGGTCAGCGTGGCCCTCTCTGTGCCCACTCATGGTCAGCGTGGCCCTCTCTGTGCCCCCCGCATGGTCAGCGTGGCCCTCTCTGTGCCCCCCGCATGGTCAGCGTGGCCCTCTCTGTGCCCCCCGCATGGTCAGCGTGGCCCTCTCTGTGCCCCCCGCATGGTCAGCGTGGCCCTCTCTGTGCCCCCCTCATGGTCAGCATGGCCCTCTGTGCCCCCCTCATGGTCAGCATGTACCTCTGTGCCCCCCTCATGGTCAGCATGTACCTCTCTGTGCCCCGCTCATGGTCAGCATGTACCTCTCTGTGCCCCTCTCATGGTCAGCGTGGCCCTCTCTGTGCCCCTCTCATGGTCAGCGTGGCCCTCTCTGTGCCCCCCTCATGGTCAGCGTGGCCCTCTCTGTGCCCCCCTCATGGTCAGCATGGCCCTCTCTGTGCCCCCCTCATGGTCAGGGTGGCTGCCTGTAGCCCATGACCCTCCCAAGCTCCGGTCAGTAGGATAGGATCTTGCTCCATTTCTCCCTCTGCTGCGGAGGGTGTTTGGGCTCGGGACAGAGGGGATACGAGCCGCTCCATGCTATGCTTGCATGACTGTGATGTGGCAATGTGAGGAGCTTTGGAGGGTCCTGCGACTGTAGCGAGGGGGAACCCCCAGGCGTAAGGGCCCGCTACCAAATTGTGAACCCTATAGCTACACTACTGATGACCAGGACCATCAACGATCAGGAAAACATGGCTGCTGTCTTCCTATAACTACTAAGAGCCATAATGCAGAGCAGCCACATTCACTTCAGTGGAGCTAAGCTGCAGTACCGCTCACATCCTGTGCACACAAGTGGTGCTGTTCTAATCCTGTACAACCTCTTGGTGACAACTGTGTGCAGAGATTATACAGCGGACATCCACCAGCATCGTAAGTAATTGTAATCCCAGCTGTTTAACCCTTCAGATTCCACGGGCAGACAGGGAGGCGGGGCTCCTTCTTTCCCGCAATTGGCCTGTTATCATGGTACGTGTATTACATCCTGCGAGAGGTAGAGTGTAATAAAATGGCGGTGACCACAGAATACAAACATAGTGCATTCATCGGTCACATGTGCGAGTCCAGTCGTAGAACTAAAAGAAAACTTAATAAAGCTTCTAAAAATATTTTTAAAATATAAAAATTTCCAAACAAGCCCCTCCCATTCAGGATGCAAAACCGAACCGCTGCCGGGTATCCGAAACTTTCCAAACCATTGGAAAAGCACATTGCTTACTTCCCATGATGCATGCCAGAACTACTGATGGTTTTTTGGGGGGGTCATTTTGCCACCCAAAAAAGGTGATCAAAGACCGGTATGTACGACAAAATGCTACCAATAGCTACAGCTCAACCTGCAAAATACAAGCCCTCCCCATGGGGGCGCCCCTAGCATGAAGCAACCTAAGACTGCTGCCTCGGGCGGGAGGCTGCAGGACCTCAGGCCATCCACTGCCGGGGCAAAGTCATTGCCAGCTGTAAGCTGGCCGGGCAGCAACCCAACAGACCTTTCACTCCCCCATCCTGCAGCTCCATCCACCTCTGCTAAGTCTGTGGGCCATGACCTCCCCTGGCGTCTGCATTCCTGTATGCAGCCCAGATGCTGGGAAGGGGGAGAAGTCTGTGGCACGCACTCCACATCGGTGAAAGCCAACAGACCAGTGCTGCGATTAGGTGAAATGCCTGTAGGGTCGCCACCCAAGGGCAGGCCAATAAGGATGACACTATTATACTGGGGCAATTATGGGGGCACTATTACTACTTGGGGCCACTATAGAGGACACTGTTACTACTGGGGGGCCACTATGGAGGACACTGTTACTACTGGGGCCACTATGGAGGACACTGTTACTACTGGGGCCACTATAAGGGTTACTAATACTGAGCTACTAATGTGGGTCACTATACCTACAGGAGTCACTAATGGGGTCATTATTACTACTGGGGCTGCTAATTGGGGCACTATTACTACTGGGGGCACTTACAGTAGTGCTATTACTATCGGTACCATGATGCGAGTCACTAATACTACTGGTGCCACAATGTGGGGTTACTATTACTACTGGGGCCACTAAGAGGGACATTATTAATGCCCAATGCTGCCTGACTGGAAGTTCAATGACTATTGGTTCATGAGCTACTATGGGATACATCATTACTACTGGGGCAACTATAGGGGACATTACTATTACAGGGTCTCTATTACTACTAGGCACTGACGTAACTATAGGGGATGCAGTTGCACCCGGGCCCAGGAGCCTTAGGGGGCCCATAAGGCCTCTCTTCTCCATATAGAGAGCCCAGTACTATAAATAAAGCATTATTTTTGGAGCCATTAATGGGGGTCACTAATACTACAAGGGGCCACTAATGGGTGTCACTATTACTACTGAAGCCATCAATAGGGGCGTCACTATTACTACTGGGGCCATTAATGGGAGTCACTATTACTACTGGTGCCATTAATGGGGGTCACTATTACTACTGGGGCCATTAGTGGGGGTCAATATTACTACTGAAGACATTAATACGGGTTCACTATTACTTCTGGGACCATTAATGCGGGTCACTATTACTACTGGGGCCATTAACGAGGGTCACTATTACTACTGGGGCCATTAACGAGGGTCACTATTACTACTGGGGCCATTAACGAGGGTCACTATTCCTACTGGGGCCATTAACGAGGGTCACTATTCCTACTGGGGCCATTAACGAGGGTCACTATTCCTACTGGGGCCATTAACGAGGGTCACTATTCCTACTGGGGCCATTAACGAGGGTCACTATTACTACTGGGGCCATTAACGAGGGTCACTATTACTACTGGGGCCATTAACGAGGGTCACTATTACTACTGGGGCCATTAACGAGGGTCACTATTACTACTGGGGCCATTAATGTGGGTCACTATTACTACTGGGGGCCATTAATGGGGGTCACTATTACTACCGGAGCGATTAAGGGAGGGGGGTTGGGTCACTATTACTACTGTGGCCATTAATGTGGGTCACTATTACTACTGGGGGCCATTAATGGGGGTCACTATTACTACCGGAGCCATTAGGGGGGGGGGGTCACTAATACTGCCAGGGGCCATTAATGGGGGTCACTATTACTACTGAAGCCATCAATAGGGGGGGGGTCACTATTACTACTGGGGCCATTAATAGGAGTCACTATTACTACTGGTGCCATTATTGTGGTCACTATTAATAATGGGGCCACTATGAGGGTCACTATTAATACTGGGGCCATTAATGGGGGTCAATTATACTATTGAAGACATTAATACGGGGTCACTATTACTTCTGGGACCATTATTGCGGGTAACTACTACTAGGGCCATTAATGTAGGTCACTATTACTACCGGAGCCATTAAGGGGGGGTCACTATCACTACTGGGGCCTTAATGGGGGTCACTATTACTACCAGAGCCATTAAGGGGGGTCACTATCACTACCGGGGCCATTAATGGGGGTCACTATTACTACTGCGGCCATTAATGGGGGTCACCATTACTACTGGGGCCATTAATGGGTTCACTATTACTACTGGGGGCCA
The DNA here is from genome assembly GCF_035609145.1 of Eleutherodactylus coqui. Classification (NCBI taxonomy): domain Eukaryota; kingdom Metazoa; phylum Chordata; class Amphibia; order Anura; family Eleutherodactylidae; genus Eleutherodactylus; species Eleutherodactylus coqui. The sequence continues at coordinate 3,542,738 of NC_089846.1, read as the reverse complement.
TTAATAGGGGTCACTATTAGTACCGGAGCCATTAAGGGAGGGGGGTGGGTCACTATTACTACTGGGGCCATTAACGAGGATCACTATTACTACTGGGGCCATTAACGAGGGTCACTATTACTACTGGGGCCATTAACGAGGGTCACTATTACTACTGGGGCCATTAACGAGGGTCACTATTACTACTGGGGCCATTAACGAGGGTCACTATTACTACTGGGGCCATTAACGAGGGTCACTATTACTACTGGGGCCATTAACGAGGGTCACTATTACTACTGGGGCCATTAACGAGGGTCACTATTACTACTGGGGCCATTAACGAGGGTCACTATTACTAATGGGGCCATTAACGAGGGTCACTACTACTAATGGGGCCATTAACGAGGGTCACTATTACTACCGGAGCCATTAAGGGGGGGGGGGGTCACTATCACTACTGGGGCCATTAATGAGGGTCACTATTACTACCGGAGCCATTAAGGGGGGGGGGGGTCACTATCACTACTGGGGCCATTAATGAGGGTCACTATCACTACCGGGGCCATTAATGGGGGTCACTTACTACTGAAGCCATTAATGGGGCTCACTATTACTACTGGGGCCATTAATGGGGGTCACTATTACTACTGGGGGCCATTAATGGGGGTCACTATTACTACTGGGGGCCATTAATGGGGGTCACTATTACTACCGGAGCCATTAAGGGAGGGGGGGGGGGGTCACTATTACTACTGGGGCCATTAATGGGGGTCACTATTACTACTGGGGGCCATTAATGGGGGTCACTATTACTACCGGAGCCATTAAGGGAGGGGGGTTGGGTCACTATTACTACTGTGGCCATTAATGTGGGTCACTACTACTAGGGCCATTAATGTGGGTCACTATTACTACCGGAGCCATTAAGGGGGGGGTCACTATCACTACTGGGGCCATTAATGAGGGTCACTGTTACTACCGGAGCCATTAAGGGAGGGGGGGGGTCACTATTACTACTGGGGGCCATTAATGGGGGTCACTATTATTGCCGGAGCCATTAAGGGGGGTCACTATTACTACTGAAGACATTAATACGGGGTCACTATTACTTTTGGGACCATTAATGCGGGTCACTATTACTACTGGGGCCATTAATGTGGGTCACTATTACTACTGGGGCCATTAACGAGGGTCACTATTACTACTGGGGCCATTAACGAGGGTCACTATTACTACTGGGGCCATTAACGAGGGTCACTATTACTACTGGGGCCATTAACGAGGGTCACTATTACTACCGGAGCCATTAAGGGGTGGTCACTATCACTACTGGGGCCATTAATGAGGGTCACTATTTCTACCGGAGCCATTATGGTGGGGGTCACTATCACTACCGGGGCCATTAATGGGGGTCACTTACTACTGAAGCCATTAATGGGGCTCACTATTACTACTGGGGGCCATTAATGGGGGTCACTATTACTACCGGAGCCATTAGGGGGGAGTCACTAATACTACCAGGAGCCATTAATGGGGGTCACTATTACTACTGGGGCCACTATGAGGGTCACTTTTACTACTGGGGCCATTAATGGGGGTCACTATTACTACTGAAGACATTAATACGGGGTCACTATTACTTCTGGGACCGTTAATGCGGGTCACTATTACTACTGGGGCCAATAATGAGGGTCACTATTACTACCGGAGCCATTAAGGGGGGGGGGGGGGAGTCACTATCACTACCGGGGCCATTAATGGGGGTCACTTACTTCTGAAGCCATTAATGGGGGTCACTATTACTACTGGGGCCATTAATGGGGGTCACTATTACTACTGGGGTCATTAATGTGGGTCACTATTACTACTGGGGGCCATTAATGGGGGTCACTATTACTACTGGGACCATTAATGGGGGTCACTATTACTACTGGGGCCACTATGAAGGTCACTATTACTACTGGGGCCATTAGTGGGGGTCACTATTACTACTGAAGACATTAATACGGGGTCACTATTACTTCTGGGACCATTAATGCGGGTCACTATTACTACTGGGGCCATTAATGTGGGTCACTATTACTACCGGAGCCATTAAGGGGGGGTCACTATCACTACTGGGGCCATTAATGAGGGTCACTATTACTACCGGAGCCATTGAGGGGGGGGGGGGGGTCACTATCACTACCGGGGCCATTAATGTGGGTCACTTACTACTGAAGCCATTAATGGGGGTCACTATTACTACTGGGGCCATTAATGGGGGTCACTATTACTACTGGGGCCATTAATGGGGGTCCCTATCACTACTGGGGGCCATTAATGGGGGTCACTTACTACCGGAGCCATTAAGGAAGGGGGGAGGGTCACTATTACTACTGGGGCCATTAATGTGGGTCACTATTACTACTGGGGGCCATTAATGGGGGTCACTAATACTACCGGAGCCATTGGGGGGGTCACTAATACTACCAGGGGCCATTAATGGGGGTCACTATTACTACTGAAGCCATCAGTAGGGGGGCCACTATTACTACTGGGGCCATTAATGGGGGTCACTATTACTACTGGGGCCATTAATGGGGGTCACTATTACTACTGGGGCCATTAATGGGGGTCACTATTAATACTGGGACCACTACGAGGGTCACTATTACTACTGGGGCCATTAATGGGGGTCACTATTACTACTGAAGACATTAATACAGGGTCACTATTAGTTCTGGGACCATTAATGCGGGTCACTATTACTACTGGGGCCATTAATGAGGGTCACTATTACTACCGGAGCCATTAATGGGGGTCACTATTACTACCGGAGCCATTAATGGGGGTCACTATTACTACTGGGGCCATTAATGGGGTCACTATTACTACTGGGGCCATTAATGGGGTCACTATTACTACTGGGGGCCATTAATGGGGGTCACTATTACTACCGGAGCCATTAAGGGAGGGGGGTTGGGTCACTATTACTACTCTGGCCATTAATGTGGGTCACTATTACTACTGGGGGCCATTAATGGGGGTCACTATTACTACTGGGGGCCATTAGGGGGGGTCACTATCACTACTGGGGCCATTAATAAGGGTCACTATTACTACCGAAGCCATTAAGGGGGGGAATCACTATTACTACTGGGGCCATTAATGAGGGTCACTATTACTGCCGGGGGCGCTATCACTTTGTCACCTCAGACAAGTCTCAGTGGTTCTGATATGTGTCGGGTATCTTGAGTTTTGGCGGTCTAAATGCCTGTAAAGTGAGTTGGGTTTTTGCTGGGGAGGGGGGTCATTTCACACTTTGCCACGGGCAGCATAAAGACTTGGGGCACCCAGACCCCCGATGACGGAAGAATAAAGATGAAAAGAAAAAACTTTGCTGTCCTTGAAGGGTTAATGAGAACCACATGAAATGGTATAAGAGAAGCTGTGGGCTGTAGATGAATAAGGGAGTCCAGGTGGGGGTTGGGGGTCGGCTGGGATGTCCAGATGGGTTTGGGGTCAGCTGGGATGTCCAGGTGGGGGTCGGGGGTCGGCTGGGATGTCCAGGTGGGGGTCGGGGGTCGGCTGGGATGTCCAGGTGGGGGTCGGGGGTCGGCTGGGATGTCCAGATGGGGGCTGGGGGTCGGCTGGGATGTTCAGATGGGTTTGGGGTCGGCTGGGATGTCTAGGTGGGGGGTCGGGGGTCGGCTGGGATGTCCAGATTTGTTCATGACGGAGATAAGCAAACATCTTCAATTCAATCCATCCTTTAAAAAAGATTACAAAATCTCTTCATGTCTTTCTGGTGTGGGCCTCTAGAGGTCAGCACCTCCATGCCTTTCCATACCCGGGTCTCCCCTTCTCTACATGATTGGCGCCGCTTCTCACTTTCGGTCGCTGTTTTGTAAATGCCGTTTTATTGGACGGATTAATGATAGACTCCATAACCGAAGTCATCGTAAATAGCAAGTGATGCTGGCGGACCAGCAGCCGATCATCACCACGCCGCAGGTCATTAACCCCTTAGTGACGGTCTATTTTGGCCCTTGGAACACAATTTCTGGGAAATTTTCATCTCCACTTTTCAAAAGCCAGAACTTTTTTATTTTTCCGTCGACGCGGCCGCATGACAGCTGTTGTTTTCTAGCGAGCCGTGGTGGTTGGTACCGTGTTTGGGTACATATCGTACTAATAGGAGTCAATGATACTGCTGGGATCACTATGGGAGTCACTATTACTATTAGGGCCACTACGGGGGCCATTATTATTACTGGGGCCACTAATGGGGGCCATTATTATTACTGGGGCCACTAATGGGGTCACCATCACTATTGGGACACCTACTGTTGGGACCACTACTGGCGGTACTATTACTACTTGGGTCACTAACAGCGACAATATCACTAATGGGTCACTATTACTCTGTCACTTCCGACGTGTCTCAGTGGTACCAACATGTTGGGTGTCTTGTGTAGTGGCGTCTCCAATGCCTGTAAAATGAAGGGTCTTTTGCGTGAGGGAGCGCTGTGGCGCCATTTCACACTTTGCCTCAGGGAGCAAATAGGCTTGGGACACTCCTGGCTCTGCTGTTTCTTTACATAAAAGGGCTTCTGAGCAGCACAAACAAGTCCATAGTGGAGGCTGTCATTCCCCTAGCAACAAGAGGCGGTCGTTCCCCTAGCAACAAGAGGCGGTCGTTCCCCTAGCAACAAGAGGCGGTCGTTCCCCTAGCAACAAGAGGTGGTCGTTCCCATAGCAACAAGCAGTAAACAGCTGGAAAGAAGACTCAGGCTTTTCAAGAAAATGGGGTATTTATGCAGCAGTATTAAATGGGGTTCTGCAGATGGAATATCCCTTTAAAGGAGTTGTTGACCTTGGTGAGGAGTTGGTTTTTCCAAGGGTCCCCAGAAGATGCTCGGCTGAAGTGACCTCTGTGATCGGCTATGGATGAGCCTGACAGTAAGTGTTCAGTTTCTCAGCAGCGCCCCCACAGGGGAAATAATGCATTACACCCTTCCAATTGAAAACAATCACTGAGCCAAGTCCTCCAGTACAAGAGATGCTCCTTGGAGCCGCACTTTGTTTTGACTAATAGATGGGGGGTCCTGAGAGGAGACCCCACAATGAACTCAGAATTTCCTGTTTTGTTTTTTTTAAAGCTGTATTGTCAAAAACCCAACCTCCAAGCAGACGCTCTAATAACGGGCCCTAAGGATTTACTGCGCCAAATGATGATGTGCCGACAACCATGACCAATAATGGAAGTAATGAGCCAGCAAGGCGTTGGGTCTACCTGCCAGGACAACCTGTGACTGCCGGAGGAGCGAGTGGGAAGAGGATGGGACCTTCACGGATGTTATGGCACTAGTGGAGAGGAGACGCCATGACACCCCCAGGAGACCCCGCCCTGAGCCCCCCACCCGCCACAGGCCGTACAGGAGTAGCTATTATGAGACCTTGGCCCTTGTTTTATGGATGTATGACCTATCTAATAATAACTCTGCTTGCTTTGCACTAGCTCTGCTGCGCACTCTCTGTTGTCAGCCGCATCAAAGTCCACAAATAACCCGATGTCAGTCAGGGGGCGATGAGGTAAATAAACAAGAGCGTCCCCCGCTCTCCGAGATGTCACATGAGGGGGAGAGGTTCCACTGCGCCCACCACCTCAGAGCGGTCCCCCGCCGGCGGTCAGGGTCTCCCCGCCGCACGGATGTTTGTTATGGAAAACTCCAAGGCAGAAGCGGATCTAAAATAATCTGCGAATTCCTGCCGGGTGTCGCCTTACAGAAAACTAAATATTAGGCCGAGCGACGAGAGGAGATTCTCCAAACAGAGCTTAGAATAGTCGTGTTTATCTTCCTCCGCAGCCGGCCCATCTGCCTTAAATGTCCTCTTTATCAGAGCCCCCAATCCTTTATTACAGCCCCGGCCGTCTCACGATTGGCGCTCCCCTGTACGGTAATTCTCCCCGTGACCCCGGAGTGCGCCATAAAGTCACCTGACAAGTTTTCCGCTGATCAGTTTCAATGTGAATCCACATTAGATGGAAGATCCAGCGATCAGAGCGACTTCCAACGAGGTCGGTCATCGGTGCTAGACTAGCCGGGGTCTCACTGCCAACTACGGCGGGTTTATTGTGTAACAGTGCGGAGAGTATACAGAGAATGGCGTGATTGAGGAAAACATCCAGTGAAAGGGGATCCTGTGGACGGAAACAACTCATCACTGAAAGGGGTCGGAGGAGGATGTCAGGAATCGTTCTGACCAACAGGCTGCACAGTCAGCTGAATACAACGCTGGAGCTCCAACTAACGTGTCCGAACGCACAACTCGCCGTTCCTCCGCACGGATGGGATAACAGCAAGCGACCAGTCCCAGCGCCATTGTGTCTAAGAAACAGAAAGACGAGACTCCAGCGGCCAAAAGAGCGCAAAACTTGTATCACTGAGCAGTAAAGAAACATCTCCTGGTCAGATGGAGCCAGGTTTCTGTTGCTGATGGGAGGTCAGAATTTGGCGCAAGCAGCATGAATCGCTGACCCCTTCCTGCCAGACTAGTGGAGCTGGTGTAATGGCGGGGAAGGCATTCTCAGTGCGCACCGCATCCTCTGATACCTGCCGATGGATAGCACAACAAATTGTTGTGGTTCTGAAGACCAAAGGAGATCCGATTCGCCACTAGATAGGCGCCTCAATAACGGGCAGCCGCTCTATTTACTTATCTTTCGATATGACCTATGAAAAACTCCAGATCTACACCGAGTCAGTAAACTGAGGGAGACTTTAGATATTTGGCACCAGAGATGACATTTTGGTCACGTGACCAGTAACAGAGGCCGATGCCTTCCAGCCGAACCCATGTTCACGTCCGTATATTTCAGAAGTGAGTCCGGGCGGTAATGAGCGCGCCACAATGGTGTTTATAGTCCATGCAATGCTTGCTGGGAAAAAGCTATGCAAATGAGTGATGGAATAATGCCTCCATTGCGCCACCAATCGTAGGATAGCTACCAACAGGTGGCGCTGTAGACGATTATGCCATCACTTGCTTGCGGTCCAGATCGGTTGGAAGGAACAGAGTGACCGGACACACCGGGGAGAGATGATCAGGTCATCAGCAGTCGGTGCAGAGAGGGTAATGACCGCCGTGTCACGTGGCTGGCGGCGCTGTTGCTCTGGTCACTCACCGGCTATGCCCGCGCTGTCTTGCTCTGCTCAGCGGGTGATTCTGGTCCATCTGTTGTCATGGACTGCAGATGTCATTGTTGCACTGTCTGTCACTATGTCCACGGCGCTGCGGACCTCACATCCTTCTATTAGATCCTGCGTGATATTTCACTGGCACCTTGTCAGTCGGGCTGCCAACTACAAATACAGTGCCTGTACATGTGCCAGGCATCAAAACAAGCCTCTGTCACCGGGGGCAGATTTAGATTCTAGATTTCAATTAATAGCCATAGATTTGTCGCAACAAGAAGAGACCAAAATATCTTCCCCGAGAGGGATCGCCATTAACTCAGCCCTGAATAGTAAAGACATATGAGGAGACTGGCACTGCCAACCCCGACGACTCAACTATCAACCTTTTTATAAAGGGTAACTCCACCGCCGAACACCAAATTAAACTTTGTATATTTATTGTATCTAATATCCTGTACTCATCCTGAGTTTTATATTATACTCCAGAGCTGCACTCACTATTCTGCTGGTGGAGTCACTGTGTACATACATTACTTATCCTGCACTGCTCCTGAGTTATATCCTGTATTATACTGCAGAGCTGCACTCACTATTCTGCTGGTGGAGTCACTGTGTACATACATTACTTATCCTGTGTTACATCCTGTATTATACTACAGAGCTGTACTCACTATTCTGCTGGTGGAGTCACTGTCTACATACATTACTTATCCTGTACTGCTACTGAGTTACATCCTGTAGTATACTCCAGAGCTGCACTCACTATTCTGCTGGTGGAGTCACTGTGTACATACATTACTTATCCTGTACTGATCCTGAGTTACATCCTGTATTATACTACAGAGCTGTACTCACTATTCTGCTGGTGGAGTCACTGTCTACATACATTACTTATCCTGTACTGCTCCTGAGTTACATCCTGTATTATACTCCAGAGCTGCACTCGCTATTCTGCTGGTGGAGTCACTATGTACATACATTACGTATCCTGTACTGACCCTGAGTTACATCCTGTATTATACCCCAGAGCTGCGCTCACTATTCTGCTGGTGGAGTCACTGTGTACATACATTACTTATCCTGTACTGATCCTGAGTTACATCCTGTATTATACCCCAGAGCTGCACTCACTATTCTGCTGATGGAGTCACTGTGTACATACATTACTTATCCTGTACTGACCCTGAGTTACATCCTGTATTATACTCCAGAGCTGCGCTCACTATTCTGCTGGTGGAGTCACTGTGTACATACATTACTTATCCTGTACTGCTCCTGAGTTACATCCTGTATTATATTCCAGAGCTGCACTCACTATTCTGCTGGTGGAGTCACTGTGTACATACATTACTTATCCTGTACTGATCCTGAGTTACATCCAGTATTATACTCCAGAGCTGCACTCACTATTCTGCTGGTGGAGTCACTGTGTACATACATTACTTATCCTGTACTGCTCCTGAGTTACATCCTGTATTATACTCCAGAGCTGCACTCACTATTCTGCTGGTGGAGTCACTGTGTACATACATTACTTATCCTGTACTGATCCTGAGTTACATCCAGTATTATACTCCAGAGCTGCACTCACAGTTTACTAGTCATTGGAATCAGTCAGTAAAGGTCTCTGCTGCTGCCGTGTAAAGATAATAACAATAATCTTTAATCTTTTAGCGCCAACATATTCCGCAGCCATACAAGACAGGTGAAATAAAAACCACGGTTACATGAAGTAATCAATTGATGGAAACAATAGGGGTGAGGGTCCGCCTCCAACGAGCTTACATACTACAAGCAATGGGGGGATACAGAAGGTAAAGGGGCTGGAGATGTGCACGGTATGGGGGGGTGGAGAGTGAGGGATGCTATACACATAGACAATGGCCAGGCCGTATAGTTTATGAATCTGTATGACTGCAGGGGGTGGTTGATTACGGCTAGCAGGGATTGCAGTCAGTAGGTCAGGGAGCATGTTATCAGGCGGAGTACAGAGGGGTTTGTTTAGGTAATGCGGTATGCCTGAAGAGGTGCGTTTTTAGAGCACGCCTGAAGTTTTGTGAGTCAGGGATTGCTCGGATAGCTTTTGGGTAGCACGTTCCAGAGGATCGGTGCTGCTCTGGAGAAGTCTTGGAGGCGGGAATGAGAGGTTCGGGTAAAGGGGCACTTAGTCTGATTTCATTAGCAGAGCGGAGAGCCTGGGCTGGGTGATGGATTGAGATGAGGGATACAATGTAGGGCGGCGCGGTGCTGTGGATGAGGGATACAATGTAGGGCGGTGCGGTGCTGTGGAGGAGGGATACAATGTAGGGCAGCGCAGTGCTGTGGATGAGGGATACAATATAGGGCAACGCGGTGCTGTGGATGAGGGATACAATTTAGGGCGGCGCGGTGCTGTGGATGAGGGATACAATATAGGGCGTCACGGTGCTGTAGATGAGGGATACAATGTAGGCCGGCACGGTGCTGTGGATGAGGGATACAATGTAGGGCGGCACGGTGCTGTGGATGAGGGATACAATGTAGGGCGGCACGGTGCTGTGGATGAGGGATACAATGTAGGGCGGCACGGTGCTGTGGATGAGGGATACAATGTACGGCGGCGCGGTGCTGTGGATGAGGGATACAATGTAGGGCAGGGCGGTGCGGTGGATGAGGGATACAATGTAGGGCGGCGCTGCCCTGTGGAGAGCTTTATGGATGAGGGATACAATGTAGGGCAGCGCACTGCTGTGGATGAGGGATACAATGTAGGGCGGCGCAGTGCTGTGGATGAGGGATACAATGTAGGGCGGTGCTGTGGATGAGGGATACAATGTAGGGTGGTGCAGTGCTGTGGATGAGGGATACAATGTAGGGTGGCATGGTGCTGTGGATGAGGGATACAATGTAGGGTGGTGCAGTGCTGTGCATGAGGGATACAATGTAGGGCGGCGCGGTGCTGTGGATGAGGGATACAATGTAGGGCGGTGCTGTGGATGAGGGATACAATGTAGGGCAGGGCGGTGCGGTGGATGAGGGATACAATGTAGGGCGGCGCTGCCCTGTGGAGAGCTTTATGGATGAGGGATACAATGTAGGATGGTGCAGTGCTGTGGATGAGTGATACAATGTAGGGCGGGGCAGTGATGTGGATGAGGGATACAATGTAGGGCGGCGCGGTGCTGTGGATGAGGGATACAATGTAGGGCGGTGCAGTGATGTGGATGAGGGATACAATGTAGGGCGGTGCAGTGATGTGGATGAGGGATACAATGTAGGGTGGCGCCGTGGATGAGGGATACAATGTAGGGCGGCGCACTGCTGTGGATGAGGGATACAATGTAGGGCGGCGCACTGCTGTGGATGAGGGATACAATGTAGGGCAGCACGGTGCTGTGGATGAGGGATACAATGTAGGGCGGCGCAGTGCTGTGGATGAGGGATACAATGTAGGGCGGTGCTGTGGATGAGGGATACAATGTAGGGCGGCGCAGTGCTGTGGATGAGGGATACAATGTAGGGTGGTGCAGTGCTGTGCATGAGGGATACAATGTAGGGCAGCGCGGTGCTGTGGATGAGGTATACAATGTAGTGCGGCGCGGTGCGGTGGATGAGGGATACAATGTAGGGCGGCGTGGTGCTCTGGATGAGGATACAATGTAGGCTGGCACAGTGCTGTGGATGAGGGACACAATGTAGGGTGGTATAGTGCTGTGAATGAGGGATACAATGTAGGGCGGAGCAGTGCTGTGGATGAGGAATACAATGTAGGGCGGTGCTGTGGATGAGGGATACAATGTAGGGCGGTGCTGTGGATGAGGGATACAATGTAGGGCGGTGTTGTGGATGCGGGATACAATGTAGGGTGGTGCTGTGGATGCGGGATACAATGTAGGGTGGCACAGTGCTGTGGATGAGGGACACAATATAGGGGGCGCTGTGCTGTGGATGAGGGATACAATGTAGGGCAGCGCAGTGCTGTGGATGAGGGATACAATGTAGGGCGGCACGGTGCTGTGGATGAGGGATACAATGTAGGGCGGTGCGGTGCTGTGGATGAGGGATACAATGTAGGGCGGCGCGGTGCTGTGGATGAGGGATACAATGTACAGTGGTGCGGTGCTGTGGATGAGGGATACAATGTAGGGTGGCGCGGTGCTGTGGATGAGGGATACAATGTACAGTGGTGCGGTGCTGTGGATGAGGGATACAATGTAGGGCGGTGCGGTGCTGTGGATGAGGGATACAATGTAGGGCGGCACGGTGCTGTGGATGAGGGATACAATGTAGGGCGGCACGGTGCTGTGGATGAGGGATACAATGTAGGGCGGCACGGTGCTGTGGATGAGGGATACAATGTAGGGCGGCACGGTGCTGTGGATGAGGGATACAATGTAGGGCGGCACGGTGCTGTGGATGAGGGATACAATGTAGGGCGGTGCGGTGCTGTGGATGAGGGATACAATGTAGGGCGGCGCGGTGCTGTGGATGAGGGATACAATGTACAGTGGTGCGGTGCTGTGGATGAGGGATACAATGTAGGGTGGCGCGGTGCTGTGGATGAGGGATACAATGTACAGTGGTGCGGTGCTGTGGATGAGGGATACAATGTAGGGCGGTGCGGTGCTGTGGATGAGGGATACAATGTAGGGCGGCACGGTGCTGTGGATGAGGGATACAATGTAGGGCGGCACGGTGCTGTGGATGAGGGATACAATGTAGGGCGGCACGGTGCTGTGGATGAGGGATACAATGTAGGGCGGCACGGTGCTGTGGATGAGGGATACAATGTACAGTGGTGCGGTGCTGTGGAGTGCTTTATGGATGAAGGTGGCTAGTGTGAATTGTATTCTGTATATAACAGGCAGCCTGGCAGTGACCGGCACAGGGCAGAGGTGTCTGAGTAGCGGCTGGACAGGAAGGTGAGCCTGGCTGCTGAATTCAGGATGGATTGGAGAGGGTAGAGTCTGGTGCGGCGGGCCAAGTTGTAATAATCGAGGCGGGTGCAGATGAGGGCGACAGTGAGTGTTTATAGCGCGTCCATGGTGAGAAAGGGGCAGATTCTTGCGATGTTCTTGAGGTGCAGCTGACATGTTCGGACCAGAGATTGAATGTAGGGGGTAAAGGAGAGATCAGAGTTGAATATGACCCCAAGGCAGCGGGCATGTTGTCTGGGAGATATGGTGCCACACACGGAGATGGAGATGTCAGGATGAGGGCGGTTAGTAGAGGGCGGAAACACCAGTAAGTCAGTTTTTTGAGAGGTTCAGTTATAAATAGAGAGAGCACATAGTGTTAGAGACAGCGGACAGTCGGTGGCGCTCTGGAGGATCGGCGCTGTGATGTCACGGGAGGAGGTGTGTAACTGGGTATCGTCAGCATAGAGATAGTACTGAAAGCTAAAACTTCTGATGGTTTGTCCAATATGGGCTGTGTAGATGGAGAAGGGGAGGGGGCCAAGGACTGAGCCCTGTGCGACCCCAACAGCAAGGGCAAGAGGAGGGGAGGAAGAGGCTGAGGCCCGAGCCTTGGGGGGCCCCAACAGCAAGGGGAAGAGGAAGGGGCTGAGGACCGAGCCCTGGGCGACCCCAACAGCAAGGGGAAGAAGAGGGGAGGAAGTGGCCGAGGAACGAGCCTTCGGGGACCCCAACAGCAAGGAGAAGAGAAGAGGAGGGGGCTCAGGACCGAGCCCTGGGGGACCCCAACAGCCAGAAGAAGAGGATAGGAGGGAGCCAAAGACTGAGCCCTGGGGGACCCCAACTACAAGGGGAAGAGGAAAGGGGGGACTAAGGACCGAGCCCAGGGGGATCCCGACAGTAAGGAGGAGAGGAGGGGGCTGAGGACCAAGCCCTGGGGGACCCTAACAGCAAGGGGAAGAGGAGAGGAGGGGGGGCGAGGACTGAGCCCTGGGGGACTGCAACAGCAAGGGGAAGAGGAGAGGACAGGGCTGAGGACCGAGCCCTGGGGGACCCCAACAGCAAGGGGAAGAGGAGGAGAGGTAGAGCCAGCAAAGCAGACACTGAAGGAGCGATCAGATAGGTAGGAGAACCAGGAGAGGGCAGTGTCCTTTAGGCCGATGGAGCGAAGCATACTGAGGAGGAGTTTGTGGTCAACAGTGTCAAATGCTACAGCGGGATCGAGGAGGATCATAAGGGAGTAGTCACCACTCGATTTGGCCGTCAGGGGATTGTTTGACACTTTAGTCAGGGTGGTTTCTGTGAACTGTAGGGGGCGGAAGCCAGACTGTAGGGGGTCAAGAAGAGAGTTTTCTGAAAGATAGCTTATGGTGCGAGAGTAAACCAGTTCTAGTAGTTTGGAGATGAAGGGGAGATTAGAGATGGGTCAGTAGTTGGCAGCATCGGTTGAGTCAAGAGTCGGTTTCTTTAGCAGGAGGGATATGATGGAGTGATTGTATAAGGAGGGGAAGATGTCAGAGGGCAGAGAGAGGTTGAATATAGTGGTGAGGTGGGAGATGACCACCGGGGAGAGGGACCAGGGGAGGCACGAGGGGCCAGAGGTGTGGGAAGAGAGGGGCCAGAGGAGGTTTAAGGGGAGAGGGACTGGGCACCGCAGGAGGTGTGACGAGAGAGGGGCCAGCGGAGGTGTAAGGGGAGAGGGACTGGGGACCGCAGGAGGTGTGAGGGAAGAGGGTTGCTTGCACAGGTGGTGGGGCGAGCAGAGGAAAGCAATCTGGAGACTTCTTCCTCGCTCATTGGTCTGAGTACAGACAGTGAGCAGGAGCTAGATGCAGTGCTGATAAGACTAGGGTCAGGGCTAGTCTGCGATTTGGAGGTTATTTCCTGCCGGAAGTTGGAAAATGTGGAAGCTCCATCCGTCGGTGCAGACAACGAGCACACAGACTCGCAGAGGCTGTTGGAAATACAGTAACATAGTCGTAAGATTACTTAACTCTTTAGGTTCAGGCTTCACTTCACCTGGAGCAATGATTCAGTTTGCTGCCCTCGATGTGCTTCTAAACCTCGTTGTGAAGGCCGAGTGACTGGTTAGTGCTCCCTTTTTACTGCACCTACAGTAAAATGCCCTACCATCCAGACCGTCACTACATTTTGCTTTTCACCTTGTGTGATATTGTGTGATATTAGTGAGATTTTGATCTGCAGGGACACAATGCTACGTTGTGCTGCTGGGACCTGTGGTACTATGGTTTCTAGTAGCACAGCTCACAGGTGTTGAATGATTGAGCTGGCTGGGTAGGTGAACTCCTGGAATCAAACCATACAGCAGGCAAAATGCAAACACTAATAGCAGATAGTAAAGCTGAATATAAATATCAGGTGTTAGTTGATATTTTGATCAAAACGTGGAAGCTAGCAGGCCACTTCACGGCTCCTGGCTATACCACTAGTCCTTACACTAACCTGGAGTCCAGTGGCACTGGACACAGTTCACACAGCAAGCATCAACGGGACAGAACAGCGCACACTCCACACAGCAAGCTGCAACAGGACAGAAGAGAGCACAGATCACACAGCAAGCTGCAACAGGGCTGCTCACCCTGAACACCAGACAGACACTGACAGGAGCTGGGTTTATATGTGAGCAAAGACCCAGGGGATTGGCTAGCAGGAGATCACCACACCCAGCCAACCCAATCATTCACCACCTGTGAGCTGTGCTGCTAGAAACCCTAGTACTACAGGTCCCAGCAGCACGACGTAACACACAATATACTTAAGGGACTGCTATTATAGGGGTCAACATTCTTCAGCTGACAAGCAGGTACCCAGAAATTGGGCAACACCCTCAATCAGCTGTCAGATAGTCTGGTGGAGGGTTAATGTTAGGTAGACCCCTGTCTGATAGGTGAGAGCAGACCAGATGGTCCATAAACCCCAAACAGGAAAACCAGACCTGCAGGAACAGCCCACCCAATCCTAACAACGAGGCCAATGTTTGGTGGCATGCTTCCCAAGATATGATTGTAATGTAAAATCCAAAGGCCGTAAAACTCCAACTGCCAAAGAAAACAGACCAATTATTGGTCAGGAAGAGTCGCAGAGGTTCATGTGTTGATGCAATACCTCGGTCATGACACTGCGTGAGCGCATTACTAGTGTGGAGGTAGCCGGCCCAAGATCCACCTAGTCCTCTCCTGCAATACTCTGCCCTGCGGTGTACTGAGCTCCTTCACTAGATGAGGAGACCGGTCACTGCCTCCCACAATTTTCAGAATGTGATTGGCTACAAGCGGCTCTGACTCCGCCCACTTCATAATCTTTTTGTACCTTAGAAATGTTTTTGGTTATAGATAAGAGAAAAAAAAGACCAATTACAGAAAAGCCAAGACAAATCAGTCATGGGGAACCTCAGCGACAGGAAGAGGTCAGACCCGTAATGTACTACATAACAGGCATGACACATTCCTCCCAGCAGATGGAGAGCGAAGGAGGAGGGAGTGCGAAGGAGGAGGGAGAGCGAAGGAGGAGGGAGAGCGAAGGAGGGTGGAGAGCGAAGGAGGGTGGAGAGCGAAGGAGGGTGGAGAGCGAAGGAGGATGGAGAGCGAAGGAGGATGGAGAGCGAAGGAGGATGGAGAGCGACGGAGGATGGAGAGCGACGGAGGATGGAGAGCGACGGAGGATGGAGAGCGACGGAGGATGGAGAGCGACGGAGGATGGAGAGCGACGGAGGATGGAGAGCGACGGAGGATGGAGAGCGACGGAGGATGGAGAGCGACGGAGGATGGAGAGCGACGGAGGATGGAGAGCGAAGGAGGATGGAGAGCGAAGGAGGATGGAGAGCGAAGGAGGATGGAGAGCGAAGGAGGATGGAGAGCGACGGAGGATGGAGAGCGAAGGGGGATGGGGACGAAGGGGGATGGGGACGAAGGGGGATGGGGACGAAGGGGGATGGGGACGAAGGGGGATGGGGACGAAGGGGGATGGGGACGAAGGGGGATGGAGACGAAGGGGGATGGAGACGAAGGAGGATGGAGACGAAGGCTACAAACAAGAGGTCACTATGGAGACGACTGACATCAACCGCGGCCGGAACAAAGCAAACAAGTCTTAGCTTAGAGGGCAACTCCAAGGTTACAACAAGAGCATAAATACTATGGATGAGGCAGTGGTACATGTTGTGGATCCGTCCTCCCTGGTCACATGGGCATCTGAGGGTGCAGGAGAGCGCCGTCTGTGGGCACTCCAGATCCAGTGTAGATGGAGAAGAGATAAACCCCAGCGGATCTAGTATAATGAAGAGTGCGCCTGCAGCACTACTATATCCCCCACTGCGGGCAAAGGACCGTGGAGGTCGAAACGTAGCTTCCTGCACGTTATGGAGAATACAAAGCTCTTCTGCTTGGCACCAAGACATGCTGCCCGGCTCTATCCTTTAACAAACCCCAGCGGATCGGGAGGAAGGAATGGGGCTAGAAGTAATAACTAACTTGACAGGGGGTCTTAACGAAGAGCCCCCCTAATCCTGGTAGGCGATAGTGAATAGTGGGGCTCCCATAGGCAATAGTTTAGATATCCAGAGAATGTTTCTTCCAACTACATGAGCTGAACGCCCCGCGAACTACAAACAAGAATATAAAACAAACGTCTGGTGAAGAGGGGTGACACGTTTCTGTGTACGCAGACACCTTCCTCAAGCCTGGATCCCCAGAGAGGCAGAAACCGCAGCCGCCCAGCGCCGGGAGAACAAATATTCAGTATACATGTCCGAACCGCCAGCTAACAGGAAGGGGTCAGCGATTCATGCTGCTTGCACCAAATTCTGACCTCTGATCAGCAACATATATCTGGATCCATCTGACCAGGAGATGTTTCTCCGCTGCTCAGTGATACACGTTTTGCGCTCTTTTGCCCGCTGGAGTCTTTCTGTTTCTCTTAGACACAATGGCGCTGGAACTGGTCGCCCGCTATTATGCCATCCGTGCGGAGGAACGGCGAGTTGTGCGTTCGGACACGTTAGTTGGAGCTCCAGCATTGTATTCAGCTGACTGTGCGGCCTGTTGGTCAGAACGATTCCTGACATCCTCCTCCGACCCCTTTCAGTGATGAGTTGTTTCCACAGGATCCCCTTTTGCTGGATGTTTTCCTCGATCGCGCCATTCTCAGTATACTCTCCGCACCGTTACACGAGAAAACCCCCTGCAGTTGGCGGTGAGACCCCGGCTAGTCTAGCGCCAATGACCGGCCTCGCTGGAAGTCGCTCCGATCGCTGGATCTTCCATCTAATGTGGATTCACACTGAAACTGATCCACAGAAAACTTGTCATGTGATTTTATGCCGCACTCCGGGGTCACGGGGGGAATTACCATATAGGCGAGCGCCAATTGTGAGAGGGGCGTGGCTCTAACAAAGGGGTGGGGTCTCTGATAAAGGGGCGGCTGCTCTTCTAATAAAGAGCCAGGGGTCTAATAAAGGGCTGGGAGTGTTAGTAATGGGTCAGAGATTCTAATTAAAAAGTGAGGAGTTCTAATAAAGCGCTGGAGGTATTAATAAAGGGATAAGGGTGCTAATAAAGGGCTGGGGGCGCTGGTAATGGTCTGGGCACTAATAAAGGGCTGGGGCGCTGGTAATGGTCTGGGCACTAATAAAGGGCTGGGGCGCTGGTAATGGTCTGGGCACTAATTAAGGGCTGGGGGCGCTGGTAATGGTCTGGGCACTAATAAAGGGCTGGGGCGCTGGTAATGGTCTGGGCACTAATTAAGGGCTGGGGGCGCTGGTAATGGTCTGGGTACTAATAAAGGGCTGGGGGCGCTGGTAATGGTCTGGGTACTAATAAAGGGCTGGGGGCGCTGGTAATGGTCTGGGTACTAATAAAGGGCTGGGGGCGCTGGTAATGGTCTGGGTACTAATAAAGGGCTGGGGGCGCTGGTAATGGTCTGGGCACTAATAAAGGACTGGGGGCGCTGGTAATGGTCTGGGTACTAATAAAGGGCTGGGGGCGCTGGTAATGGTCTGGGCACTAATAAAGGGTTGGGGGCGCTGGTAATGGTCTGGGCACTAATAAAGGACTGGGGGCGCTGGTAATGGTCTGGGTACTAATAAAGGGCTGGGGGCGCTGGTAATGGTCTGGGTACTAATAAAGGGCTGGGGGCGCTGGTAATGGTCTGGGCACTAATAAAGGACTGGGGGCGCTGGTAATGGTCTGGGCACTAATAAAGGGCTGGGGGCGCTGGTAACGGTCTGGGCACTAATAAAGGGCTGGGGGCGCTGGTAATGGTCTGGGTACTAATAAAGGACTGGGGGCGCTGGTAATGGTCTGGGCACTAATTAAGGGCTGGGGGCGCTGGTAATGGTCTGGGCACTAATAAAGGACTGGGGGCGCTGGTAATGGTCTGGGCACTAATAAAGGACTGGGGGCGCTGGTAACGGTCTGGGCACTAATAAAGGGCTGGGGGCTTTAATACATCTTTCTGCTTAGATAGAGTATATATGATGTTTTGTGCCTTGTGTTTATTCTCTGAATGCTCAGGAATAGAATGCTAGAACTGCAGTAAATACTGACTCCAATATGGGTGGCGCTCTAAGGGTAAATAGCAGCTTTCTATGCCCCTATGATAACACCCATGGGCATTGTAATTGCAGCCATCAGAACCAGCCTGGTACACTACCCCTTCCTATGTCGGACCGGAGCCTCACAGAATACCAGGGCACGGCCATAATCCTGTTATTATTGGAAGCCCAAACTGAACAAAACATTATGTTTTACGACCTCCAAAAAAATGTGCAGTAAAAACCCAAAATATTCAGGATTGATGAAAACATCTCGGTATCCTGAGCCGCGATGCCACGCCGCCCCGACGGGCGCAGCCACATCATCCCATCACATATACGGATGGCCGGGGGTCCGGTGCTGCAGCATGGCACTCAGTAAATGGCCTTTCCAGACGCATGAGCTGCAGCGCCGCCCACAGGACGTGTTTGTCATTACAGCGTCTTCACTCCTCAACCACAAGAACAATATTGGGCTATAAATAGGAGCGATCCCAAATTAGAGCTGCGCGCCGCGGTCACAGGGCCCCCGTAGGCATCGGCTGCTTTATGAAATGGCCCGACTTCTCGGGAGGGCTTTATTTGTTCTTTCTCGGTGTACGAATAATGTGGCGGTTTCAGTTCTATCCCAATTATAACGGTAACAATGAAACAATATCTGGGTGTTCCAAATTGGAGAACAATAAATAAATGCTACAAATCAAAGGCTCAACTTCCCCTTCTCGTTCGGTGCCTGCAAATCAAAGAAGCTCTACTCTCTGGGGAACGCCTTATAGTTACACGGTCTCCCTGTAAATACGCTGATCACAGCCAGTGATCATCAGTAATCTGCAAGTATTCCATTTCCCTACAGCACCCCCACAGGGCAAGTGAAGAATTACGTGTTGCCTATTTAAATCAGTGGGCTGTGTAATGCACGGACATGCGAGGTTCTCCAAAACAAGGGACATTTTTTTGTATCCGCTTTTCATTTTAGTTAGTACTTGTGGGTCTTAAAAGTGGTTTCTGCCCACAGGGTCTCTTTCACTGGATGCCATTCTCAGTATACTCTCCGCACCGTTACACAAGAAAATCCCCCGCAGTTGGCGGTGAGCCCCCGGCTAGTCCAGCACTGATGACCGGCCTCGCTGGAAGTCGCTCCGATCGCTGGATCTTCCATCTAATGTGGATTCACACTGAGACTGATCCGCAGAAAACTTGTCACGTGATTTTATGCTCCGGGGAGAATGTCCATACAGGGGGCGCCAATTGTGAGAATGTTGTGGGCTCTATAATAAAGGGACCGGGCGCTATGGTCGGGGCTCTAATAAAGGAGCCAGTCAGCGAGAGTATCATCAATCTGAAAAATCAAAGAGCTGACAGATTTCCAGCTGCTGCCTTCCTGTTGGCTCTCAGGTTCTCCTCCCACCGCAGCGCTGCCAGCCTCTGGCTCCACGCCTTCCATTCTAAGGTCTGCCATACTGCAGCGCTTATTTCAGGCATCAAGCATTATACATTTCGTTGCCTCTTTGGATGTGAGCAGAGCATTAGCCTCTTCACATTGTATCAGACTGTTTCTCTTCTCATGTTGCCAGTGCCGCAGCTCGGTAACGTCATGCCCATCTGCTCCTGGCAGGGAAGAGACCTGGGACACAATCCGATGACATCCAACCCCGGGACCCTCTTTGATTTCCTGCAGGTGATGCAATCCCACGTGTGAACCCTTGGCACGCTCGCAGCACCAGGCCGCTGCTAATTACGCCGGCAGACCCCGAGCATCGGGCTTTCATGTGTTCAGACATCTCAGCCAGTTTTTTGACAAACGGAAAAGTCATAAACATGAAGGACGGACTGTATCCCCGAGATCAGCTGGTGTCGCCTATGTGTTGTCATGGAAACACGCAACTTGAGCATTTTGAAATTTCCCGCTCACAATTAGTCTAATAAATTATTTTCAAGTTTTCGTTGAAATCAAAAAAGAGACAAAAAAAAACATGAACTTTTTGAATTGTTCATTACTTTGTATATCCTAAAGGGCTCCTTCACACGTACAGAGTGAGGCTGGATTCACATGGCCGTAGCCAGCGGGCGCACGTAAAAACACGTGACCGGACCACAAATCTAACGTCCTTTCAGACGGCCCGAGTCTGGCACATATACGCAGAGGCCGTAATGCCTTACCTCCCCCTCGCCGCTTTCTGCCTCTCTCCTCCCCTCCGGCTGTTTGCAATGGGAGGGGGCGGGCCGGCTCCTCCATTTGCAAACAGCCGGAGGGAAGGACAGAAGGGGGAGGCAGTTTAGCAGTC
Organism: Eleutherodactylus coqui; assembly: GCF_035609145.1. NCBI lineage: Eukaryota > Metazoa > Chordata > Amphibia > Anura > Eleutherodactylidae > Eleutherodactylus > Eleutherodactylus coqui. The sequence continues at coordinate 3,521,842 of NC_089846.1, read as the reverse complement.
ACGCTCCCACCTCCCTTAGGAGCCCATGCAGCAGCCGACGTATTCCAGCCAGGAAGATAGTTCCAGGACTATCTTTCCTGCCTGGCGCTATATTTGCCGGCCGGATGCTTTTACGCCATGGGAATACGCCTGTGTGATCTGATGCATTGGAAGCCAATACATCACATGGCAGCGTATATCAGCCGGCCGTGAAAACGGCGTCCAATACACTTGCGTGAATAAGCCCTAACATCTAACATACTATGTATGGCTGAATGAAGACAATGTCCAGCTCAGCGCGGCCGTGTTTGTGCGCCATTTTATGCACACACAATCTGTGCACTAAACGTAGAGAATAGAACCCATTGATTTCAATAGGTTCGTTCTCATAAACATGTTTTGTGCGCAAAACGTGGGACATGCTTGATTTTCCTGCGTTTTGTGCAGCAATGGCTCCATAGAAGTCTATGAGGTGCGCAAATATGCAAGGGGAAGGGTGAAAGACTGCAACATGCAGGGAGAAGAAGACATCTGGACCTCATTAGGGTTTATTAGCCAATCACTTCCACAGAAAAGGAGAGCCCCGCGTGTGAAGCGGCCCCGCGCACGCGAATATCACCGTAACGGGCTGAAACTACAGGCCGATTATGTGGCTCTTCAAACCTCGTTCAGATGCTAATCCACTGCAAGCAGATCTGACTGAGGGACCCCCAAGGCTGAACCCATCCTGATGCTTCCAGTCAGCCTAATGGTCTGAGATCAGAGAGGGCAGGGGCACATACTTAGCTAAAAATGGCACGTGGGGCCCTGGCACTGATCTGGTCTTGGGGCCCAATACCTTCACGTTATGAGAAAGAGAGGAGAATGCGGACTAAGAAAAGGAGCGGAGGAGAAGCAGAGAAAGAAACACAAGAAAGTAGAAGGTAAGATTCCAGAGGAGGGAAAGATGAAGAAGCCGAAGATAAAAAGAAGATCAGAGGAGGAAGATGAAGATGAGGAAGAAGAAGGAAGAAAAAAAGCTGAAAAAGTACAATTTCCCTATAGAGCCTGCAACAAGCACATATACCGTATTTCCCTTAAAGTAATCCGGTGACGTCCGGCGGCGGCCCGTAACTCCGCCCATTCCAGTAAGTGAGATGAACGTCTTAGAGTGCAGAAAGTTCACCCATTTATTACTTCCCATTTCATGGATCCCGCGGGCAGCAGTGAAGACAGAGACATATCAGAGGAGCGCCACAATGTGCGGGTCACCAGCAGGAGGCTTCTGAGTGGCATTGATGGGCTAATCTGCCAGTGCCAAGGTCACATGCCTCCCAATCCGTTTGAAGTAGAGACTGGGGAGGAAATCAAGATGGCACAATGTGCGCTCCCCGCTGCCAAGGCTTGCCTTTGATTTATTAGTAGCTCTTGGGTAATTAGAAATGGGACACAATTAAAAATGACAATTAGTTTTTCCACGGCACACGTCCATGTGTGTACAGCATGGCAGTGTGTGGGAGCGCCGGCCCCGCGCAGACATAAAAGGCATCATTTTTGGAGCTTGGCAAGTGGAGGATTGTTTAGGACAATGCATAACTGGCCATGAAGGAGCCCGGAGATAACGGGGGTGCAGCTTCTAATAGCTCTGTTGTGATAAAACACAATTATTCCATCAATAAGTAAGTGAGAGAGAAAACAGCCCCGGGCGCCTCGCCTGGACGGACAATGGGCCATGGAACATTCCTCTGTCTCTTCTGGTGGCATCTCATGAATGGAGCCGAAGCTTGACTTTGATGTCCAGAGGAAAGAAAATTGAGGGCCGCGTTCCAATGACGCTAAACTGAGCTTTGAACTTAGATGAATGATGCAGGCCACAGTCTGGTGGGAATACCTGTAAATCAGCTGTGGCCAAGGAACCCGAGGCTAACCCTACAATACAGGCCAACTAATGTTTTTGTCCTTGTGGTTATGAATATTTTTTTCAAATATGGTAAAATCTGGTAATATCTTCCTGATGTTCACATGATTGAGGTCAACTGGAACATGAAATATGGTCCATTCAGGCATTTGGAGTAAATTAGGGCCTACGGGCCCCCAACCAGGTACCATACATTTTTACAGCCGGTTGGAGATCTTATTCAGAGCTCTAAATCTCCAGCTCTGTTTAGCACTAGAGGGAGCCCTCTGCAGACAGATGCAGACAGAGTCCACCTGCACTACTCTCCACCTAGTGGCAGCTGCAGGCACTGAACTCTACAGCTAGTCTGATAGTAGATAATGATTACAATGTATTATAAGTCCTACAATGGAAAACCTCCCGTGTAGCTGTTTAACCAAAAGTGTATACAAAATTCAAGAGCAAGGGCAAAAAATGTACACAGAATCTGAAAATTCTGCATTTCTACGATTTACAGATCCGTGTTGTGTACAGTGAGCGATGTTCCTCCCAGCCGTACATGTTCAAATTGTAGTTTTCCATGTTGGCCTCAGCCCAGTTTGTCAGAATGCCCAGATTCCATCATTCTGACTGATGTCATAATGACTTTCCTGTACATGGTGATGACACACACAACTACCCCCTTCCCCCTAACGCCTTGGTGCCAGAGTGGAAACCTTTCCTCGTCACTTTACATTCCCTTTACGGAATAAAATACTCAGGTATCTAAATTAACCAAAAGACGTGTGAAAACGAGTCCCCAGAAGATCTCGTACAAATGGAAAGTATGAGGAAATATATCAGAGTTGACTTAAGTTATAATGTATTCCTATATCATGGGGCTGGACCACCCTTGTTTCTCCTCAATGTATAAGCGAATATTTCAAAAATGTACAAAAACAGATATGTCTGATTGACTAGATATGAGTGCCTGTCGGTGCTAAACAAGTGCTGCCTCATTTTGCTGGTAAACAGAGACCTCCATATGGCGATGCATAGAAGCAATGGTACAGTGTGGGCCCAATGACATCTACTATGAGGTTGTATGGATGTTGGAGCGATCTCAAAGACCACATATACTGTACTTGGTCCAAGACTAAATGTTTCCTTATGCATGCTAATGCCATATCTGCCTGTCTGTGGCCACGCCAATGCCATTTTTCTAGTCTTGGCCACCATTTATGGTTCTCACAAGTCATGAGAGTCCAATATAACAATGATAGGCCCAGTGAGGGTCAACTCTTTGGTACCAAATATAACAACTTGCGAAGGATTTTGCTGTAGAGTTTTGCATTTTTTCATTGTAGATTAGGGTACCTGGTCAAAACGTATCCAGCAGTAGACTATAGGAGGAATATATTTTGGACTTTAATGTATTTCTAAGCCTAATTTTTGCCTCGTTTTAACTTTACTGTCCCATATAAAAAACGTTCTACTTATATTTTACCTTGGTTCCTCTACACACGGGGCAGCAGGTTATCTTCGTTCTAAACAAGTGGCATAAAACCAAGAATACCCGAGATCTGTCATCTGGATAAGCTGGTAAATTATACTTTAATAGACTTCTGCTAAAGGAATGCTACATTGAAGGACATCTAATTTGTAGGGATACTAATTTGAATGAGTTCAAATATGGAGGATCTCTCATACTTCTAGTTTGAAGAACCTCCAATTTGAAGGAGTTATAATTTGAAGGACCTCTACTTTGAATAACCTCTCATTTGAAGGACCTCTCATTGAAAGCCCAATTTGAAGAATTTTCAGTTGTCAGGACTACTTGTTTGAAGGAACTGTACTTTGAAGGCCACTAATTTGAGCCACTCTAGAGTGAAGGATCTCTACTTTGAAGGACCCTTAGTTTGTTGTATCACCAATAAGAAGGACATCTCATTGAAAGGCTCTCTACTTCAAAGGACCTCCAGTTTTAAAGACCTTAAGTGCAAAAGACCTCTAATCTGAAAAACATCTAATTTGATGGACCCCAAATTAAAACGACTTCTAGTTTGAAAGATGTTTAATATGAAGAACCCTTCACAGTATAGATGCTATTAAAACTTGTTTTTATTGGTATGGTTAAAATAGGGCTATGGGCAAACACAACTACCATGTTGATCCTATTCGATGTGGTCAATGACTCCCGCGAGTGATGATTAGAGGAGGAACACAGATTCCTGGACAAACATATAACACAGATAGTTTAGGAAGTAGAAAGAAATCTAAGAAACCTAAGTACCAGAGCCACTCCAATGTTTGAGAGTAGAAAGAGACCTAGAAAGCCTAAGTGTGGGACATGCAATGCTCCAATATTTGGGAGGGGTGCCGGGGATGAGGTCAATTTATTTTGATTCTGGTTAGGTCAATAGTGAACAGAATGTTGGTTCTACTAATTATAATTGGTATAGCTAGTTCAATCCTATGGATTCGGTTAGTACTTTAGCTCAATCCTATTGGTTCTATGGGTTCAACGCGTTTTCCTGTGGGTAATAGTTCATCAGGAATCCTCAGAACCCTCTTATAATGGAGGGGGAATCACTAATCATACCCTGAGATGATCAGGTCTCAGACAGATGTAAAGTATAGACCTAACTTGTGCACCAATAAAGAGCTCCATAAAAAGGAAAAATTGATACTTGGCAGAAGGTCTTAACTAGTGTGTCGTTCAATCAAAGGTATACTACATGGTAGGTAAACATAGCACTTTCTATGTCCTAAGCTGAAGGACGACAAGGTCCTGCCTGGCTAGCTATACAGGATGCAAGAAGCTCTAAGTTGGTGATCGCTATTATATCTGAAAGTGAAAGCACAATGACTCCTATGTCCTAAGCTGATCGAGGACAACAAGGTCCATCCTACCAAACTGTGTAGAATACAAAACTAGCCAAGACTAAATTTTTTCTAACCTAAGATCAAGGGTACAATAACCCTTCTGATCCCAGACATACTAGTGAGTGTAGCTGATAGTCAATAGGTTCACTCTGCTAGTGTTACAAGAGGAAAACGATAACCCTGCCCAGGAGACTCTGGATATAGAAGATACAAATAACAGAGGTAGAAAGCCTGCAGCCCTGATGGTGGGCTACTGGCAATGTTTGGTCAGGCAGTCCAGCCCGTCTTAAGAAGAATTTATTGGTCACTCAAACATTGGAGTGGCTCTGGTACTTAGGTTTCAGAATGCTTTTCAGAGAAGGGCTTATATTTTAAGCCCTTCCCCGAAAATTCATACAGCGCTTGCCGGCAGCCCATTGCTTTCAATGGAGCCGGCTGTATTGCCGGCTCCATTGAATTCAATGGGCGAACATCGTTCTTCTCTGCCACAGCTGTTACAGCTGTGGCAGAGGAGAACGATCTTTAGTATATGTTCTCAATGGGGCCGGCGCTGCTGCCGCCGGCCCCATTGAGCGCATATATAGAACACCGATTTGCGCAGGACGCAGATAGGCGCGTTCTGCGAATCGTTGTCCTATAATTTATTGCACATCCGCATAAAAAACGGACATGTGACCGATCCCATTGCGATGCATTGGGTCTATATATCTGCAGATCGCAAGCGCGTCTGCAAATCGGACCAAAAAACGTCCGTGTGACCGAGGCCTTAATAGCATCTATACTGTGAAGGGCTACTCTCTATTTAATAGACCTTTTTCTCTGCCTCAGTGAAAATTTTTTAATATGAAGAACCTCTACTTTGTAGAACTGCTAATTTCAACGACCTCTCACTTTAAGGAGCGATACTTAAAAGGACCTCTAATTTGTAGGATCTTCAATTAGACCTCTTATGTGAAGAACACCTACATTTAAGGACTTCCCATTTGATGGACCTCTAGTTTGAAGGTATCAAGATCTGGTTCTGGTTTGGAGTCTTACTGTTGTAAACCAAGCAGACAGAGCATAGTCAGGGAAAGCCAGAGGTCGGTAACAGGAGGTATTGGTTTCCAGTACAAGGAGCAGGCACGTAGCGTAGTTAGAGGAAGCCAGAGGTCGGTGCATGGTTGTAGCAGTTTATCTCAGAGGAGCAGGAAGGTAAAGCTTGACTATAGGCTGGGAGGCACAATAATCACGCAATGATGCAGTGGAAGGGTTGGGCTTCTATAGTATGTCCAAACAAGAGCAGCGTGGAGCCAGAACAGAGGACCGGATCAGGAGTCCAGAAACAAGGCTAAGGTCCAGCAGGGGAGCTGTCTGAATATCTTAGCGGTTGGAGCTGCTGCCTGGGGCACAGGAGCTCCTGGGTTCGAGCTCTGACAGAAAGGCTTCTCATTTGATGGATCTCTAGTTTGAAGAACATCTCATTGGACAGACCTCTAATGAACATTTTCAAATTAAACGGGTTTTTCTTGCATGAAATTCTAGGATTGCATAAAAGGCTTTAGACAACAATATTATTTATACCCAAACAGTAAGTTCTTGATGTGCTCTAAGCTCGTGGCTCACCTCTTATCATGTCTGCATAAGCTAAAAGCATACATTAGAGTACAAGAAGTCCATTCATCACTACTGGGAAGGATTATAGTTTTTGGTGCCAAGTTTAAGACACTGGATATCCAGAGGTTCACACATTTCATGCCTTTCTGACCTGATTCCATCCATCGAGTTCCTGCTTCAGGTCAACTCCTAACAACCACATATCAACAGATATGGAATTCTTCTACTTATGGACATTCCTCTCGCTGCTTTGAAATACACAAATTACCGGTGTACGCTTTGGGAGACTCTGTATATCAACAAACATTTCTCCAACCGCCCTCCCATGCCTGGAAACCAGTCTCATTACAAAAAGACATGCAACCCCTTAATGGCTTGCCAAAGAAATGGGGCTTAGATCAAGAGCCGTTTACAACTCCCACCCCCGAATGACAGACGGCTCTTTTTGCTTCCAGTAAATGTCTGCTCAGAGGTCACAAAGTTTTCACTTTGGCCAAGTGCTGTATAATCTGTGAGGATTAAGTTGTAGTGTTCTCAAGCATTGATGGCTTAAAATCCCCCGGCCCGTGGAGATTCGGAATGGTTACCTCATAAAATGGGATTTCTCGGTGACGCAATATGTATTTTTGGTTCCATTCTTCACAGTGATTTTTGTTAAAAAAAATTTCAAAATTTTCTGTACTGTCATTCAAGATACACAATTCACAGCGTGCAGAAAGTCTGGAAATATTCGAAGCCCTTCACAGACGAGACTCTTTAAAATATTATTCTTTATTGAAAAGTGTCTAAAAACATACATACAAGGGCTAGACCAAATGGGAAAGGGGTAAATACGCCCCAAACCCTGTGAAAAACACACAAAAACAGACTCAGACACAAACAAGAACGAGGAGAGACACCGCTCCCCAGTAAAGTCCCATCAGATGCTGATATAAGAGGACCCAATGTCCATCGGTATCCCTAGTGTGAGGGTCGGTGGAATGGATGAGGAGCAGAGGGTCTCAATTACATTGGGGTTAATTATTACTACAGGCTCTATGCGTTTCCCCGCCCGTGTGGCGGATCTTCAGGAGATGTGGATGCGTAGTTTAAGGCAGACTGACAATCAAAAGAATGTGGTCTGAGTCGCCAAACTATAAAATAGGTCAGGGACCGACACTCAATAGCGATCAGCTGTCAGGATCCCCATGTGGGGAACTGGTTTGGTCGCTGGGGTGTTGGGGAAGTAAAGAGTATATAGCTTGTATGGTGGATATCGCCGTCAGACCAGAAAGCTCTGTATATCTGAAAAAGGGATTGTTCCCCACCCCTTCATATAAGACCTATCTAAAGAAAACAAGAAAGCAGCAGCGCCTGTGGCCTGGATGGTAGGTCAGGGTCCAAATGGCTGATGGCACTAGCAGGAGTATAAGTAATGAGAGGGGGGTCCTCCCTCTGGGTGGTTCTCCGGGTCTCCAGCCAATAAGCAGTGTAGTGGGCTGGACACACCATGAGCTAATGAGTAAACACCGCCCACTAGGCAAGCAAAGCAATAAGAATTATTATAAAGATGCACCAGGTGTATTCCTAAATTATTATCAAGGTAGCAAAATGAGTGTCAACTCACCTGGTGCCAAGCGAGGAAGACCTTATATAAGGTACCTCGCTGACACCGCAATCCAAGTGAACTTGTAGCAGGTCTTTAGTCTCCCAGTCCGGTCATATACGGAGAGCCGCAGGAGAATTAAACAAGCTCACCGGATAACCAGGGCTTGACATGTACGAGATTTTTGCCAAAAAAATAAACATCCGCGCTCAGGAGATAAAGTTTAACTATATATATGCAATATTTTATTCCAATACAAGAGCAACGCGTTTCGGTATAAACCTTTCTCAAGCTCATATAAACATTTAAAACCACACAAACATATACAGGGGACTTACATGTCCGTATGATTACTTGCAGCCACGCTCGGAACCTACTCCGTAATCAGGAGGGGGCGGGGTGAAGCCTCCTGACCTGATCGTTACGTCAGGGAGAGGACGCGCATGCTGCGCTCCATGTCTTTCAATAAAACTTTATTAGGACTGCCATGGATGAACAGCAGTCTCCGCAAGGATCTGAGTGAACTCTAGTTTAAACTAGGAGTAATACATCTAAAGTAAAAATTACCAACGTTCCGAAACAATATTCAATGACATCTGAATAAACATTATTTTAGGATTACCATAGAAAACATTAGAAGCTTATATTTCTCATATATATATAAATTAGGTATCATATATACCGCACTACACTCTAAAATTTATAATCTATAACTTTCTAAATAGAGATGAGCGAGCGTACTCGGATAAGCACTACTCGCTCGAGTAATGTGCTTTATCCGAGTATCGCTGTGCTCGGGTCTGAAGATTCGGGTGCCGCTGCGGCTGACAGGTGAGTCGCAGCGGGGAGCAGGGGAGAGCGGGCGGGAGAGAGGGAGAGAAAGATCTTACCTCCGTTCCTCCCCGCTCTCCCCTGCAGCTCCCCGCTCCGTGCCGGCACCCGAATCTTCAGGGACGAGCACAGCGATACTCGGATAAAGCAAATTACTCGAGCGAGTAGTGCTTTTCCGAGTACGCTCGCTCATCTCTAATTCTAATCAATACAAATTCCCTTCACATTTTCCAAATGTCACTAATAAAAATATATATTAAATAGCTAAACTTTGCATTATCTAACAAATAGCCCCATACTCTAAAGACGAACGTCTGCCATCAATAAGGACCATCAACCAATAAGCTATATTAGATATACTATATAATACCTATAAACATATAAATATTGATCATGCGTAGGAGAAATATACTATAAAATCATAACATTTAGTATTATTACATTTTACCCAGCGGACACATTGTATCGAGCCTATGGATCCAAGACATCTCTTTTCTCCGTAATTCATTTAGGGAGTTGGACTCTGTATGTTCTGGTGGTGTTACGGTCATTTTAAAAAAATCAGCACTATGATGGTCATTGACGTGTTTAGATCTGCTCTGGGTCCGCAGGTTCTTATTAACTCGTGACTTTAGTTTATTTTTTGTGCGGCCAATATATTTAGCAACTTAAAATATCTTGCCCTTGTGCAGCGCTCCTCCATATAGCAATCTGCCTGGGTGCCTTCTGTTGGGAAGCGGTGCATATCTGCCATGGCATATCCTTGTATTAGTAGATGTGTAAATATGGCGCCCGGCGGTGAGTTTATAGAATGATTGTTCTTTATTTCTGCTTTTGTTCGGTTGATCAGAAATATTTATTTTGTTGAAGATTACGTCCGATTTTGAGAAACCAGAGACTTGACTTCTCTGCAGCTTTAGGGGGTCTTGAGATGTTTCTTAGGTGAAACAGGGTGTGAATTCGGGTACCTTGGAGTTACTGGCTTCTTACATATTCCATCCTAAACTCGTAAAACTGTCAACCCCCATAATCCTTCACACCCGGCTGGCAGCTCCAGGCCATAAAGGTTTCTAGATTTCCCTTCTCCTTCAAGAAACCTGAACTATTTGATGACATCACTTCACACTTGTCAAAGCATTCTTCCCCCAGCGTGAAGGATCGGAGGCCATGTGCAACCAATTAAGCTTTTCTGGGATTTCTGGGGAAGCGGTGGGATGGGTTATACAGCGCAGAGATCTCCGGTCCATGAAAATAAACAGAATTCCTTGCAGGTTACTGGAATCGTTTCCTTGAATGTGGTGACGCATTACTATGTGTCAGAAAATGATACAAAAATGCAGAAATCGGGGATGACTCTTTTTGTAAATGTTCTTTGGGTGGGACTAAGTAGTTGCAATATTTTCCCTATGTATCATCCTATATAATATCATGAATGTGAAGAGGGGGTTGCTGACCATGTTGTAGGCCGCAGTGACCCCCTATGCACCATGGGGTCTCCGTTACCGCCTGCCGCTCGTGTACTATAATGTTGGGACTTTTGTCCCTAAACTGTGGCCGGCACATTATGGGAGGCCGAGGGGTGCAGGGATGTTCTTGTGTAGGAATAGTTCTCACATGTCCTTGATGTGGAAACTTGAACAATTTATTGACAACTTTAAAAGGGTTTTCCAGGCAGCGATGGCTATCAGTGCCGGGATATACCAGGGTCGGAGCGGAAGACACTGCTGCCACACCTGTGTAGTGGCTACTGCTCACAATTGCAGGCGCAGCTCTCAGTAAAATTATTGGGACTCCAGCCTGAAACTACAAGCGCCGGCCACTAGACATCCTGGCACTGACAGCCATCGCTACCTGGAAAATAAGGTGACCAGACATCCCAGAGTAAGCTGACTGCTTACTTCAAAAAGAAAATCAGCGACATCAGGCAGGAAATAACCTGCCAATCTCAGACTAGCCCCGACCCTAATCTCTTCAGCACTGCATCTAGCTCCTGCTCACTGTCTGTACTCAGACCGACAACTGAGGAAGAAGTTTCCAGACTGCTCTTCTCTGCTCGCCCCACCACCTGCGCTAGCGACCCTCTCACTTCAAACCTCCTCCAGTCCCTCTCCCCTCAGACCTCTTTCAGTCCCTCTCTCCACGCACCTCATCCAGTCCCTCTTCCCTCTCACCTCATCCGATCCCTCTCCCCTCTCACCTCCTCCGATCCCTCTCCCCTCTCACCTCCTCCGATCCCTCTCCCCTCTCACCTCCTCCGATCCCTCTCCCCTCACACCTCCTCCGGTCCCTCTCCCCTCACACCTCCTCCGGTCCCTCTCCCCTCACACCTCCTCCGGTCCCTCTCCCCTCACACCTCCTCCGGTCCCTCTCCCCTCACACCTCCTCCGGTCCCTCTCCCCTCACACCTCCTCCGGTCCCTCTCCCCTCACACCTCCTCCGGTCCCTCTCCCCTCACACCTCCTCCGGTCCCTCTCCCCTCACACCTCCTCCGGTCCCTCTCCCCTCACACCTCCTCCGGTCCCTCTCCCCTCACACCTCCTCCGGTCCCTCTTCCCTCAGACTTCCTCCAGTCCCTCTCCCCTCACACCTCCTATGGTACCTCTTCCCTCACACCTTCTTTGGTCCCTCTACCCTCAGACCTCCTCCGATCCCTCTCCCCTCACACCTCCTCTGATCCCTCTCGCCTCACACCTCCTCTGGTCCCTCCACACCTCCTCCAGTCCCTCTTCTCTCTCACCTCCTTCAGTTACTCTTCCCTCAGACTTCCTCCGGGCCCTCTTCCCTCCTGCAGACCCCTCTCCCCTCACACCTCCTATGGTCCCTCACACCTCCTCGTATCCCTCTTCCTTCACACCTCCTCTGGTCCCTCTTCCCTCTCACCTCCACAAGTCCTCTCCCCTCAGACCTCCTTCAGTCCCTCTCCTCTCGCACCTCCTCTGATCCCTCACCCTTGAAACCTTATCCAGTCCCTCAACACCTCCTCCAGTCCCTCTCCCCTCACACCTCCCCTGGTAACTCTTCCCTCTCACCTTCTTTGGTCCCTCTCCCCTCAGACCTCCTCCGGTCCCTCTCTCCTCACATCTCCTCCAATCCCTCTCCCCTCACACCTCCTCTGGTCCCTCCACACCTCCTCCAGTCCCTCTTCCCTCTCACCTCCTTCGGTCCCTCTTTACTCAGACTTTTTCCAGTCCCTCTCCCCTCACACCTCCGATGGTACTTCTTCCCTCTCACCTTCTTTGGTCCCTCTACCCTTAGACCTCCTCCGATCCCTCTCCCCTCACACCTCCTCTGATCCCTCTCCCCTCACACCTCCTCTGATCCCTCTCCCCTCACACCTCCTCCGGTCCCTCCACACTTTCTCCAGTCCCTCTGCCCTCTCACCTCCTTTGGTTACTCTTCCCTCAGACTTCCTCTGGGCCCTCTTCCCTCCTCCAGGCCCCTCTCCCCTCACACCTCCTCCGGTCCCTCACACCTCCTCCGATCCCTCTTCCTTCACACCTCCTCTGGTCCCTCTTCCTTCACACCTCCTCTGGTCCCTCTTTTCTCAGACCTTCTCTGGTCCCTCTTTTCTCAGACCTTCTCTGGTCCCTCTTACCTTACACCTCCTCCAGTCCCTCTTCCCTCAGACCTCCCCTGGTCCCTCTCCTCTCACACCTCCTCTGGTCCCTCTCCCCTCACAACTCCTCCGGTCCCGCCTTCCTCTCACATCCTCCGGTACCTCTTCCCTCCTCCGGTCCCTCTTCCTGGTGGTCACTACCCATCTCACCACTATATTCAACCTTTCTCTGACCCCTGGCATTTTCCTCTCCTTTTTCAAACATGCTATCATATCTCCACTGCTAAAGAAACTGACTCTTGACTCGACTGATGCTGTCAACTACCGACCCATCTCCCACCTCCCCTTCATTTGCAAACTACTAGAACACCTAGTTTACTCTTGCTTTATAAGCTATCTCTCAGAGATCTCTCTTCTTGACCCCCTACAGTCTGGCTTCCGACAGTTGACCACAAACTCCTCCTCAGCATACTTTGCTTCATCGGCATAAAGGACACTGTTTTCTCCTGGTTCTCCCTCTACCTATCTAACCGCTTATTCAGTGTCTCCTTTGCGCACTCTACATCCCCTCCTCTTTACCTTGCTGTTTGGGTCCCCCAGGGCTCAGTTCTGGGCACCCTCCTCTTACCCTTGCTGTTGGGGTCCCCCAGGGTTCAGTCCTCGGCCCCCTCCTGTTCTCATCTACACAGCCCCTTTTGGACAAGCCATCAGGATATTTGTCCTCTAATACCCCATCTACGATCACAACACCCAGTTATACACCTCTTCCCATGACATCTCTGCACCTTTTTCTCCTACCTATCTGACTGTTCCTTCAGTGTCTCCTTTGCAGACTCTACCTCCTCTCCTCTTCCCTTTGCTGTTTGGCTCCCCCACTGCTCAGTCCCCAGGCCCCTCCTTTCCTCTTCCCCTTGCTGTTGGGGTCCCCCAGGGCTTGGTCCTCGGCCCCTTCCCTTCCTCTTCTCCTTCCTGTTGGGGTCCCCCATGGTTTGGTCCTTGGCCCCCCCCCCTCCTCTTCCCCTTACTGTTAGGGTCCCTCAGAGCTTGGTCTTCAGCCCTCTGCTCTCCTCTTCCCCTCGCTGTTGGGGTCCCCCAGGGCTCAGACCTCGGCCGCCTTCTCTTCTTTTTCCCTTGCTGTTGGGGTCCTCAAGGGCTCAACCATTGTCCCCCTCCTCTCCTCTTTCCCCCACTGTTAGGGTCCCCTGGCCTCGGACCTCAGCCCCTCCTCTTCTCTTCCCCTTGTTTTTGGGGTCCCCCAGGGCTCAGCCCTTGGTCCCCTCTTTCCTCTTCCCCTTGCTGTTGGGGTCTCTCAGGGCTTGGTTGTCTACTCCCTCTTGCCTTGGTTACTCTGATCTCTCCTTTACCCCCTACATCCACCCCCTTATATGGCTCCCACCTATCATTGGCTATTTAGAACATGCTTTCCTTATGTGTTAAACCTTTGGCCCCTTAGACTCCCCCTATAGCTGAAGGCAATGACCTCCTCGGTATTAGTGTATCTTGACACCACCAGGAAGCTAGGGGTTTGACTGGAGTAACGCCCCTCTCACACCCCCCAGCTCCCTATTGGGTGACGTTGCAAAGTCTTAGTGGCACAGTGTGTATTCATTGTTGCCTGCCGTGGACGGTCAGGGTTAGGGAAGATATTAGCAAGTAATAATGCAAGCCTAAAAGGAACATCATCCCTAACCCTGACCGTCCACGGCCGGCGACAATGAATACACTGGACTGGAGCTATATATCAGTGCCGTGGATAGGCAGCCGCCGCCGTGCAGGACACAAGCCAGTGCCGGGAACCTGTGGAGAGGAGCCGGGGCAGCAGCTGTGATGTCTGCTGTCAGCCGGGAGAAGAAGGAAGCAGTGCCCGACACGCAAGTGCAGTAGCGGGGATTACAGGGCCGCCCAAGAATCTTCATCCGCGGGTATTTTTGTTAGGAGCTGGGAGGGCAGATGCATCGCTGGGGAACACGATGAACAGCCGCACAACTGGGAGCAGGCAGCACTATTAAGCGCAGGGGAGCCGGGTGCTGAGAGCAGTATTAAGACCAGCGGACCTGGAAGGGCAGACCAGCTGCGGTGGAACGGCATGGCAACAGTCTTAACAAACTGGGAGGCGGTAGGGGAGACCTGCTGCAGAGATTTTACTGCCACCAAGTACAAAGTAGGAGCAAACAGCCGTCTGCACAGGGGACAGAATAAACTAACTTACTTTCCAGGACCTGATGCCGAGCCTTCTCTGCAGCCAATCAGCTTCGGGCGGGTGTTACTAGGCACTCTGTCTTGTCTCCACCAGGACTTCCTGGTGGCGTCAAGATACACTAATACCGCCCTCCTCTTACCACCGACTGTATGCAGTGCTGTCCTTTCCATGATTCCGCAGTAGGAGGTTGTATGGTGGGATTTGCTGGTTATCTTGCACTGCCCCCCTGTTGTCCCTACTGGTTGTCCCAGCTGGATTTGTGTAAGGGTCCTTACAAGGGTCGATGATCAATGAGATTGGCGCCTGTCTACTGGGCTTCACATGGGCCAATTCATACTCTTCCAGTGGATTAACAATCATTCAAACAATCCCCCCCACAGTTCTTGTTACAGTTTGTAGACGTGGCATGCATTTGGCGCTTGTCGTCAGTAGATGCCTCGCTCCGACGTCTGCTCAGCTAACTGACAGTGGCCTGAAGAGCTTGCACACACACATGAACGCGCTGTTAACGGGCCAGCGTGCACCTTACTAATTCCTCCCCTGCCAATCATCTGCTAAGCCTTGGCTATATTAGGCGTCCTATCCTATGTGTAGGAGCCTGGGTTTGTGCCCTTCTAGTGTCTTCTGACTTGTGATATTGCAGTCTCTGGGTCTGACCCCGGCTTGTTATGATAACCGCTGTCCTGCCTGCGGCCCGCCCAACCTGTGACCTGTTATACCGCACTCAAATCATTCTTTGTGTCTCCACCTCCGGCTTGTTCCACATTATGAAATTCAGTTGCCTACCCTGACCCCGCTTGCCTGACTACGCTCCCGTTCATCCTCTCAGGTACCGGGATCTGTAGTAGTGTCAGTGGGCACAGTACTGGGACCACTTTCGAAGTAATGGGCACCCTGCAACAAAGCCCTGACTGGTGGGGTTGAAGGGTGAAGACCGGGGTACCTCAGGTGTCACCTCTTGATTTAGCCCAACTAACGTGTGGCACAGTAGATCCACATCTGATCCTGAGAACTTCATGAGAGTCGGTAGAATGTCCCCAGTTCGTGGGGTAGATGGGACACCGACAATGATAATTACTTGTGCCACGTAAAAGATGCAATCACTTGACGAATGTCTGTTTGTTGAGTGATCGGTGGCGCCTCCACACGGCCCAATCATTGGCAGAAGGTCTTAGGAACGTTCTTGCCTGATCATCAGTACGGTATGAAGATCTAGAATTAGTTCTATCTGCTCCAACCATGACCTATTCCAAGCCCCCCCACCATAATACTTCCATTTTCATAAACAATTGACTGTTGGTAAAAACTATCACCATTGACTAATCCTGATGTTTTTGGCTATTATGCTGGCTGCCATTTTTGAATTTTGACTACAGACCTTTGCTTAGTAATGCAATTGATCACTGAATGTGACCCCAGTGATACAGACCAACGGCCTCCCCAGCACTTATGGACATGTACGGTAGGTAGCAGTGGTGGCTGTTGTTCTGGTAGGTCATTATAATAGTGCAGGCACTGCGCTATTATAGACTCCGCTCATTCCACATATCCTTCTAAGGCATCTCAGACATCAAAGTCAGTGCCTTGTGCCCTATAGAAAGTCCGTCTGCTTGGATACATCGACGGCGTTCCTTCCCCCGCTGCTGGATGGTTTCCCATACCCTGTAAGGCCAGCTTACATATAATAAGGATGGATCTCCATATCTAAAGGTCCAACTTGATTCGATTCAGACCAGGGGAGTCGCTGTAGGAATCGGGAGCGACAGCTGAAACGTGTGGATTTTGGCAAAGAAGCAAAACTAGAGAAAAATATATTACATTTATGTAATAAAACCCCAACATTTGCATTCCACACTTGTGTTGTGCCTCGGGGCACGCCGTGTTCTAGCATTCACGCTGTGACCCCCCCCCCTCCTACAAAGAAAAAAGACTAAACAGAAATCTAGTGCTGTAACTAATGGCAGCTATATTGGTTGTCGGAAACAGGCTGACATTTTATTTAACCCCTTCAACACCTAGCTTCTTTGTGCCTTAAAGGGATTATTCAATTTCTAGCTGTAGGAAGGAGACAGCGCTGTACAGTGTGTAGTGGCTCAAACTGGTATTGCGACCTGAGTCCTATGACGTGAATGAGACTTAGCCTGCATTACCAACCCTGGCCACTGTGCAATGTATAAAGCTGTCTGCTTCCTGCAGCAAAACACCTCGAAATGGCACAATCCCCTTAATGACCGGGTCAAATATTGTAAACTTGGTGTGGATTGTTAGAGATTTTTTTAAAATCAGATTTTTATTAAAGTTTTTCATAAGATACATCAGAACATGGACATCGAAACAAACTTCCCATGCAGTGCTATGATTGGCTGTCAGTGATGATGTCATTGGGACCTAAACCAATCAAGTCACCTGCCAGGACTGTTACAGCCTGTCTTGAGTGTTTTACCAACTGTGGGGGCCACAATCACTGGCGGAGGGGCTCACATGAATTTACCTTGCTGCTGCACAGAGACCAAGCAGCAGCGACGTAAATCTACTGCTGGCAGCCGTGAAGGGATGCCCATGTGTGGTAGCTTTTGCACTTTGGCATAACATTTTCCTGTAAGCTCTGCATTGGGGCATCTCTGGGTCTACTTCCAGATTTGGTGAAGCACCCCTGGACCGCTATCCATCCAGCTGACACAGTATTGACCAATGATCCGTGAGAACGGGGATGCACTGATTCTCTATGTACCACGCGTGTCCGGGAACTGAGGGGACATTTATAAAGACCGCAGAAAGCACGCCGTGTGAGACCCCGGGCACAAGGCTGGATCCTTCACCATTATCAGGCCGGTTTTGGCACGTCGAGAGGTTATTGTCTGGATTAGAATGTGTGCTTCCTGAAGGGAAAGCAATAAGATATCCGGCTGATGAGTCAATTGGAGGAATTTTCCACCTTCTGGAGACTTTTACATATTTTGTATATACACTCCGCTGACAGAAGTGTTGGGACACATAGAAGGGGATGAAATTGGATTTTATTCCCATTTTTCCCCGGTGTTGGCCGCCTTCGGCCTCCATGACTGCAGTCCCCCTCCGCGGCCGCTTCCCACCGGATCCCCAAAGATGTGTGGAGGGATTTGTCTCCATTCCTGGAGGAGCCTCAGATAGTGATGGGGGGATGATGGGTGTGTTGGGCGCACGGATATGGCATTCTAGTTCGTCCCGTTTGATGGGATTGAGATCCGGACTTTGGGGCGGACAATGAAGTCTTCAGACGTTCTGCTCCCCCACCCTGCGTGCCATATGACATGGCGCTCGGTCATGTTGGTGGAGACATGGAGCTGTACCAGAGTATTACCACAGGGAAGGTGATGCCACATTACCCGGGATGTCTCTGTATCCATTAGTGGAGGGTGGACTTCACTATAACCAATGGCCCTCGTCCTTCCCAGTAGACCCACCCCCTCCACCATAACAGAACCTCCTCCAACCTTCAATGTCACGTAGAAACCGTTCCCCAGACAACCACCATACCCAAGTGCCACCATCTAACTGGAAGATGGTGTCCTGTGTTTCATCCACAACACTTGCATCTGTCGCTCCACGCCCCATCGCAGGCGCCGCTGTGCAGTCACTGTTGTGATGTTGTGTGCAGCCGCTCGTCCATGGTAACCCTTTACATGCCGTTCCCTACAGAGGGTTCTGGTACTAATGGATGTCCAATGTTCTGTGAGCCCCCCTGAGGGAGGGCAGACGATGTGTGTGATGTCTTCACAGCTCCTACAAGGCTTCGTTGTCCGCGGTCTGCAAGTTTACGAGGTCTCCCTGAGTGTGGCGGCACCGCACACACCGGATGGCTTCCATCTACCAATAACATGGCCAAAAGGGGACTCTGGAAGGTCCAGAAGGTGCAATGTCCATACTGTTGTGTTGGTGACATCCCACCACCAGACCCTGTTGTCAGCTCTCCAGCTGGTGACATCCCACCGCCAGCCCCCGCTGTCAGCTCTCCCCCTGGGGGCATCCCCTCCACCAGACCCTGTTGTCAGCTCTACACCTGGTGACATCCCTCCACCAGACCCTGTTGTCAGCTCTACACCTGGGGACATCTCAACACCAGACCCCATTGTCAGCTCTCCACCTAGTGACATCCATCCGCCAGACCCTGTTGGCAGCTCTACACCTGGTGGCATCCCATCACTAGACCCCGTTGTCAGCTCTACACCTGGTGGCATCCCACCACCAGACCCCATTGTCAGCTCTCCACCTAGTGACATCCATCCGCCAGACCCCGTTGTCAGCTCTACACCTGGTGACATCCCACCAGCAGACCCTGTTGTCAGCTCTACACCTGGTGACTTCACCCCACCAGACCCGTTGTCAGCTCTACACCTGATGACATTCCTCTGCCAGACCCCGTTGTCAGCTCTACACCTGGTGACATCCCCCCACCAGACCCTGTTGTCAGCTCTACACCTGGTGGCATCTGTACTGGGAACTTTGCCTGACACTGACCCTAACACCAGAGACCACTGTCCCTAAGTGGCCCTACTGATTACCCTGTGAGAAATACTGTCCCTGAGAACAAGGTGCACTAGGACCCCGTCAAGAAGTCAAACAAGCAGTGAACCAAGGCTAGGCAGATACAAACAAGAAATGAGCAAACCATAACTAGAGGATAGTTAACAGACTAGACAACCATAGAACCAAGACCCCACTGACAAGAACAGCCTGGACTAGAGCAGGATATGAGAAGCTAAGGAATACTGGATTAAATACAACTTGTCACTGCTATCACCAGCAACCCCACTGCAGATGCCAGGGACACCTAAAGGTAAGCTACTCATGAGGAACTCCTTGCTAAGCAAGGTAAGTGAGGTCAACTGATGCCCTCCAATGTATCAGCCATAGGAACAGCTGCATAGCCACAGTGCCAAGAACAGGTGAGAAGGCAGGAGACGACTATCCAGAAGGAGAACGCAGCATGGTCTCAATCAAAACGGTTTTAAGAGTAGCTTTTTTTTTCTTTAGATGTATTTTTACAATAAAACCGCATGGGTGCCCCGCCCTCGTGATCTGCGCCCTTAGGGAATCATTGGACACCCGCAGGTAATTTCGGTGTGAACGTGCAGGAAAGCGGCCGCAGCATGCTCCATTACGTGCGGTTTTCCGTCTGGTCCTGCGGCACACCGGCAGCTGTATCTGTGCTGGGACCGCGGGAAAGCAGGAGTTAAACATTTTAAAAATGTGCACATGCGCGGCGTGCCGAGCACATCCACCGGGCCGAAGAAAGAAGATCCGGCCGCGACGGAGGGGAGACCCGCAGCGTCCGCACAGGCAGTATCTGTTTTCTTGGCCTCATGTTTGCGGGCCAAGAGGGACCCGCGGCGGGGTTCTGCATGGGGAATCCATGCGGGCCCAAATTTCACCGTGGACACGAGGCCGTGCAGCTCGATACTTATCATTAAGGAGTCTGGAAAGCGGGGTTTGATTCGTATTGTAGCTTCAGGAAGGTCCTCGGCTGACGCCAATGTACTGCCAGCGTCTGAAGGCTGTCAGCGGGCATCTCCTGGGAAACACTACAACAATATGGCGCAGGAAGTGGGGAATTCTCTTAGGGGTCAGACTTGTTGGGGGTCAGGAAGGGTAGCGCGTCTCCTTAGAGAGAGAACCTAGAAGGTGTGAGGAGACCTAAGACCATGCAAGCTGCTCTGGGAAATATGCAAATGAGAGGCTTTGTAACAATGGGAGTCATTGTTACAAGGCTTGTTAAACAGTCTGACATTGACTCGCAGGAATGCTGCCCTCCAGTAGGGGCGCTGCAGAGGGATTGGTCCATCTTCCCAGTTGCAGACTTTAGTTGTGACATTTCATGTGTTTGGCCGTGGTCTCACTGCCTCCTATCAGTGTGTACAGACTGCAAAGCTGAAGTCTGAATGCTGCTCTGGGTGCAATCCAGATCTCCTGATAATCCGGCATGTGACAAGACTAGACCTACTCTGGCTTAAAGTGATCTGATAATCCAGCACTGGTCGGGCGTGCGAGGAGCCACCGTCACGTGTCTGTCTATATATCTGTATGTGTCTGTTTGTGACCCGGTCCTCACCCTGCATATGGCACATGTGGATGCCAGTATAACCAGTCAGACCTCCCGGGGGCGCTGTCACCCAACAGGAAGCCCTCTGGACCCGCAGTCTCACAAACCAATGCCACATCTCTCCGTTCTCCTGTAGACTGCTGTATGGTGTGGGTGCCACTGACCACTAGTTGCCCCCGTTATGCCCTGGGCGTTATTACATCTGAGCAATACTCTTCAGGGGTCCTGAGCGGGCACACTGTGCCATTGAATATATACGGGTGGGTACAGGGTATGCTGCCCTCTGCTGGCAGTTGTGCATAAACCTAATATTAGGGGTCCAGGGCCCCACATTTCTGGACCTCTAGGAGCCTTCTGAGAGTGAAGACAACCTGGGACCACGGACCCCTTCACGCTGTAGACAGTGTATGGCTGTACTGTGCGAACGCTAAATGTAAGCATTATATGGCAGTAGTTATTGTCTGGGTACCGTATAGCGGTATTAGATGGCACTATATGGTAGCACTACTTGGGCACTGTCTGACGTTGTATGACGTTGTATGGCATATTTTAGGCACTGAATGGCGATATTACATGTGCATGGATGTATTATGTGGTATTGTATGGCACTACTACGTGGGCACTGCATGGCAGCATTGTGTGGGCACTGTAAGGCAGTATTTGGCCGTGTGGCAGCATTGTGTGGGCACTGTATGGCAGTATTTGGCACTGTATGGCAGCATTGTGAGGGCACTGTATGGCAGTATTTGGCACTGTATGGCATCATTGTGTGAGCACTGTATGGCAGTATTTGGCATTGTGTGGCAGCATTGTGTGGGCACTGTATGGCAGTATTGAGTGGGCACTGTATGGCAGTATTTGGCATTTTGCAGGCATTGTATGGCAGTATGTGGCATTGTGTGGCAGAATTGTGTTGGCACTGTATGGCAGTATTTGGCATTGTGTGGGCTTTGTATGGCAGTATGTGGCATTGTGTGGCAGCATTCTGTGGGCACTGTATGACAGTATGTGGCATTGTGTGGCAGCATTGTGTGGGCACTGTATGGCAGTATTTGGCATTGTGTGGGCATTGTATGGCAGTATGTGGCATTGTGTGGCAGCATTGTGTGGGCATTGTATGGCAGTATTTGGCATTGTGTGGGCACTGTATGGCAGTAATTGGCATTGTGTGGTAGCATTGTGTGGGCACTATATGGCAGTATTTGGCATTGTGTGGGCACTGTATGGCAGTATGTGGCATTGTGTGGCAGTATGTGGCATTGTGTGGCCACTGTACGGCAGTATGTGGCATTGTGTGGGCACTGTATGGCAGTATTTGTCATGGTGTGGGCACTGTATGGCAGTATGTGGCATTGTGTGGCAGCATTGTGTGGGTACTGTATGGCAGTATTTGGCATTGTGTGGCAGCATGGTGTGGGCACTGTAGAGCAGTATGTGGCATTGTGTGGCAGCATTGTGTGGGCACTGTATGGCTGTATGTGGCAGCATTGTGTGGGCACTGTATGGCAGTATGTGGCATTGTGTGGGCACTGTATGGCAGTATGTGGCATTGTGTGGCAGCATTGAGTGGGCACTGTATCACAGTATTTGGCATTGTGTGGGCATTGTATGGCAGTATGTTACATTGTATGGCAGCATTGTATGGGCACTGTATGGCAGTATTTGGTATTGTGTGGCAGCATTGTGTGGGCACTGTATGGCAGTATTTGGCATTGTGTGGGCACTATATGGCAGTATTTGGCATTGTGTGGGCACTATATGGCAGTATTTGGCATTGTGTGGGCACTATATGGCAGTATTTGGCATTGTGTGGGCACTGTATGGCAGTATTTGGCATTGCGTGGGCACTGTATGGCAGTATTTGGCATTGCGTGGGCACTGTATGGCAGTATTTGGCATTGTGTAGCAGCATTGTGTGGGCACTGTATGGCAGTATTTGGCATTGCGTGGGCACTGTATGGCAGTATGTGGCATTGTGTGGGCACTGTATGGCAGTATGTGGCATTGTGTGGCAGCATTGTGTGGGCACTGTATGGCAGTATTTTGCATTGTGTGGCAGCATGGTGTGGGCACTGTATGGCAGTATTTGGCATTGTGTGGCAGCATTGTGTGGGCACTGTATGGCAGTATGTGGCAGCATTGTGTGGGCACTGTATGGCAGTATGTTGGCATTGTGTGGCAGCATTGTGTGGGCACTCTATGGCAGTATGTGGCAGCATTGTGTGGGCACCATATGGCAGTATTTGGCATTGTGTGGCAGCATTGTGTGGACACTGTATGGCAGTATGTGGCATTGTTTTGCAGCATTGTGTGGGCACTCTATGGCAGTATGTGGCATTATGGGGCAGTATTAAGGTATAGGGGAGTCCCTATAATAAGCCTGTGGCCCGCACTAGCAGACGTGACGTTTCATGGTCTGCAGTTTGTCGGTCGGACGGTCATGCGGCCGTCACACAGCGAGTCTTTATATCAATGTCCCCGGCGCCCAGCGCTGCCTGGCAGGCTGGGCAGAGAGGTCCTGCAGGAACGGCGGTGGTGGCGGTGGAGGACGCCGCGCCCAGAAGCCTCCCAACGGCCTGTTTGTCTTTCACTTCTTTCCACAAGCTGAGCAAATACGACGTCTTCCTCTCTGTCATCCCCAAATAGCAGAGCGAACTCTCGTCACTGGAAAGACCAACGAGGGGGGGGGGGCTCCCCGACCGCGTCCTCCGGTCTGCACCGCCGCTACTTCTAGAAGGCATTAATGGAAAGGTGGGCTCAAAAATAAAAAAAAACAAATTCACCTTTTATTCACTAAAAATGTGTCTGAGAACGTCTTATTGTTAGAGGGGTGGAGATACCGACCCTCCGGGGGGCGCCGGTGGATATAGAGCCAATACATAGTAGCGCAGCAGACAGATAATCCTCTTTATTCCTCCCAGAACAAATAAATGACGTTTCGATTCAACGACTCTTTGTCAGGTAACATAATGCATCAACAACAACCATATATATATATATAGAGCCAATCACCGTACATCACATCATTACACAAGTCAGATCACCTACACTCGTTAAGCATCATGGCCGCCTCCAGGGACTGGACTGGCATCTTCCTGAATTTTCAGCACACGTCTGTTTCCCATGATCCTCTGATGGGTCACATGTCCATTCCCCATGATCCTTTAGCGGATCACATGATGTTCCCATGACCCTCTGGCGAGTCACATGTCCATTCCCCATGATCCTCTAGCGGATCACATGATGTTCCATAAGCGACGTCATCCTGTCAATCCCAGGGTCATGTGACGGTGCATCATCAATGACGCCCCCCCGTGATCTCTTCCATTTAAGGCCCCAGTCTACTATCCGCCCCTGAAGTGCGCCATACCAGCGCTTTAGTGGGGTATACCCAGACGATAATAGTGTGTCCTGCCGGACCATCCGGCTTCCCCCTAATATAGAGCCGGTCTGGAGAGGGGAAACCTCAAACTGCAGCGGTTACTGATTTATCTGCTGCACGATGTGGGGGACGGACGGCGGTGCGGGTCACGGCGCGATGAATGAGGAGCGATTAGTGGAATAATCAGTTTGTGGCTTGCAGATGAGGACGGCAGCACCACCACCACTAGCAGCAGCAGTACCACCACTAGCAGCAACACCACCACCAGCAGCAGCAGCAGCACCACCACCACCACCGCTAGCAGCAGCACTGCCACCACCGCTAGCAGCAGCACTGCCACCACCGCTAGCAGCAGCACTGCCACCACCACTAGCGGCTGCTGGCCTTTCTCTTGTCTGTGTGGTGTGAGCAGGTTCTATGTGTGGCGACTACAGGAGTTTGTGTTTTGTGGTTGCTTGGTTGTGTCTGGTATACAGCTGGAGCGCTGTCTTCTGTATAAAGCCGCTGAGTTTTCAAAGCGGTCAGCTGGTGTGCAGCTGGAGCGCTGTCTTCTGTATACAGCCGCTGTGTTCTCGGAGCACTCAGCTGGTGTGCAGCTGGAGTGCTGTCTTCTGTATACAGCCGCTGTGTTCTTGGAGCACTCAGCTGGTGTACAGCTAGAGCGCTGTCTTCTGTATACAGCCGCTGTGTTCTCGGAGCGCTCAGCTGGTATACTGCTGGAGCATTGTCTTCTGTATACAGCCGCTGTGTTCTCGGAGCACTCAGCTGGTGTACAGCTGGAGCGCTGTCTTCTGTATACAGTTGCTGTGTTCTCGGAGCGATCAGCTGGTGTACAGCTGGAGCGCTGTCTTCTGTATACAGCCGCTCTGTTCTCGGAGCGCTCAGCTGGTGTACAGCTGGAGCGCTGTCTTCTGTATACAGCCGCTGTGTTCTCGGAGCACTCAGTTGGTATACTGCTGGAGCGCTGTCTTCTGTATACAGCCGCTGTGTTCTCGGAGCACTCAGTTGGTATACTGCTGGAGCGCTGTCTTCTGTATACAGCCGCTGTGTTCTCAGAGCGCTCAGTTGGTATACAGCTGGAGCGCTGTCTTCTGTATACAGCCGCTGTGTTCTCGGAGCACTCAGTTGGTATACTGCTGGAGCGCTGTCTTCTGTATACAGCCGCTGTGTTCTCGGAGCACTCAGTTGGTATACTGCTGCAGCACTGTCTTCTGTATACAGCCACTGTGTTCTCAGAGCGCTCAGTTGGTATACTGCTGGAGCGCTGTCTTCTGTATACAGCCGTTGTGTTCTCAGAGCGCTCAGCTGGTGTACAGCTGGAGCGCTGTCTTCTGTATACAGCTGCTGCGTTCTTGGAGCGCTCAGCTGGTGTACAGCTGGAGCGCTGTCTTCTGTATAGAGCCGCTCTGTTCTCGGAGCGCTCAGTTGGTATACAGCTGGAGCGCTGTCTTCTGTATACAGCCGCTCTGTTCTCGGAGCGCTCAGTTGGTATACAGCTGGAGCGCTGTCTTCTGTATACAGCTCCTTTCTTCTCTGTGCTCTTAGCTGGTGTCCCGCTGAGAACTGCCAGTGAAATACCAGCTGAGATATCAGCCTGACCACTAAAAATCATCGTCCATTTCTAGAAAACTAGAAGTGAGCGATGAACGAACAGTACACGATGGCCGCACGTTTAGACGCAACAGACTGCTTTTGAGTGATAATCATTGTGTCTGAATGGGCCTTTAGGGACAGGAGGTTATCTGTGGGTGACCTGGTGTTGCCCAGCATTCTGGGTCTCGTTCGTTGGCGCCCAGTTCTCATTTGTCCACATGAACGTATCACAAGAACCTCTAAAGCATGTTGTGCAGGCTCCGCCCACTTGTCCAGCTGAGAGACCCAGAAGTCAAAGGGCTATATGCCGTGTCTCTGTGAGAGCAACTCAATGTAATTGCCCAAATCCCACAGCTGGCTACGTACGGCGGCACGTACTTTGTACTGGTTGGACTGTGAGGCCACAAATGGGGAACATTGATATTCCCCACTACGAAGCCTTCCTCTGCCTGCTTTGCTGCTAAATACGTTGGCAGAAATGAAGAGACCGCGGATAAACATAACGCAGCTGTCCTGCGCTCAACTGTGAAATGGCCACAGGTTACACTACGCCTATGTATATATGACTAGGTCATGTGATGTAGGCGCCCAATGAAACTGTTGCCCACATTCAAGATGAAAGACACATTTGATGACATCACCAAGGTGCCCTGGCTGCTGATTGGCTGCACGCTGACCCCTACAGCAGGCATTATGTGAAATATGATTTTCCCACAAATTCCGACAAAATTGATTCGCACTGGCCCAATTTGATTTTGCGAAAATTTGGATGATTTTATCACCTGGCCGATCAAGATGAGCAGCACAAGTCGTGATTATATCATATGGGACCATTTGGCTAAATTTACTGGAATATTCCTCACGTAACTGATATTCTTCAGATCACGCCATACCAAAGCAAGTGCTTATGACAGCTGAGTCATGCATTTGCACCCAATTTTTCAAGATCAGTTCAGTCACTCCAGAGCTGCACTCACTATTCTGCTGGCAGAGTCACTGTGTACATACATTACTTAGCCTGTACTGCTCCTACGTTACACCCTGTATTATCCTCCAGGGCTGCACTCACTATTCTGCTGGTGGAGTCACTGTATACATACATACATTATCCTGTACTGATCCTGAGTTACATCCGGTATTATACTCCAGAGCTCCACTCACCTGCTGGGGGAGTCACTGTGTACATACATTACTTATCCTGTACTGACCCTGAGTTACATCCTGTATTATACTCCAGAGCTGCACTCACTATTCTGCTGGTGGGGTCACTGTGTACATACATTACTTATCCTGTACTGCTCCTGAGTTACATCCTGTATTATCCTCCAGAGCTGCACTCACTATTCTGCTGGTGGAGTCACTGTCTACATACATTACTTATCCTGTACTGACCCTGAGTTACATCCTGTATTATACTCCAGGGCTGCACTCACTATTCTGCTGGTGGAGTCACTGTGTACATACATTACTTAGCCTGTACTGCTCCTGAGTTACATCCTGTATTATACTGCAGAGCTGCACTCACTATTCTGCTGGTGGAGTCACTGTGTACATACATTACTTATCCTGTACTGCTCCTGAGTTACATCCTGTATTATACTCCAGAGCTGCACTCACTATTCTGCTGGTGGAGCCACTGTGTACATACATTACTTATCCTGTACTGATCCTGAGTTACATGCTGTATTATACCCCAGAGCTGCACTCACTATTCTGCTGGTGGGGTCACTGTGTACATACATTACTTATCCTGTACTGCTCCTGAGTTACATCATGTATTATACTGCAGAGCTGCACTCACTATTCTGCTGGTGGAGTCACTGTGTACATACATTACTTATCCTGTACTGACCCTGAGTTACATCCTGTATTATACTGCAGAGCTGCACTCACTATTCTGCTGGTGGAGTCACTGTGTACATACATTACTTATCCTGTACTGCTCCTGAGTTACATCATGTATTATACTCCAGAGCTGCACTCACTATTCTGCTGGTGGAGTCACTGTGTACATACATTACTTATCCTGTACTGATCCTGAGTTACATGCTGTATTATACCCCAGAGCTGCACTCACTATTCTGCTGGTGGGGTCACTGTGTACATACATTACTTATCCTGTACTGACCCTGAGTTACATCCTGTATTATACTCCAGGGCTGCACTCACTATTCTGCTGGTGGAGTCACTGTGTACATACATTACTTATCCTGTACTGCTCCTGAGTTACATCCTGTATTATACTGCAGAGCTGCACTCACTATTCTGCTGGTGGAGTCACTGTGTACATACATTACTTATCCTGTACTGCTCCTGAGTTACATCCTGTATTATACTCCAGAGCTGCACTCACTATTCTGCTGGTGGAGCCACTGTGTACATACATTACTTATCCTGTACTGATCCTGAGTTACATGCTGTATTATACCCCAGAGCTGCACTCACTATTCTGCTGGTGGGGTCACTGTGTACATACATTACTTATCCTGTACTGCTCCTGAGTTACATCATGTATTATACTGCAGAGCTGCACTCACTATTCTGCTGGTGGAGTCACTGTGTACATACATTACTTATCCTGTACTGACCCTGAGTTACATCCTGTATTATACTGCAGAGCTGCACTCACTATTCTGCTGGCAGAGTCACTGTGTACATACATTACTTATCCTGTACTGCTCCTGAGTTACATCATGTATTATACTCCAGAGCTGCACTCACTATTCTGCTGGTGGAGTCACTGTGTACATACATTACTTATCCTGTACTGATCCTGAGTTACATGCTGTATTATACCCCAGAGCTGCACTCACTATTCTGCTGGTGGGGTCACTGTGTACATACATTACTTATCCTGTACTGCTCCTGAGTTACATCATGTATTATACTGCAGAGCTGCACTCACTATTCTGCTGCTGCAGTCACTGTGTAGATACATTACTTATCCTGTACTGATCCTGAGTTACATCCTGTATTATACTCCAGAGCTGCACTCACTATTCTGCTGGTGGAGTCACTGTGTACATACATTACTTATCCTGTACTGCTCCTGAGTTACATCCTGTATTATACTGCAGAGCTGCACTCACTATTCTGCTGCTGCAGTCACTGTGTAGATACATTACTTATCCTGTACTGATCCTGAGTTACATCCTGTATTATACCCCAGAGCTGTGCTCACTATTCTGCTGGTGGAGTCACTGTGTACATACATTACTTATCCTGTACTGCTCCTGAGTTACATCCTGTATTATACTCCAGAGCTGCACTCACTATTCTGCTGGTGGAGCCACTGTGTACATACATTACTTATCCTGTACTGATCCTGAGTTACATGCTGTATTATACCCCAGAGCTGCACTCACTATTCTGCTGGTGGGGTCACTGTGTACATACATTACTTATCCTGTACTGCTCCTGACTTACATCCTGTATTATACCCCAGAGCTGCACTCACTATTCTGCTGGTGGGGTCACTGTATACATACATTACTTATCCTGTACTGCTCCTGAGTTACATCCTGTATTATACTCCAGAGCTGCACTCACTATTCTGCTGGTGGAGTCACTGTGTACATACATTACTTATCCTGTACTGATCCTGAGTTACATCCTGTAGATCTTTTATTATAAAAGTAAAAAACACAACAAAGACAAACGGCAACAATAAGAATAACCATATAAAGCAATATAAGGCCCTTCCCCCACAGTCCGTGATCCATAAACAAAGTAAAAGTCCATATCCGGGTTTCCCCCCGACGTACACACCCACCCACATACACCCTCAGCATATAACACAATATACAAAAATATACCTAAAACCCCAAACTGTGGAAACTATAACTCCAGGTCCAGCCGTGCCGCACTGCACCCATAGAAAACAAATGTAAGCAACAACATAAATAACCAAATACAAACAGAAAGAGCGAGCCAAACTGGCATAAAAGAGATAACTAAAAATATGTTGTTTTTGGGGGGGTCCTCAGTGCAGCTTGGGGGCCATGCCTGCTCCACCAGTCCGTGCCCAGAGTTCAGTTCAGGACGTGCCAAGCCACACCAGTTTTTTTTTTTTTTAATAAATACCACACTGTGCCCGCCGAAGCCTGGGGGCCATGCCCGCTCCACCAGTCCGTGCCCAGAGTTCAATGTTCGGGACGTGCCAGGCTACGGCTCAAGGCATGAACCCCACTCCCCCCAACTCCCCACCCAACCTACCTACCACCCAAAACGTGAATATATACAATATATACAAAACCATAATACACTCCAATAACCAACATGCGTAATATATACTATATACATAACCCGAAAGCCTAAGGTCGGCTCTCCTGCAGCCCTACTTCATTCCATTTTGCCCAAATCAAAACAAAAAGCTTCATGGTGCACTCACAGCCCCCCACCAGGATTGGAGGTGATAAGCCGGGCACAGACATCACAATGTACTATCCCTTGAATTTAAAAAAACAGGTCTCCCTATTCTCTCCCTAATTTGCCCTAGACTGTCCTTAGTCTGCCCCTCAGTCTGACCCTTCATGGAAAACTGTCCCTGCCCTATCCCTCCTCTCTCCCTATCCTGTCCCTCCTCTCTCCCTACTCTGCCCCTAGAAGATTAAGAAAACACTGTCCCTAACGAAATACAAGCCCTCTCCATAGGAGAGAAGCCTTAGATGTGCCCAGCCTCTCATACTCCAAAGAACGCACCTTCACCAGGTCACCCAGGATGTTCCTACATACCGTATCCACAGGGAGGACTTTCAGCTCCGTCGAGATTAAACACCGTGCACTCCAGATGTGGAACCTGACCACTAGGCTAACTAGAAATAAAGTGCAGCGGTCCCTGCCACCAAGGCCTCTGAACGCTCCATAAGCCCACTCCGCCTGGGAGAGGTGTGCCAGCTGAGGCCAGCCTATGGAGACCCCTACCCGTTGGTAAACCTCTGTATTACAGGGGCACTGAAGCAGGAAATGCTCCATGCTTTCCAGCACGTCGCTGCACTCCTGACGGGGGCAACCCCTGTCAATCAGAGGCCTGCTCTTCAAGTTACCCCTTACATACAGTCTCCCGTGAAAGCAGCGCCAAGCCAAGTCCCAAAACTTCAAGGGGACCCGGGTTGAATTCAGTAAACGTAACCCTCCCTCCAGGTCCCGACTTGGGCAGTCCTTGAGCGCCAGGGGCTTCTGGAAATGGGTCAACAGGACTCTTTCATCGAGGAGCCTCCTCAACAGAGGCCTGATCTCCCACATCCCCAGACCCCACCGGCGTATCACCTTCAGAGCCAAGGTAGCGTAAGCCGGGAAATATCCATGCTGCATGCGAAGGTCCTTCACTCGCCCTCCTGTCTCCCATTCCTGGAAGAAGGGCCAAAACTATCCCCGGCAGGAGTAGACCCACGGAGGAGCCCTCTCTTGCCAGAAGTTGCCTATGTTGATCTTAAAAAAGGTGTCTACAAGAAACCCCACGAGGTTGACCATAGATAACCCCCCTAGTCTCCTCATGCGATATGTAACATCTCTCCTGATTAGGTTCAACCTATTCCCCCACAACATTAGGAAGAACAGGTTGTAGACCCAGGTCCAGAGAGGCTCTGGCAAAATGCATACGCTGCCCAGGTAGATGAATAAAGGGAGCAGGTACGTTTTGATCAGGTTAACTCTTTCCCGAAAGGTCAAAGACCAACCCTTGGCACCATCCAGCCTGTCTACCCAATTTTGCATGGGGTAATCCCCCTGGCCAAATTTGATGCCCAGAACTTTTGCCGAAGTGTTGGACACCGGAAGGGTGTCCGGGAGATCAAACATAGGATCCCCCCTTTCTAACCAGAGACTCTCACACTTATCCCAGTTGACCGTGGACCCGGATGCCTCTGAGTAGCCATCCACTTCCGACACCACAAACTCTGCCTCCCCTCTCGAGGACACGAAGAGTGTGACATCATCGGCGTATGCTACTACCCTCAGAACAGCTCACAACACCTCCTGGTCCATCCCGACCCCTGCTATAGGTTCACGATCAACCCTCCTAAGGAAGGGATCTATTGCAAATACATACAACAGGGGACTTAGAGGACAGCCCTGACAGATGCCAGACCCCACCTCAAAAGGGAGGCCAAGCCAACCGTTCACCAGCGAGACAGTCTCAGCCCCTGCATATAGTGTGCGAAGGCAATTGACAAACCCTCCCGGCAGACCGTATCTCAGAAGGGACAGCAAGTAGCCCTCCCAGTGACCAGCCCTACCCTGTTCCACTGCCTCCCGGACACCGAGAACCACACTAAAGGTGCTACAGCCTGGAACAGAGCAATGCAGGGCCCCTAAGAGGAGTCGGGTTGCAAACTTGACCAGCCGATTAAACAGCACTTTTGCCAGAACCTTCCTGTCAATATTGAGAAGCGCTATGGGACGCCAGTTCTCCATACGGCTCGAGTCTTTACCCTTTGACAAAATGATCAAGGCCGACCTCCTCATTGACTTTGGCAGAGTGCCCGAGGAAAGACACTCATTTAATACCTCCATCAAGAGGGAACACCAAGAGAGGTGTCTACCCCCGGCTCAGGGACAGTTTCAGCCAGGAAAGCCGACATCACTTCCGAATCTAGATCCCTCTTTCCCAAGAGTTGCGAGTAGTAGGATCTGACGACCTCCAGAATCCCTGATCTGGATCGATTCAGGGATTCTGTACTGTCAATCAGTCCAGTGACCACTTTACTATTCACTGACATCCTACAGTTTCTGTAAGGGTCGGGCGAGCGGTACTTCCCGAAATCCCTCTCAAAAACCAAGGATGCGTGTCTATCGTACTGGCACTTCTTGAGCAAAGATTTCACTCTGGAGATCTCCTCGCAGCTACCTCCAGTCAAAACGAGATGTTCGAGTTTCCTCCTCAGGCTGTTGTACAGGCGGTACCTGTCCAGGCATCTGAGGTTGGAGAGCTCTCGGAAGAACCTTGCCGCCCTCCTCTTGAACATCTCCCACCACTCTGACTTACTGCTACAGAGATCCAGTAATGGTACCTGGCTCTGCAGAAAATCCTCAAAGGACTGTCTTATCTCTGCTTCCTCCAGGAGTGATGAATTCAGTCTCCACAAACCTCTGACCATGCGGGGGGTCACTGCAACATTCAGAGAAAACAATATTAGATAGTGGTCGGAGAATTCCACCTCAACAACGGACACTGGTGAAGAGATGGCTTTCTCCTTCAAATAAAACCTATCTATTCTAGTGAATCCCTCATGGCCTGGGGTGTGCCGGATGTGGACATCCACCAGGCGAGCCTCGCTAGCTACACTATTCATTGTGACGCTGTCAAAAGCCAACCGCCAGTCTCCAGAGCCTCCCCTATCGCGAGCTCTTGTGACTATATTAAAGTTCGCTATACGGCTCAGCCGCAAGAGACCAATAGGATGGACCCGACTACCACTACCTTTTTGCTTTATGTATGGCTGTCAAATCAGACAGCCTGGTCTCCTGCAAAAATAAAATGTCAGCTTCAACTTGGCTGAGAAAATCAAAGGCTGCAAATCTAGCCGTATCTGAGTTAATGCTGGCAACATTAATCAATGCCCGCATCAGCGGGGTGGGTGCTGCCATCATGAGTGATTAAATGAGATATCTTTCTTCCTCACACCCGCTTCCTCGGGGTCAGAGGAAAGTCCATTGTTTCTTTTTTTGGACACAGATGTGTCCATAGTAAGGGATCCCCCGACCCCCGTCGTCCTTGTTTCCAGGCTCTAGAGTCGCCTCCTCCCCGGAAGAGATGTCTTGAAGGGCTCAGAACCTATTGGAGTGTCCAACTGAAGGTGAGCAGGCTTTTCCTTCCAGTACTTGGCCCGGGGTGGGAGAAGATCTGGAATCCCCCCTTCGTTTCCTCCTCGTGGCACCTAGCTTACGCCTTTTTTCTAACCATCTCTTGCCTTCCTCATCCACACTTTCATAGTGGGAGGAATCTGCAGTTGGTCTCACCCTTCTCCCTCTGGATCCTCCTGTCCTCTTTATCTAACACACTGTCCCTTAAAGCCTCAGCCGCAAGATTTGCTTCTGGAACAGGGGCCACCATCGACCCACCTGCTGTGGGCGCTCCAGTCAGCTCCCTGCTCCGTCTGCGTTTCTCCTGACGCCTCTGCTGAGCAGCCGTCTTTTGCCGGTTCTTCCCTGGCTCCTGAGCTCCTCCACCTCTGCTAGTCCCCTCACCCCCGGAGGCCACATTATGACCCCCATCCGTAGGTGCTGAGACCGCATTGGCAAAGGAGCGCGGACAGCGACTAAATGGGTGACCGAGGTCACCACACAGGTTACACCTAATCTCTGTACAGGAGGCAGCTAGATGACCAACTCCCCCACACAGAGCGCACTTCAAGGTCTTACAAGGGGCACTCAAGTGCGATGGGTCACCGCACCTGTGGCAGAGCTTCGGCTGCCCCTGGTAAAAGCCCAGGATACGATCCGTGCCGAGGAAGGCTGCAGATGGTATGTGAGCCACTGAGTTTCCTGAATGCTTCAGCTTGACCATGAACGTCCAGGCCCCGGACCATATGCCGTGCTCATCCCGGTTCTTCTTGGGCATGTCTGTCACCTCTCCGTACCGACTGAGCAACGTCATGATATCACAGCAAGAAAGTGACTCATTACGCGTCAAAACGGTCACCTTCTTGATCTGGAC
Organism: Eleutherodactylus coqui; assembly: GCF_035609145.1. Taxonomy (NCBI): domain Eukaryota; kingdom Metazoa; phylum Chordata; class Amphibia; order Anura; family Eleutherodactylidae; genus Eleutherodactylus; species Eleutherodactylus coqui. The sequence goes on along the minus strand of NC_089846.1, from coordinate 3,487,644 downwards.
GGCAAAGTCTCACCAGCCGGGCTCATTTTTCATCAGCTCATTGTTCCCCCAGAAAATTTCTAGACCCTCCAGGTGAACGAGACTGATGTCCAACTCAGACGTGCCATAGGGATGGATCAGGGCAAAGATGTTAACTGTCCTGAAGCCCATCTTCAGTAGGAGCTCCACTACCTTCCCCCTTGGAGGACATGCATCATTGCCCCTCCAATGAAGACGGACCACATTCCTACGACCTGCGTCCTGCCCGGGTGTCGGTAGGGACCATAGGGTCTCCCCCTTTTGCTCTCGGAAGGCCCCTAAGCCATGTCTCTCTTTCCAGAGAGATAGGTCAACCTCTCTTCCTCCAACTGTAATTGAACTCTCCCCCTTCCGCAAAGCCTCCAAGAGGCGCTGTTGCAAAACGCCCTCCCTAGAGCCTGGAGACAAAGAGGCCCCCCCCCCCCCCCTCCAGCGGCGACACTGGCATAACTACTACCAGGTGCTGTCGCCGCTGGAGGGGCGACTGGAACCTGCAACACCTTCTGACCACCTAAACAAACTGTACAGCTTGATAAAGACCAAATCGCTGGTCGAAACGTCGTTGCATTTTTTATATTACTTACGGGAAAATAAACTCATTTGGATCTTTTTGCACCAATTGATGCTGCTACCTAATCTTTTCTATTGAACTAACTGTACCTGCTTGTGCAGCAGGAGCCCCTATATTAGGGGCGCCAAGAGCTCCCTGGGTCTCTGAGCTCTTAATAGTATCAGAGACCCGGGCTGAACTGGAAATCTTCTCATTCACACTAGTACCTCTCTCGCACGCACCCTCACCATCCGGACAAGCTCTTGGGTAAGGGCCAGGGTCCAAGTGGGCCTTAGCAGACCTAGGGGGCAACACTGCTGCCCCAGCTTACGCAGCTGCAACTACCGCAATGTTCCCCCCACGGCCAGCACTCTGTGTTATAGCAGAGATGTTTTTAGTTTTGCTTTTGCCTTTCTTTTTATCTTTGCCAGAAGCCTCCGTATCACTGGGTGCCTGGGACCGAGAGACCCCCGCAGACCGACCTGTCACACAGGAGACCTCAGATGCTGATCCCGCTGCTCCCTCCGCATCACTGGGTGCCTGGGACCGAGAGACCCCCGCAGACTGACCTGTCACACAGGAGACCTCAGATGCTGATCCCGCTGCTCCCTCCGCATCACTGGGTGCCTGGGACCGAGAGACCCCGCAGACTGACCTGTCACACAGGAGACCTCAGATGCTGATCCCGCTGCTCCCTCCGCATCACTGGCCTTACTGGCACCATCACCGCCATAGCCTTCAGCCTTCTCATCTTTACCACAGGGTCCCAGGTCAGAGGTACCTCTTTCTGGCTTTGCAGCCGGACCAGCGTCCCCCGTCACATAGACAAATTTCTCCTGAGGTTTCCTTTGTTTTCCTTTTTTATCCTTGATTTTTGTATCCTCTTTGGGAATGTCTTTACCAAATGAAGACCCCCCATATGAGGAGGGGATTCCAGCAGTTACGACTTTTGCAACACCAAAGCCCCCACCTTATGATTTCCTTCCTCCAGATCAGACTCCTCAGAGGTTTTTGGTAGCCCAATTTGCTCTGGCTGGAGACTGCTGGTACTTGTAGTGCTGCCTTGGGTTAGGGCTTGTTCAGCCGAACACGCAGGCTGCTCCCCCAGACTGTCCTGTACATCCTCGTAGTCGTCCTCATCCGAGCTGTCGTCGCGATCACTGGACTGATCGGTCTGCTGCGAGTTGCTGCGTCCTGCAGCCATCTTCTCAAACCGATCATCATTCATGATCTTTTCTTTAAAGGAACCGCTCTCCTCCAAGATCCGCTCTCTCACATCTTTCCACACTTTAATGCACTATTTGCACTTCTGTATCACCTTAGAGACTTCCGCCTTTTTGCCTTTAGAGGTGGCTTGGTCTCTTTGCAGCCTGGCAGACCGCAGTTTTTCCATCTGCATAACCATCTGCTTCCCTGCAGTCTCATACTCGGCCATGCTTCTTGCCAGCCGGGAGGCCAGCTCTACCACAGACTCTCCCTCTGGCCTATCACTCCACTTTTCCGGCTTTGCCAGCTTCTGTGGCTTACCTGCCTTCCTCCGGGCCTGGCTACGCGTCACCATCTCGCTGCTTGCGCTGTCAGATGCAGCCGCACTGATGGACTGGCCCGCGTTACTGCGCCTGCGACTGGAGCCCATGTCACCGCTGTCACGACTTGGAGCAAGGTCTCCACCCGAGAAGCAGACCACACCCTGAATCCTGCAGAGCTCTTCAGAACACAGCCTTCTCCAGAGCTGCACTCACTATTCTATTTAGGCCTTTGGGGGCAGACAAAGCTACAATTGAATGTGGTGATCAGAAATGACAACAGAGCAGGGGAACGGGCCAGACGCCCCCTGGTGGCAGGTGCCGGGTCCTGCAGGCTGTTGCAGGGTGTGCTGCTTCCTGTGTTGTTGTGTCGCTGTTTTGTTTGCAGCACTTTTCTTGTATTGAGTCATTTCTAGCACTGTTTCCCCACCATCCATTCTTGTGCGCCGTGTCATGTGATGTCGGGTGTCGGCGCGCTGCCAGGGGCAAATGTGTGCAATCAAGATAACATTATTCTTTTGTCTTATTGTTGAGCAGCTGCCAGACACGTTGGCTTGTGAGCGGCACCGCGGGAGCTCGCTGGCGGGCTGCGGGTCTGCATGGTGAAGGTGGCACACAAGATGAAGCGCTCAGTAATCCCACATGGAGTACCGGACAAATCAAAGTTGCTTTATAGAAGATCCGTCTCTCCCAACCATCCCACATTTGGCAGGTTAGTCCCAGAATCTGGGGGCCGCCCCGGGAGGCAGGAGACGTGTCCGCGGGGGCGGCTGGGAATGGAGTACATTGAAAACGGCTTATTCTAACACTTTTCACTTCATTCACTGCTTCTGTCTGCCGCCGACTACCGAGTAGTGCGATTACATGCCGCCCAACAAGTGATGGCTATGGCCAATCACTGATCTCAGCCATGTCCATGGGTCACCGAGGAGCACTATTACTGTGAGGGGTCACTGAGGGGCACTATTACTGTCAGGGGGTCACTGAGGGGCACTATTACTGTAAGGGGTCACTGAGGGGCACTATGACTGTGAGGGGTCACTGAGGGGCACTATGACTGTGAGGGGTCACTGAGGGGCACTATTACTATGAGGGGTCACTGAAGGGCACTATTACTGTCAGGGGGTCACTGAGGGGCACTATTACTGTCAGGGGGTCACTGAGGGGCACTATTACTGTGAGGGGGTCACTGAGGGGCACTATTACTGTAAGGGGTCACTGAGGGGCACTATGACTGTGAGGGGTCACTGAGGGGCACTATGACTGTGAGGAGTCACTGAGGGGCACTATGACTGTGAGGGGTCACTGAGGGGCACTATTACTCTGAGGGAGTCATTGAGGGGCACTATTACTATGAGGGGTCACTGAGGAGCACTATCACTGTGAGGGGGTCACTGAGGGGCACTATTACTGTGAGGAGTCACTGAGGGGCGATATTACTGTGAGGGGGTCACTGAGGAGCTCTATTACTATGAGGGGTCACTGAGGGGCACTATTACTGTGAGGGGTCACTGAGGGGCACTATAACTGCAAAGGAGTCATTGAGGGGCGCTATTACTGTGAGGGGGTCATTGAGGGGCGCTATTACTGTCCTGGGACACATGGGGTGGGGCTTGGTGTAAAATGGGTGTGGCCTGATAAAACAATTTGAGCAGCGATTGTCCCTCATTTCATTATTCAAAAGTTGGAAGGTCTAAAAATTAAAAACGTCTGTTTGTTCAGTCTGTACATTTTTTTGTCATGGTTAGAGCAGAAGTTTATGCTCCAGAGCTGCTGTACTTCTTGATGTAACAATGAACCTCCTCTTAGGATTTCTGCCTCATGACAGCCCGTCTGCATTTTCATAAATGATCTAGAGGGGGGAATTGATGGGAAACTGATCAAATTTGCCAACAACACAAAGCTAGGAGGGATAGCTAACACTAGGGAAGAGAGAGAGAGGATTCAAAGTATTCACTCCATAGTGATATGGAGCATGCTGGTATAACCTGGGTATCTCCTGTATATAATTATACATGTACAGCTGGTATAAGTTATACATCTCCCTGTATATAGCGATATGGAGCATGCTGGTATAACCTGGGTATCTCCTGTATATAATTATATATGTACAGCTGGCATAAGTTATACATCTCCTGTATATAGTGATATGGACCATGCTGGTATAACCTGGGTATCTCCTCTATATAACTATATATGTGCAGCTAGTATAAGTTATGCATCCTGTGTATAGTGATATGGAGCATGCTGGTATAACCTGGGTATCTCCTGTATATAATTATATATGTACAGCTGGCATAAGTTATACATCTCCTGTATATAGTGATATGGACCATGCTGGTATAACCTGGGTATCTCCTGTATATAATTATATATGTACAGCTGGTATAAGTTATACATCTCCCTGTATAAAGTGATATGGAGCATGCTGGTATAACCTAGGGATTCCCTGTATATAATTATATATGTACAGCTGATATATGTTATACATCTCCTGTATATAGTGATATGGAGCATGCTGGTATAACCTGGGTATCTCCTGTATATAATTATATATGTACAGCTGGTATAAGTTATACATCTCCCTGTATAAAGTGATATGGAGCATGCTGGTATAACCTAGGGATTCCCTGTATATAATTATATATGTACAGCTGATATATGTTATACATCTCCTGTATATAGTGATATGGAGCATGCTGGTATAACCTGGGTATCTCCTGTATATAATTATATATGTACAGCTGGTATAAGTTATACATCCCCCTGTATATAGTGATATGGAGCATGCTGGTATAACCTAGGTGTTTCCTGTATATAATTATATATGTACAGCTGGTATACTGTATGTTATACATCTCCTGTATATAGCGATATGGAGCATGCTGGTATAACCTGGGTATCTCCTGTATATAATTATATATGTACATCTGGTATAAGGTATACATCTCCCTGTATAAAGTGATATGGAGCATGCTGGTATAACCTAGGTATCTCCTGTAAATAATTATATATATGTACTACTGGTATAAGGTATACATCTCCTGTATATAGTGATATAGAGCATGCTGGTATAACCTGGGTATCTCCTGTATATAGTGATATGGAGCATGCTGGTATAACCTGGGGATCTCCTGTATATAATGATATATGTACTGCTGGTATAAGTTATACATCTCCTGTATATAGTAATATGGAGCATGCTGGTATAGCCTGGGTATCCCTTGTATATAATTATATATGTACAGTTGGTATAAGTTATACAACTCCTGTATATAGTGATATGGAGCATGCTGGTATAAGCTGGGGATCTCCTGTATATAATTATATATGTACAGCTGGTATAAGTTATACATCTTCTGTACATACAGTTTTCAAATGTCTTTTTCCTTGCAGAATAAACAGTGTGTTCAATTAATTCTGCAGCTACTTTTGGATACAGTGATACCAACGTGCATTTTTTTTAAAGAGGGGAAAGTGGGCAAAAATGTTTTTTTTTTTTTTTTTTACTATTCATATTTAAAAAAAATTTTTTTATGTGCCTGTAGGGGACTAGAACCGACGATCATATGATTGCTATAAAAAATATGTAGTGGCCTGAAGTACATATATATGGCCCCTCCACAACTGTCATACATGTCATGTCTTCAGTGTGGATACTTTGTGCAGATTGTTTTGTCTTTAGTTATATGTATTGCACAGCTGCAGCATGTAAGAGGTTAATGTCTATGAATGTCTGGGATATGTCTGGAAATTGTAACCAATTGTCCTGTCATGTCAGATATAAATAGGAGTGTAAGGTGAGAGTGAAACGGTTCCGAGTTCCATTTCTTCAATAATAGAGTGTGGAGGGAGAGTGCCGGCCACATAGGGGTACCTTCAGCCCTCATGTGGTGAAGAATAGAAGCCGAGGAGAGGTACCCTGATGTTCCAACTCCAGGACCCCTACCTTGAGTGCGAGTGAGAGAAGGAGCCACCGTGCAGCGTCCAAGCATCCACCTGAAAGTGAGTGTCAGTGGAGTGTCACTCCTCTGGTGTGTGTGTCTAGGAGCAGAGTCATATAGATTACTAGGACTGTAGCCCTGGTGTCATCCTGTGTCCCAGAGTGTGTGTGTCCAGGAGCGGAGTCATACAGATAACTAGGACTGTAGGCCTGGTGTCATCCTGTGTCCTGGAGTGTGTGTGTCCAGGAGCGGAGTCATACAGATAACCTAGAGTGTAGGCTCGGTTTCATCCTGTGTCCTGGAGTGTGTGTGTCCAGGAGCGGAGTCATACAGATAACCAGGACTGTAGGCCCGGTGTCATCCTGTGTCCCGGAGTGTGAGTGGCCAGGAGCGGAGTCATACAGATAACTAGGACTGTAGGCCTTGTGTCATCCTGTGTCCTGGAGTGTGTGTGTCCAGGAGCGGAGTCATACAGATAACCTAGAGTGTAGGCTCGGTTTCATCCTGTGTCCTGGAGTGTGTGTGTCCAGGAGCGGAGTCATACAGATAACCAGGACTGTAGACCCAGCGTCATCCTGTGTCCCGAAGTGTGTGTGTTCAGGAGTGGAGTCATACAGATAACCAGGACTGTAGGCCCAGCGTCATCCTGTGTCCTGGAGTGTATGTGTCCAGGAGCGGAGTCATACAGATTACTAGGACTGTAGACCCGGTGTCATCCTGTGTTCTCCTCCCTGCCCTCGTTGAACTGCTCTTCCTGCACTGGTGTGTGAAGTTGTAAGGTGGAAAAGTAAAGTTCCAGTCACTGTCCGTTCCCAGTGATTGAGTTTTCCTAATTCAACTGTGTGTGGACTCTCTTATTTGCCCGTCGGACATCCTACAGAGTAAAGGAATGGTGGCATCACCTGTGACAAGTCTTCAGATCTACCACAGCATGGTCCCAGCGTTGCCTGGAAGAGGCCTAGCACTGTCTTGGCTGAGGTTATGCGTGTCCCTCAGGGGAGGAGTTGGTAGAGCCACTGTGACAAGTGCCACCTCTACCCCGCCATCTCCTTAGTGTGCCACTCGTGTCTTGGTCATTGTAAATACATTGCAGTACACAGGCCATGATAGACTATTTTCTGGTGTCCAGTTGCCATGGCAACCCATTAGCCGTCTGCAATGACATCACGGTGAGTCGATAAAGTCACAGAGGGAGCATGCGCCTTCTGTGAACCCATCACATGTTACGATCAACATTGATTGCAGCATGTAAGTGGTTAACAGTGGGTATCTGAGCCCATGCCAACCATAAGATGTACCTTAAGTAGCAGACAGCTAGGACATAAACTTACATCCTGTGGCATTAAGGGGTTAATAAAAGGTTCCAGCAGCAAGTGGAAGATGCCTTCTCCCTGTCCTTAACAGAATCCCTGGTGCCAAGTATCTGGTAAAGCCTGGGACACCCGATCCCCGAAGCCGAAAATATTATATAATGGAGGATATGCTGCAATACAGTGCTGTGCCGCTGCTGTAGACGGGGCATACCCCCGGACCGCGATTCTACATTTAGAGGACTCAGTTGACAGGGGTCCTTGGGTGTGGCCGCTCCCGCGTTTTCACGACTGGCTTCTGGACCCAGTAGGTGCAGATCTTAGTGCGCCACAGAGCCAGTTGGAGCAATTTAGGAGTAACTCCTGCACATCGCTGCCCGGGCTCAACAGGTGACCTATGCCAGGTGCCCTTCGGGCCTAGGAGATGCAGTTTTACCTCTGGAGACAGCTGGCAGCAGTCAGCACGGTGTAACGTCAATACTGCTTGTGGCCGATACCCCGTCTTGGACTCTTTGGGGGACCATGTATACTTACCTCTTCTACACGCACTAGCGAGGCAGCGCATTCTGACTGAGGTGCCCTCGGAACATCTGGACACCCGAGAGACTCAATAGATGGGGATGAGCGGCCAGGACTCGGCCTTGTGGTGTTTGAGCTTACTGGACTACACCAATCATTCTCTACGTCCGGCCGCCCAGCCTCATTACCAAACACTCCAGCTGAGCTTCAAGAATGTCCGGCAACCGTTATTATGCGAGTCACCAACCCATCATGTCCCGGGCAAAGACACCTGCCACCCACCCTAGCCCATGTTATCCTGGCATGAGACCTTAATGACTCTAGTGCCCCCTACGTCTGAGAAGACCTGGATGACCTTATGGAGGACACCTGCTGTGGCTCAAATTTAACCGACGGCCATCATGCTGGTCTTCGAGCAGAAGCCTTCCTGGTTGATGGGTGTCACCCCGATCCTTCATGTAGCACGTACAGTATACATTGTAGCGGGGCACCTGGTGCGTTCACTACCATATATTACTTACAGCACGTACAGTATACATTGTAGCGGGGCACCTGGTGCGTTCACTACCATATATTACCTATAGCACGTACAGTATACATTGTAGCGGGGCACCTGGTGCGTTCACTACCATATATTACTTATAGCACATACCGTATACATTGTAGCGGGGCACCTGGTGCGTTCACTACCATATATTACTTACAGCACATACAGTATACATTGTAGCGGGGCACCTGGTGCGTTCACTACCATATATTACCTATAGCACATACAGTATACATTGTAGCGGGGCACCTGGTGCGTTCACTACCATATATTACTTATAGCACATACCGTATACATTGTAGCGGGGCACCTGGTGCGTTCACTACCATATATTACTTATAGCACATACAGTATACATTGTAGCGGGGCACCTGGTGCCTTCACTACCATATATTACCTACAGCACATACAGTATACATTGTAGCGGGGCACCTGGTGTGTTCACTACCATATATTACGTATAGCACGTACAGTATACATTGTAGCGGGGCACCTGGTGCGTTCACTACCATATATTACCTATAGCACGTACAGTATACATTGTAGCGGGGCACCTGGTGCGTTCACTACCATATATTACGTATAGCACATACAGTATACATTGTAGAGGGGCACCTGGTGCGTTCACTACCATATATTACGTATAGCACATACAGTATACATTGTAGCGGGGCACCTGGTGCGTTCACTACCATATATTACTTATAGCACATACAGTATACATTGTAGCGGGGCACCTGGTGCGTTCACTACCATATATTACTTATAGCACGTACAGTATACATTGTAGCGAGGCACCTGGTGCGTTCACTACCATATATTCCCTATAGCACATACAGTATACATTGTAGCGGGGCACCTGGTGCGTTCACTACCATATATTCCCTATAGCACATACAGTATACATTGTAGCGGGGCACCTGGTGCGTTCACTACCATATATTACGTATAGCACGTACAGTATACATTGTAGCGAGGCACCTGGTGCGTTCACTACCATATATTACGTATAGCACATACAGTATACATTGTAGCGGGGCACCTGGTGCGTTCACTACCATATATTACGTATAGCACATACAGTATACATTGTAGCGGGGCACCTGGTGCATTCACTACCATATATTACCTATAGCACATACAGTACACATTGTAGCGGGGCACCTGGTGCCTTCACTACCATATATTACCTATAGCACATACAGTATACATTGTAGCGGGGCACCTGGTGCGTTCACTACCATATATTACTTATAGCACATACAGTATATATTGTAGCGGGGCACCTGGTGCGTTCACTACCATATATTACTTATAGCACATACAGTATACATTGTAGCGGGGCACCTGGTGCGTTCACTACCATATATTACCTATAGCACATACAGTATACATTGTAGCGGGGCACCTGGTGCGTTCACTACCATATATTACTTATAGCACATACAGTATACATTGTAGCGGGGCACCTGGTGCGTTCACTACCATATATTACCTATAGCACATACAGTATACATTGTAGCGAGGCACCTGGTGCGTTCACTACCATATATTACGTATAGCACATACAGTATACATTGTAGCGGGGCACCTGGTGCGTTCACTACCATATATTACTTATAGCACATACCGTATACATTGTAGCGAGGCACCTGGTGCGTTCACTACCATATATTACTTACAACACGTACAGTATACATTGTAGCGGGGCACCTGGTGCGTTCACTACCATATATTACGTATAGCACATACAGTATACATTGTAGCGGGGCACCTGGTGCGTTCACTACCATATATTACTTGCAGCACATACAGTATACATTGTAGCGGGGCACCTGGTGCGTTCACTACCATATATTACGTATAGCACATACAGTATACATTGTAGCGGGGCACCTGGTGCGTTCACTACCATATATTACTTACAACACGTACAGTATACATTGTAGCGGGGCACCTGGTGCGTTCACTACCATATATTACGTATAGCACATACAGTATACATTGTAGCGGGGCACCTGGTGCGTTCACTACCATATATTACTTATAGCACATACAGTATACACTGTAGCGAGGCACCTGGTGCGTTCACTACCATATATTACTTATAGCACATACAGTATGCATTGTAGCGGGGCACCTGGTGCGTTCACTACCATATATTACTTATAGCACATACCGTATACATTGTAGCGGGGCACCTGGTGCGTTCACTACCATATATTACTTATAGCACATACAGTATACATTGTAGCGGGGCACCTGGTGCGTTCACTACCATATATTACTTATAGCACATACAGTATACATTGTAGCGGGGCACCTGGTGCGTTCACTACCATATATTACTTATAGCACGTACAGTATACATTGTAGCGGGGCACCTGGTGCGTTCACTACCATATATTACTTATAGCACATACAGTATACATTGTAGCGGGGCACCTGGTGCATTCACTACCATATATTACTTATAGCACATACCGTATACATTGTAGCGGGGCACCTGGTGCGCTCACTACCATATATTAGTTATAGCACATACAGTATACATTGTAGCGGGGCACCTGGTGCGTTGACTACCATATATTACTTATAGCACGTACAGTATACATTGTAGCGGGGCACCTGGTGCGTTCACTACCATATATTACGTATAGCACATACAGTATACATTGTAGCGGGGCACCTGGTGCGTTCACTACCATATATTACTTATAGCACGTACAGTATACATTGTAGCGGGGCACCTGGTGCGTTCACTACCATATATTAGTTATAGCACATACAGTATACATTGTAGCGGGGCACCTGCTGTGTGATGGGAATCTCATATCTACTTATTGGCTTTAAGTATCTCCACTGACAGACGGCAGGACGTCCGTCCTCACCTGTCGCCCCACCTGCACTCTCCTATTGTCACCCACGTGGACGGCCGTGAGGCGAGAGCAGAGAGATGAAAGGTGCGCACACCTGGCACGTGGATTAGACAGGTAAGAATAGCGCTCTGTTTCCATTCACCACATCTCTTTATCAATAGGGCTTTGTGAAAGAAATGACGGGAAGTCTCAGCGCTCATTAACCCATAACCGAGGGATAACTCATTACCGGAGCGTGGACTCGCCCCACGTTTCTAAAGCTGCATTAGACCCACAGCTAGAGGGCGCTGTTTCATTGGGATCTATGGGAAAAGGTGTAGCAATGGTGAAAAGTGATGACGGGCGGCAGTGAAATGTGACTGAAGGCATTTAGTGATGGGCATGGGCCTAGAATATTCTGCTGCCAACCCCAGCAGCACAGAGTATTACAGATGCTGCTTTTTAGCTCCCCTCCCCCCATTCCCTCACACTATTCCACTCCGCTCGCCCGCTCACTTCCTGGTAGCCCGATCAGTTGATCACTGCATGGAATCCCCTATCTGAGCATTGGTATGGCTGAGGCCAGTGATTGGCGGCAGACGGCACATGATTGCGCTAGGCGAGCAGTGCAATGGGGAGCGGAGCACCTGGAGGAGGGGAACGGGCGACTGTATTTATTCTCCTTCACTTCCGGTCTTCTGCCTCCCAGCACAGCGGTACAGACCCCAAAATCTGGGATGGGTGGAGGATCTGCAAACAGGACTTGGTGCCGTGTAGAGATGAGCGAACCTACTCGTTTCGAGTAATTACTCGATCGAGCACTGCGATTTTTGAGTACTTCCGTACTCAGGTGAAAAGATTCGGGGGGCGGGGGGAGGCGTGGCGGAGCGGGGAGTAACAGAGGGGAACAGGGGGCGCCCTCTCTCTCTTCCTCTACCCCACTCCCCGCTGCAACCCCCCACTCACCCACGGCGCCTCCCGAATCTTTTCGCCCAAGTACGGAAGTACTCGAAAATCGCGGTGCTCGGGCGAAAAAGGGGCGTGGCCGAGTAGTTCGCTCATCTCTAGTGCCGTGTGAGGACACCCGTTGACAGCTCTCCCCTTACAGACTGCAGCAGCTTACAGCAGGTTTGTTGGCGACCCGGGAGTCGTGCAAAGCCCCTCCCCCTTGCGGTTCAAGATGGAGGCAGGAGAGGAGATGGGGAGAAGACGAAGAAGGCGCCTGCAGCGCTGCATTAGAGGCTCCCGTCCGCCAGCCAGAGGGGGAGGCAGAGGAAACCGCAGTGGAATGCCAGTTAGAACCTCAGAGTAAGGCTGGGGCATCGATAACCGATATATCGCTATATGGCTGATGCTTTGGCGATACTTTCCATCGATACTGTTATGTCCGATATATCGGTAACATCGGTAGTGTAAGGCGATATAACATGGATTTCAGTATAATTCCGTGTCTTGCGGTCCGGTGACCAAATCTTCTCTCTCTACATTCCGCCCTTCCCTTTGTGTTGTACAGGATGGAGTTTTGCTCGCGGCACCAATGAACTTATAAACAAGTTCTGGAAACTTTTGGAAAGTGTCAGGTGCCTTTTTTTGACCAATCAGGTTTGCTGCAGTGGGGTCTTCGGCCCCTCCTCCACATGCGTTTGTTCATCCCGTTAGATGCAGGCTCTGAACGCTTGTGTCCAACGCCATGGCTGTGGGCAATGCTTCTAAATGAAAGATGGAGGGCTGCGCTGAACGCACGAAGGTCGCGTCCAGAAAAGGAGATGCAACGTGTCGTGCGTTCAGCGTCTAACGAAGTGCCTGTAGAAAAGATAGGAGACCCATCTAACACAATGACAATTGCGTTCGCGTTACCAGGCCCTGCATTGTTTACAGGTTGCCATGGAGACCGCTGGTCCCTCACGCTCACATCCCGTCAGCTCCAGCGGCCATCCTCTGGCCTCCTTGTCTCAGTGTGTTGGTTGGCTCAGTAGATACCGATTGTCGGGGCCGATGATAATAAACCTCTTCTCACGGACCTCATTATACTTTAGGTTTCATCTGTAACGTTAATCTGTTTTCTGTTATTAATAGTCAGAAGTTAATAAGAAAGTCAACAGTTTAAAGTTTTAAAAGTAAACTATACTTTTTTTTGCTGATTGTTGCTTTATTACCCCGGACCGTCTCTATTATTACACCGCATTTAAGTCGATATATCGGAATCTGGACAGTTTTCCACCGATATTTTACAATTATCGATAGTTTGTTCAGCGATAGTTGATACTATCGATGTTTTTGTGTCGCTGTCCCACCCCACCCCAGAGCAGCGGGGTGAATGAGGAACATTGTGAGGAGCTCTCAGGAGGTTCCAGTAACTTTCTGGGATGCTTCAGGCATAATATGAATGCTCTTATCGTAGCAGGCAGCAGGGGTGCAGTAGTGCAGCAGCAGGGGGCTTAGAGCAGCAGCCAGATATAAAGTAACAGCGGTCCATTGCAGTGCAGAGACCACCAAGGGTCCTGATGACTCAGGAGCCGAGGTGCGACACCGCATAGAGAAGCAGTCAGACTCCTGGGGTGAAAAACCCAGCAGCACACAAGAGGAGGAGAGGAATAGGAGGAGCAGATACACATCTATGATACAAAGGATAAGGTTTGCCACCGTGTTAGCCAGTAGAGCAAAATGTGATTGTTCTCAGTGAGACAGTACAAATTTATAACAACCTTTGACACTGTGAAGACCGGAGTGAACCTCGGAGGGGGCTTCTGGCATCAGTGGAGAATATAAGAAGTCTGGAGCAGAGATACACGCTGGCCTGGTGACCCCCTAACATCAGTCTAGAGACCATAAGACTCTCACATCCTTATCAGTGGGCTCATTATTTATTCCTCTGTTCATCCTGGTCTTGTATTGCTTTTAGTGCTAATTAGTCACACCATGTCTGTGCCTTGTCAGAAGTACGTATGTGTGTGTGTATATATATATATATATATATATATATATATATATATATATATATGCCTCTTTTGATCTATTCCATTTAAGCCTGATGAAGAATCCTGAGAGGTTCGGTAGCTCCCTATAACATCATGTATGTTTGTAGCCAATAAGAGGCCTCATATCCACAGGATTATTTGGTTTCTCTTACGGAGAACAATCGCATTTTAATACAAAGTTCATTCAACCACATGATTAGTGATGATTCATTCATCATAACCGGCAAGGACATCGCATGTTTATCCCTGATGGTGCAGAACCTCATCTTATCTCCCACTGGAAACAGGAATAAGGTTGATACTTAAGGGTGAAGAAAATGTTGACATAGGAAGCAAATGAATGCCGAAGAAGGTCAAGTATTTCCCCTCGGCTCAGCGCAACCTTAGATTGGCTTCTTCATTGTTTAGAAGTAGAGGAAATGATGATTCACTGAAGGTGTTTTGAACATGTCGGCTCTACTGGTGGGAATGGGGTGTTCCAGAACAACAGCCAATGTCTGCGGCACGTCCTTAGGATGGAAATTCCCAATAAGGAACATGGAATGTTTATTGGAAGCAAGGTCACAAGATTTGGCTACGTATGTTCAGTTTGTAGGTTTCTTGAGGAGCATATATCAGAGTAGTTTCCAAACCAAGGATGTGAATAAAAGTTATATTCCCTTATATTCTCATTATAGGGATCGCAGTTCCAAGTCGCAAATCCTAGCTGCCTGCCACCACCACTAGGGGCTTATTGAAGAGGAATTTGCTGTAGAGCTCAATGGGAGCTCCAGAAATGCATCCTCACTGAACACTGCCTAGTGCTGAACATTTCTTAATAGTCAAAAGGATCTTCTGACTACTCATAGATAAATAGGTGAAGATTGCATGTGTTGGACCACCAGTGGAAGATGTGTATGGAGACCCTCACTGGTATGACCCATCCCCTGCTTGTCTATGAGCTCCAACATTGGATAGTTTGCGAATGGTCGACCCACCAGAGCAATTGAGTTTCTGTGATGTACTTTGCATCCTTGTTCAAATGGTGGTTCATCTGATCCTCAGAGAAGACCACCACTTGGAGATTTCCTGGCAGAGGATCCCTAATAAACACTCAGAAGTCCTAATTGCTATGTCCTTTACCTTACTTGACCATGCTCTCAAAGATTGGACAGTTTTTGAGTGGTCAAACCACCAGAGCTGTTTGGACTTCTGCGATGTACATGGTATCCTTGTTTGCACTTGTGATTCACCTGATCCTCAGAGAAGACCACCATTTGGAGACTTTTTGGTAAACTATCCCTGAAAGAGTGTCCTAATTGCTATGACCATTCTCTTAGAATCATAGAATGGTAGAGTTGGAAGGGACTTCTACGTTCATCGGGTCTGACCTTCTGATCAATACAGGATTTACTATATCATCTCAGACAGATGTCTGTCCAGCCTTTGTTTGAACACTTCCATTAAAAGAGAACTCCCCACCTCCCGTTCACCCAAAAATCCTCAGGAGTAATTTAGTCCTCCATTGAACGTGTCAAAAGTTGCTATAAATTTATATTCCCAAATTCTTCTGTGGCTTTGTGACTTGACACCACCCTTCAAAATCATAACTCTCATATCTCATATGTCATGTCCATGGTTAGGGAAGGTGCTCGGCCGCAGGTAATTCTGTCTTCCTCTGTTTAATCGTGTGGCTATGAGATCTCATCCCCGCTTCCAGCTTCTGTCCTGTTTCTCCAACATAAAGCCCCCCCCCCCCCCCCCCAACAGGACATTTACTGCACAGGATCAGGTACACAACATCAGACGTGGAACATGTGAATGTCCCCGGGATCTTATAGTCCTGCTGTGTGTTGGGGTTATGTATCCTGTCTGCGGTCCGTACATGTCAGCAGGTCTTACAGCTCCTTACATTACAGGGATCTTATAGTCCTGCTCTGTGTTGGGGATCTGTATCCTGTCTGCGGTCCGTACATGTCAGCAGGTCTTACAGCTCCCTACATTACCGGATCTTATAGTCCTGCTGTGTGTTGGGGTTATGTATCCTGTCGGCGGTCCGTACATGTCAGCAGGTCTTACAGCTCCTTACATTACAGGGATCTTATAGTCCTGCTGTGTGTTGGGGTTATGTATCCTGTCCGCGGTCCGTACATGTCAGCAGGTCTTACAGCTCCTTACATTACAGGGATCTTATAGTCCTGCTGTGTGTTGGGGTTATGTATCCTGTCTGCGGTCCGTACATGTCAGCAGGTCTTACAGCTCCTTACATTACAGGGATCTTATAGTCCTGCTCTGTGTTGGGGTTATGTATCCTGTCTGCGGTCCGTACATGTCAGCAGGTCTTACAGCTCCTTACATTACAGGGATCTTATAGTCCTGCTGTGTGTTGGGGTTATGTATCCTGTCTGCGGTCCGTACATGTCAGCAGGTCTTACAGCTCCTTACCTTACAGGGATCTTATAGTCCTGCTGTGTGTTGGAGTTATGTATCCTGTCTGCGGTCCATACATATCAGCAGGTCTTACAGCTCCTTACATTACAGGGATCTTATAGTCCTGCTGTGTGTTGGGGATCTGTATCGTGTCTGCGGTCCGTACATGTTAGCAGGTCTTACAGCTCCTTACATTATAGGGATCTTATAGTCCTGCTGTGTGTTGGGGTTATGTATCCAGTCGGTGGTCCGTACATGTCAGCAGGTCTTACAGCTCCTTACATTACAGGGATCTTATAGTCCTGCTGTGTGTTGGGGGATCTGTATCCTGTCGGCGGTCCGTACATGTCAGCAGGTCTTACAGCTCCTTACATTACAGGGATCTTATAGTCCTGCTGTGTGTTGGGGATCCGTATCCTGTCTGCGGTCCGTACATGTCAGCAGGTCTTACAGCTCCTTACATTACAGGGATCTTATAGTCCTGCTGTGTGTTGGGGTTATGTATCCTGTCCGCGGTCCGTACATGTCAGCAGGTCTTACAGCTCCTTACATTACAGGGATCTTATAGTCCTGCTGTGTGTTGGGGATCCGTATCCTGTCTGCGGTCCGTACATGTCAGCAGGTCTTACAGCTCCTTACATTACAGGGATCTTATAGTCCTGCTGTGTGTTGGGGTTATGTATCCTGTCTGCGGTCCGTACATGTCAGCAGGTCTTACAGCTCCTTACCTTACAGGGATCTTATAGTCCTGCTGTGTGTTGGAGTTATGTATCCTGTCTGCGGTCCGTATATGTCAGCAGGTCTTACAGCTCCTTACATTACAGGGATCTTATAGTCCTGCTGTGTGTTGGGGATCTGTATCGTGTCTGCGGTCCGTACATGTTAGCAGGTCTTACAGCTCCTTACATTATAGGGATCTTATAGTCCTGCTGTGTGTTGGGGTTATGTATCCAGTCGGTGGTCCGTACATGTCAGCAGGTCTTACAGCTCCTTACATTACAGGGATCTTATAGTCCTGCTGTGTGTTGGGGGATCTGTATCCTGTCGGCGGTCCGTACATGTCAGCAGGTCTTACAGCTCCTTACATTACAGGGATCTTATAGTCCTGCTGTGTGTTGGGGATCCGTATCCTGTCTGCGGTCCGTACATGTCAGCAGGTCTTACAGCTCCTTACATTACAGGGATCTTATAGTCCTGCTGTGTGTTGGGGTTATGTATCCTGTCCGCGGTCCGTACATGTCAGCAGGTCTTACAGCTCCTTACATTACAGGGATCTTATAGTCCTGCTGTGTGTTGGGGATCCGTATCCTGTCTGCGGTCCGTACATGTCAGCAGGTCTTACAGCTCCTTACATTGCAGGGATCTTATATTCCTGCTGTGTGTTGGGGATCTGTATCCTGTCTGCGGTCCGTACATGTCAGCAGGTCTTACAGCTCCTTACATTACAGGGATCTTATAGTCCTGCTGTGTGTTGGGGATCTGTATCCTGTCCGTGGTCCGTACATGTCAGCAGGTCTTACAGCTCCTTACATTATAGGGTTCTTATAGTCCTGCTGTGTGTTGGGGTTATGTATCCTGTCTGCGGTCCATACATGTCAGCAGGTCTTACAGCTCCTTACATTACAGGGATAAGATCCTTTTTGTTTGTCGGAGGAAAATGCACTCCTGATTATAAAGCTCCTCAGACTTGGAGGTTCCCTGTAACACAAGAGCGAAGGGTCCGTGAATATGGTGGTCAAATGGTCATCCTTGTATAGGTATGATGGGGTTTTCCTTAGTACCTCTAGTTGCGGATTGTAGGTCACTACTGAAGATACATGACCTTTGTGATTCCTGGGTATCCTGGTGGCTTTGGTGATTTCTAAATATCCTGGTGGGTCTGGTGATTCCTGGGTATCCTGGTGGCTCTGGTGATTTCTAAATATCCTGGTGGGTCTGGTGATTCCTGGGTATCCTGGTGGCTCTGGTGATTCCTGGGCATCCTGGTGGCTCTGGTGATTCCTGGGCATCCTGGTGGCTCTGGTGATTCCTGGGCATCCTGGTGGCTCTGGTGATTCCTGGGCATCCTGGTGGATCTGGTGATTCCCAGGCATCCTGGTGGCTCTGGTGATTCCTGGGTATCCCGGTGGCTCTGGTGATTCCTGGGCATCCTGGTGGCTCTGGTGATTCCTGGGGATCCTGGTGGCTCTGGTGATTCCTGGGGATCCTGGTGGCTCTGGTAATTTTTGGGGATACTGGTAGCTCTGGTGATTTGATCATCAGTTGTGGGGGTGGGGGTGGGGGGGTGGGATGGTAGCCCTGATTTATAAATGTCCTTTTACTATGGTATAGATGTTCCTCTCTGTCTGTTGGGTTGAAGTAAGAAAGGAAAATCTATACCATCCTAAAAGGACATTTATATGTGACTGGGTGATATGAGACATCTACAGCTCAGATAAAACTGCTGGCCTGGTGACCCCCCAACACTAATTCAGGGGCAATAAAACTCTCCCTCCCTTATTAGTGTCTAGTTAAAAATGTTTGTCTCTGTTGTAGTATTCCTTTTAAGTGCAAACCAATCCCATCCATGTCTGTGCCTTGTCATAAGTAAGTGTGTCATAAGTGTGTATAAATATTCATGCCTCTTTGGATCTATTTAATTTAAGCCTAAAGAAGGGACCTCCGGGGTCATCTGGTCCTCCGGGGTCATCGGGTCCTCCAGGGTCATCAGGTCCAACCCCCTGCTCAGGGCAGGGTCACTAAATCATCCCAGACAGATGTCTGTCCAGCCTCTGAAGACTTCCATTGAAGGAGAACTCCCCACCTCCCGTGGTAACCTGTTCCACTCATTGATCCCCTCACTGTCTAATATCTAATCTGTGTCTCCTCCCTTTCAGTTTCATCCCATTGCTTCTAGTCTTTTCTTATGCAGATGAGAATAGCGCTGATCCCTCTGTGCTGTGACAGCCCTTCAGTTGAGAAACACTGGTCTATAGCACAGATAACACACAGGCTTGTGACCCCCTAACACCAATTCAGAGACCATAAAACTGCAGCATCCCTTATCAGTGGACTAATTAAGTATATACTCATCCTGTTCTGGTATTGTTTTAAGTGCAAATTAATCCCCCCATGTGTGTGCCTTTTTATGTGTATGTATATATATGTATGCATCTTCGGATCTATTCCATAAGCCTGAGTCGGTTTGAAAGCTGCCGTAACATCATGTATTTTTGTTAGTCATTAAAAGGTGTATATTGGTGACGTGTATTTCCTGCCATGTGCAGAACTTTACATTTATCAGTGTTAAGTTTAATTTGCCACTTTTCTGCCCCCAACGTCTCCAGATCCATTTACAGACAAATTCTCTCCACTCTGAATTTCTTTACATATTTTTGTATCATTTGCAGTAAGTGATATTTTACTGTAAAATTCTTCTACCAGGTAAATAATAACTAAATTAGAAAGAATAGGGTGCAATGCTGCCCCCTGTGGTACCCCACTAGTAATGGCAACCCCTCTAATATTTGTCCTTGTGGTAACCCATAGAAATGGTGACCCCTTGAGTACTGCCCCCTGTGGTACCCCACTAGTAATGGTGAACCCTCCAGTACTGCCCCCTGTGGTACCCCACTAGTAATGGTGACCCAATCAGAGTATGTTCCAATAATAATCCCCCTCTGCTTTCTATCACTGACCAGTTACTCACCCACTTACACACATTCTCGCCCAGACCAAGCATCCTCATTTTATGCCCCAACCTTTTATGCGGCCAAGTACCAAATGCTTTGGAAAAGTCCAGATACACAAGATGCAGTGACTCCCCGGTCCAGCCTAGAACTTACCCCCCTGTAGAAGCTGATCAGGTTGGTATGACAGGAGCGATCTCTCATAAACCCACTGATATGGAGTTATACAGCTGTTTGCCTTGAGGTACTCCAGGATAACATCTCTTAGAACCCCCTCAAACATTTTACCTGCAATAGTCAGACTTACCGGCCTGTAGTTTCCAGGTTCCCTTTTTGACCCCTTTTTGAATATTGTCACCACAGTGGCTATACACCAATCCAGTGGAATAGACCTAATCACTAACTGCTAACAATTTTTGTTGATTCTGGTCAAACCGCGCCGGGAGTCTGGGTAACAATTGTTCATACGGTGTCTTGGACTGTATTGACAGACGGACATATCCTGAGTCACTGTATTACAAGTTATCGTATTCCTGTTTTACTGTTAAGAAATCTATTGTTTATGCGGCCAGGACAACTTCTGATGGCTATGTAAACTACCGCTGGAGCCTGCGGGCCATAGTGGACAACAGGACCTACTACAAGACCCGGCCACCACCTCAATCCATATGTCTGGAACTGAGTCACAAGACCCTGATGTCCCCACTGTCTATACATTAAGAAAAAGGAACCATGATGTTGCTCATGGAGCTTGGCCTGGCAATCCCTGATTAGGAATCAGGTCAGGTTTATGGCCACCAGGTAAAGTTGTCACCTTTGTCACAAAAAAATACTGGCTCTTGTAAAGGGGGGTGTAGTTTATGGGTGTCGTTAGGGGCAAGGCTGATCACAATTTACGATTTTACCTCTGTTAGTCTAGTAGCCGCAACTAGTAATTGTGCCCCTCTCAGTGGTGCCAATACTAATAGTGCTTCCAGTAGTGGCCCAAATAGTAATAGTGCCCTCAGTACTGGCACCAGTAGTAATAGTGCCCTCAGTACTGGCACCAGTAGTAATAATGCCCTCAGTATTGGCACCAGTAGTAATAGTTCCCTCAGTACTGGCACCAGTGGTAATAGTGCCCTCAGTACTGGCACCAGTAGTAATAGTGCCCTCAGTACTGGCACCAGTAGTAATAGTGCCCTCAGTACTGGCACCAGTAGTAATAGTGCCCTCAGTACTGGCACCAGTAGTAATAGTGCCCTCAGCCGGCAATTATTTTTAACCAGCCATTAATATGGCCATTAAAAATAAATACCGACACCAGCGATTCCACTTATTTACCAACCGATTCGGTGGAAACCGTACTGTCAGGCTGTCACAAGCCCAGAACCCACAGCCAGGGAGGGATG
Organism: Eleutherodactylus coqui; assembly: GCF_035609145.1. NCBI lineage: Eukaryota > Metazoa > Chordata > Amphibia > Anura > Eleutherodactylidae > Eleutherodactylus > Eleutherodactylus coqui. Next base: position 3,465,926 of record NC_089846.1, on the reverse strand, counting down.
AGGGAGGGAAGAGCATCTGGGTGAATAGGTGACAGACGGGGCTGACAAGAAGCGGGGGCCGCAGAGCTACTTCCAGTTTAACAAGCTGAAGATAGGATTTGTCTGGAGCCCAAAGAGGCGGTCTAACATGAGATACACGGAGCGCAGACAGATAATTCATGCTGTACCGCAATATAGCGCCACAGACACGACAACTCCAACTCTTTACCAGATGACAGACATAACAGCAGCTAACATGTGGCAATCATTGGCACCAGTCACTTCTGGCACCGCACATGTCATACTCTGCAGGCGATGGAAAGTAAACAGAAGGATGGGGGACATCTGCCACCTGCGAAACAGACTTTATGTGGCAGCGAACGAAAGACAACTGTACAATTGCCTTGTTATGGCTCAATATGAAACCGGCCTCTTATAACACAATACCGTTCTGTGTACACAGCTGCCGTCATCTACCGTACAGGATGCTCTACGCGCTGAACAAGAGGAAAGCTTAAATCTAGATGCTTTAAAGGGGTTGTCCCGCGCCGAAACGGTTTTTTTTTTTTTTCAACCCCCCCCCCCCCGGTCGGCGCGAGACAACCCCGATGCAGGGAGGTAAGGAAAGCTTACCGGAGCGCTTACCTTAATCCCCGCGCTCCAGTGACTTCACTACTTACCGCTGAAGATGGCCGCCGGGATCCTCTGTCTCCGTGGACCGCAGCTCTTCTGTGCGGTCCATTGCCGATTCCAGCCTCCTGATTGGCTGGAATCGGCACGTGACGGGGCGGAGCTACACGGAGCCTGCATTCTGCACGAGCGGCTCCATAGAAGACTGCAGAAGACCCGGACTGCGCAAGCGCGGCTAATTTGGCCATCGGAGGGCGAAAATTAGTCGGCACCATGGAGACGAGGACGCCAGCAACGGAGCAGGTAAGTATAAAACTTTTTATAACTTCTGTATGGCTCATAATTAATGCACAATGTACATTACAAAGTGCATTAATATGGCCATACAGAAGTGTATAGACCCACTTGCTGCCTCGGGACATCTCCTTTAACAAAAGCTGAATCTGAGGTCCAAAACAGAAAACAGAGACAACCAGCAATTCAATATTATAGTAGTTATATTCTTGTACCTAGGGGCAGTATTATAGTAGTTATATTCTTGTACATGGGCGCAGTATTATAGTAGTTATATTCTTGTACATAGGGAGCAGTATTATAGTAGGTATATTCTTGTACATAGGGAGCAGTATTATAGTAGTTATATTCTTGTACATAGGGGGCAGTATTATAGTAGTTATATTCTTGTACATAGGGGGCAGTATTATAGTAGTTATATTCTTGTACATAGGAGCAGTATTATAGTAGTTATATTCTTGTACATAGGAGGCAGTATTATAGTAGTTATATTCTTGTACATAGGGGACAGTATTATAGTAGTTATATTCTTGTACATAGGAGGCAGTATTATAGTAGTTATATTCTTGTACAAACGGGGCAGTATTATAGTAGTTATATTCCTGTACATAGGAGGCAGTATTATAGTAGTTATATTCCTGTACATAGGGGGCAGTATTATAGTAGTTATATTCCTGTACATAGGAGGCAGTATTATAGTAGTTATATTCTTGTACAAACGGGGCAGTATTATAGTAGTTATATTCCTGTACATAGGAGGCAGTATTATAGTAGTTATATTCCTGTACATAGGAGGCAGTATTATAGTAGTTATATTCCTGTACATAGGAGGCAGTATTATAGTAGTTATATTCTTGTACATAGGGGGCAGTATTATAGTAGTTATATTCTTGTACATAGGGGCAGTATTATAGTAGTTATATTCCTGTACATAGGGGGCAGTATTATAGTAGTTATATTCTTATACATAGGAGGCAGTATTATAGTAGTTATATTCTTGTACATAGGAGGCAGTATTATAGTAGTTATATTCTTGTATATAGGAGCAGTATTATAGTAGTTATATTCTTGTACATAGGAGGCAGTATTATAATAGTTATAGTCTTGCACATAGGGAGCAGTATTATAGTAGTTATATTCTTGTACATAGGAGGCAGTATTATAGTAGTTATATTCTTGTACATAGGAGGCAGTATTATAGTAGTTATATTCTTGTACATAGGGAGCAGTATTATAGTAGTTATATTCTTGTACATAGGAGCAGTATTATAGTAGTTATATTCTTGTACATAGGAGGCAGTATTATAGTAGTTATATTCTTGTATATAGGAGCAATATTATAGTAGTTATATTCTTGTACATAGGGGGCAGTATTATAGTAGTTATATTCTTGTACATAGAGGGCAGTATTATAGTAGGTATATTCTTGTACATAGAGGGCAGTATTATAGTAGTTATATTCTTGTACATAGGAGGCAGTATTATAGTAGTTATATTCTTGTACATAGTGAGCAGTATTAGAGTAGTTATATTCTTGTACATAGGAGCAGTATTATAGTAGTTATATTCTTGTACATAGGGGGCAGTGTTATAGTAGTTATATTCCTGTACATAGGGGACACTATTATAGTAGTTATATTCTTGTACATAGGAGGCAGTATTATAGTAGTTATATTCTTGTACATAGGGGGCAGTATTATAGTAGTTATATTCTTGTACATAGGGGGCAGTATTATAGTAGTTATATTCTTGTACATAGAAGCAGTATTATAGTAGTTATATTCTTGTACATAGGGAGCAGTATTATAGTAGTTATATTCCTGTACATAGGAGGCAGTATTATAGTAGTTATATTCTTGTACATAGGAGGCAGTATTATAGTAGTTATATTCTTGTACATAGGGGGCAGTATTATAGTAGTTATATTCTTGTACATAGGGGGCAGTATTATAGTAGTTATATTCTTGTACATAGGAGGCAGTATTATAGTAGTTATATTCCTGTACATAGGAGGCAGTATTATAGTAGTTATATTCTTGTACATAGGGGGCAGTATTATAGTAGTTATATTCTTGTACATAGGGAGCAGTATTATAGTAGTTATATTCTTGTACATAGGAGCAGTATTATAGTAGTTATATTCTTGTACATAGGGGGCAGTATTATAGTAGTTATATTCTTGTACATAGGGGGCAGTATTATAGTAGTTATATTCTTGTACATAGGGGGCAGTATTATAGTAGTTATATTCTTGTACATAGGAGGCAGTATTATAGTAGTTATATTCTTGTACATAGGAGGCAGTATTATAATAGTTATAGTCTTGTACATATGGTGCAGTATTATAGTAGGTATATTCTTGTACATAGAGGGCAGTATTATAGTAGTTATATTCTTATACATAGGAGGCAGTATTATAGTAGTTATATTCTTGTACATACGAGGCAGTATTATAGTAGTTATATTCTTGTACATAGGGAGCAGTATTATAGTAGTTATATTCTTGTACATAGGAGCAGTATTATAGTAGTTAAATTCCTGCACATAGGGGGCAGTGTTATAGTAGTTATATTCTTGTACATAGGGGGCAGTGTTATAGTAGTTATATTCCTGTACATAGGGGACAGTATTATAGTAGTTATATTCTTGTACATAGGGATCAGTATTATAGTAGTTATATTCCTGTACATAGGAGGCAGTATTATAGTAGTTATATTCTTGTACATAGGAGGCAGTATTATAGTAGTTATATTCTTGTATATAGGAGCAATATTATAGTAGTTATATTCTTGTACATAGGAGGCAGTATTATAATAGTTATAGTCTTGTACATAGGGTGCAGTATTATAGTAGGTATATTCTTGTACATAGAGGGCAGTATTATAGTAGTTATATTCTTGTACATAGGAGGCAGTATTATAGTAGTTATATTCTTGTACATAGGAGGCAGTATTATAGTAGTTATATTCTTGTACATAGGGAGCAGTATTATAGTAGTTATATTCTTGTACATAGGAGCAGTATTATAGTAGTTATATTCCTGTACATAGGGAGCAGTGTTATAGTAGTTATATTCTTGTACATAGGGGGCAGTGTTATAGTAGTTATATTCCTGTACATAGGGGACAGTATTATAGTAGTTATATTCTTGTACATAGGAGGCAGTATTATAGTAGTTATATTCTTGTACATAGGGAGCAGTATTATAGTAGTTATATTCCTGTACATAGGAGGCAGTATTATAGTAGTTATATTCTTGTACATAGGAGGCAGTATTATAGTAGTTATATTCTTGTACATAGGGAGCAGTATTATAGTAGTTATATTCCTGTACATAGGAGGCAGTATTATAGTAGTTATATTCTTGTACATAGGGGGCAGTATTATAGTAGTTATATTCTTGTACATAGGGGGCAGTATTATAGTAGTTATATTCTTGTACGTAGGGGCAGTATTATAGTAGTTATATTCTTGTACATAGGGGGCAGTATTATAGTAGTTATATTCTTGTACATAGGGGGCAGTATTCTAGTAGTTATATTCTTGTACATAGGGGGCAGTATTCTAGTAGTTATATTCTTGTACATAGGGGGCAGTATTCTAGTAGTTATATTCTTGTACATAGGGGGCAGTATTATAGTAGTTATATTCATGTACATAGGAGCAGTATTGTAGTAGTTATATTCTTGTACATAGGGGGCAGTATTATAGTAGTTAGATTCTTGTACATAGGGGGCAGTATTATAGTAGTTATATTCTTGTACATACGGGGCAGTATTATAGTAGTTATATTCTTGTACATAGGGGGCAGTATTATAGTAGTTATATTCTTGTACATAGGGGGCAGTATTATAGTAGTTATATTCTTGTACATAGGGGACAGTATTATAGTAGTTATATTCTTGTACATAGGGGGCAGTATTATAGTAGTTATATTTTTGTACATAGGGGGCAGTATTATAGTAGTTATATTCTTTTACATACGGGGCAGTATTATAGTAGTTATATTCTTGTACATAGGGGCAGTATTATAGTAGTTATATTCTTGTACATAGAGGGCAATATTATAGTAGTTATATTCTTGTAC